>NW_024340699.1:10140213-10220155 GCF_902729225.1 Pteropus medius
TCGCTCTCTGGTTTGCAGTCATTTATTTATTGTCCGCTGCAAGCTGTCCCAAGACACCGCGCAGGGAAGGCGTGCCCCTCAGAATTCTCGGCGCCTCGACCTCCGACGACAGACGGCCTCGTCCAATCACGGTGACCCTGCATTGCTCGCAGTTCTGGAGGATGCTGCTATCGACCTTCCGTGACTCACGTGACCTAGCACACCAATGATAAGGGAATATTTTAAAACCAGCTATATTATATATATTATATATATATAAGCTATTTATTTCACCTCTCTGTATATTGCAGTTTCATGAACCAAGTATTACTGCCTCAACCATTAAAAACAATCGACAAATTATTTAAAAAACCACGAGGCACGGAGTGGTGGTTGGGGGCAGGGCGGCCCCTTAGTGTTTCGTTCTTCTGTGATCTTTGCACTGAGAACTGGGGCCTTGCTCATTCATTCACCAGTTCATTGAACATCCACTGCCTGCGATGCTGCAGGCGCTGAGGATGCAGCCTTAAATAAAGCAGATGGAAATTCTTGCCTTCAGAGAGATTGCTTTCTGATGAGTCATCGATTCGATGATTGACTCGGGGATATGGTCACATACGTGTATTCTCACATACATTTACCTAGCATCTCTGACGTGCCAAGGCTCCTTTCAAGGCACTGGGGATTTATCAAAGAACGTAAGAAAAAACACGTCCAGCCTGCAGAGAACTTCACTTACAGTTATTCACTGCTTCATTCATTGGTTGATTGATGGAGTCACTTATTCAACAAATATTTACTAAGCCCTTACTAAGTGCCAGGCACGCTTTTGGGTACTGGGAATTCATCAAAGAACAAAACATATATATATATATATATATATATATATATATATATATATATATATATATATATATATATATATATAAATAATATATAACCATGCTTCATGGAGCTTGCAGTCCAGGGATTACTGATTGAGTCATTCGTGGAGTCTATTTCTGGCTTTTGCAGGCACAGGCTGAACAAGGCAGTGGTAGCCCCCATTCTCCTCCATCAGGTGGACGAGTCAGAGGGCCCAGGTCAGGTGGGGACCTTGTGTTTCTTCGGATTCTCAAGAGTGAGAGTCCGTGTATGGGACTGTATGACCAAGTCAATCATCGAATCGACGACTCAGACTAATCTCTCTGAAGGCGAGGATTTCCATCTGCTGGAGCCAAGGAGCCTGTCTGGGCTCCCCGACTTCCAGGGCCCTTTCTTCTATGTCTTCTTTCCCAGGGCCGCCCCAGGGTGTTGGGAGAGACTGGTTAGCAGCTTGGGCAGGAGGTTGACTGAGGTGGAAGGAGTCTGGCTGTCACTGAAAATTCCCCCGGCCAAGGCTGGCCAGACGCGGTTTACCCATGAGGCCCTGTGGAGAGGAGAGGGGACAGGGGCAGGTGGACGGGGGCAGGAGTGCCTTCTCTACAGACGGCTCCTGGCTGAGGAAGGGGCTCAGCTGCTTCCGGGCTGTGGGCTCCCTCTATGTGGCCTTGGGCCTCGGAGCTGAGGCCAAGCACAGCTGTTGGTTCTGTCCCTTCTCTGCATTGTGAGTGTGTCTCTCTTCATCCCTGGGCCCTGTTCCATGTGTCCATCACAACACACCTCCTGATGGCTTTAGTGCACAGTCTCATTGTGACCTCAGGACGACATGTTGTGAGGAAGGTACTGTCGTTATCCCAATTTTGTAGATGAGACCGAAGCTCAGAAATGTCCAGTCACTTCTCCGAGAGCACAGAATTAGAGAATGGTGGAGCCACGTCCAAACCCCAGATTCTCCAGGAATGCGGTGGCCACCACTCGGTCAGTGCCTACCGTGTGTCAGCCCCCCTGCGAAGTGCCTCAAATTCACTGCCTGAGCACCCCGAACATCCCCATGTGGGGCATACGGACTCCTGACTTCCACATTCGGCAGACGAACAGACAGGCTCAGAGCCATTATTGAGGGGCCCAAGGCTTCACTGAGTAGGTGACTGAGCCTGAGACCCTTGGTGATAATAACTGCAATAGTGGTGGTGGTTTATTGAGCACCTATTTTGCGTTAGTTCCTTTCATACTCCATTATTTCATTTAAGCCATAACCCCGTGAGATGCGTGTGCACTCTTACTTTGCCCTGGAAGTTTCAGAGAGGTGAAATGACCTTCCTGAAGCAATCCAAGTTAGAAAACCGTGAATCCGGATTTCAATCATTCATTCGTTCATGCAATAAATATGTGTTGAGTTTACTCAGTACCAGAAGCTGTCCCAGGGGATGAAGATACAGCAGTGAACTAAGCAGAGCCCCCGCCCTCAAACTTACATTCCCTCGGGGAAGAGCAATGATAAACCAAATAAATATAAAATATAGCATCAGTGATAAATTGTAAAGAAAAATAAAATAAATAGGGTGACGGGACAGAGGGTGATGAGGCTCCTATTTGAGGGTGGTCGGGCAAAGCCTCTGGAGGGGAGACCCACACGAACACTGACGGGAAGAGCATTCCAGGCAGAGGGAACAGAGAGTGCTAAGGCCTGAAAGCCTGGTCATGAAATAAGGAGGGGCGGGGCGGGGGGGGGCTATGGCAGAGTGACTGGGGCAGAGGGGCAGAGTCCTGGAGGGCCCAGGCCACTACTGGAGCTCTCATTCAGAGATGGGGAGCCACAGGTGATGTGCCTTACACTTTAAAGGGACTGCTCTGGACCCTCACCACCACCGGCTGCCTCCTGCTGCTGGCTCTGCCTGCCCCCTCCCCCAGCTCATCCTCGGCCTCCGTCCTCAGCCCACAGCTGCCAGCACCTCGATACCCAACACCTTGCCTTTGCTCCACTCACGGCCCTTGGAGCCCAGGCGATTTCCTCTTCCTGCCTTTCTAGAGACTCCCTGATTTTGGAAGTGTGGGCCCGGCTTCTGCTCACTTGAGACAGAGCTTTCTGGATACTCCCCGAGCTATGAGCCTAGCAGACTGCTGTGAAGATTTCCCAGTCACCGCGGTGTCTTCTTAGGACACTCTCTGGAGGGTTCCCACAGTACAGCGGAGGAGGGAGCCCCAGTGATAACAGCCGCCATTTTGGGAGCACCTACTGTGTAGCAAGCGCCATCTTTTCGTATCCACCCAGCCAGTCTTTGGGGGTGGCCATTTTTAGTCCCACTTTATAGAGCAGTGGAGTCACTTGCCTGAGGTCACATAGGTAAATAAATGGAGGAGCTGGGGTTTGAACCCAGGTTTGTCTGTCCCTAGAGCTGCGGCTTGACCCAAGCTGAGATGCTTGGAGCTCTGGGCATCTGCCCCGAGTTTCAGTCTCCCCGCCCCTCGCCCCCGAGTCTGGTCTCGGTGTCCATCATCTCTCAACGCACCAGAGAGAGGAGACGGGTATGCTCATTCCCGGGTCCCTAATGACAGCCCTTCCCACGATGTCGGAGTCACAGAGGGCTCTGGGACCGAAGGCACCTGAGTTTGTTTTCAGCTTGGCCGCTTTGCCAGCTGTGTGACCTTGGGCGCATCTCCTATGAGTGGTGTTTCTCATCGATCCACTGTTCTTACCTTGCGGGGTCAGTGTCATGTTCAAAAGAGATAGCAGAGCGAAGAACTGGGGATAATTCCCGCCCAGGAAGAGCCGGAAGAGCCCCACCCAGGTGTTGTACCCCGTCAGTCTTCTCTCCATCTCCCTTCGCCCTCGTCGCTTTAGAGAGGTAGCAACCAAGACCCAGAAGGGGGAAGCGACTCGCAGGGACCCTGTGAGTTAATGACAGAGCCTGTTAGATGACCACTGACGAGTGATGCTACCATGACTAACACGGTGGGATGAGGCAGAAGCAGGTAAGTCAGGGCTCTTCCAGGGAGTTCAAGGGTCAAGGAGTCCCTTCAGTGGCCAGCCAGGTCTCTTTTAGCATCCTTCCCAAATTTCTTTCTCTGACCCGAAGAAGCAGAGGGCGGGGAAGAGACAGCTGAGGTCTTCTGGCCCTCGACCCTCATCCTCTGTCCCTGGACCCTCACCCTCTGCACCCCACCCCCACAGAGGTGCCATGTAACCAAGTGCCAGAAGTGAGTAAAGATGGACTCTTGCCCTAGAATTTCAGGCAAGAAGGTGGGACCGGCCCAGCATCAGGGAGAGACGCGGGTTTGGGCGGGTGGGGAGGGCACGGCTAGGAAGGCTGTGTCTGGAGTATTCTTGCCAACCAGGTGAGCCGAGGGGAGAGGGGGACGGAAAGCCCAGGCTGCCTGCAGGAAGTGAGGGAGGTGCCCTCCTGGCTGCCTGCCCAGCTGGAGCCTAACAAGGCGGGCCTGGGATGCCCGGGGCTTGAAAGCCCCATAAACGGGGCCAGCCGCAGCATTGGGGCTTCCAAAGAAACAATAGTGAATTAGGTGTTAAAGATGTGAAGGCTGCTCCCCAACCATGCAATTAGGTAGTGGGTCTGTTACAAACATTAGGCGGGGAGTTGGGGACCAGATGGCGGCAAGGCTCACCCTCGCAGACCTGTCCGGAACCGCCTGGCTTCCTGGCTGGGGTTTCCAGCTCTGGCAGGGAGGGAAGGCCACAGGTAGGCCCGGTGTGTGGCCCCCTGCAGAGCAGGCCAGTAATTAATCAGGCATTCCTCCCCTCCCTCGGGTAGCTTCACGACCTAATTAGCACTTGCTAGAATTTCTGCCCAGCTCTTCTGCTTGTGGAGGGAGCAACTCTTTCAACGTTCCAGCCTCCCAGGCTGACCACTCTGCAGCTGCAGGCCCTGTGTCACCCTCTGGGGCGGGTCAAAGGTGCTGGCTGGTTTTAAAAGACTGTCACAGACTTAAATCTCACTTGCCTGCCCCATACGGGGCTAGTTGTCACCTGTTGAGCCCCAGCTTTCTGTGGGCATGTTACTTTTTTTTTAATTCTCACCACAGTCTTTTGAGATATTTTTATCTGCTTCCTACCAATGAGGAAACTGAGGTTTAGAGAAGGGAGGTCACTGGCTGAAGGTCATCTGTCTATCTCCTCAAATCCTGCACGTGACACACCGCAAAGCAGCCTCCCATGGAGTTGGTGTAACCCCTGTTTTACACAAGGGCAGGGGATCAGAGAGGTGAAGTAGCGTCACACCACTATTGACGAGCGAAGCAAGGATTTGAAATGAGGTCTACTGTGTTCTAGAATTTTACATCGCCATTCCTCCCAACCCTCCACTTCCGTTCCTATTAATACGGGATTCTTTTAGCTACAAGTGAGAGAAACATGAAAACTGACTGAAGTCGATAAGGAAATTCGTTAGAATGACAATATTCAAGATTCGAAGAAAGCATTCTGGGAAATGCCAGTCTGGTGAAGCGCGTTCTGCTGCGCTGTCACCATTCTCAGAGGTGACAGAGCTGGGTGCGTTTCCATCCATTCTTTCCTCCTCCATGTCTCTGTGGAGTGTTTTGCCCGACTTGGAGGAGGAGAAGGAGGTGACATGTTCCTAACTTCTTTCCTACAAGCCATCTCTGAGAAGAACGTGTTGCATCAGAGGGAAGTTAGTGTTTTACATTTTCTCAAACATTTCTTAGACTTGTAGGGGAAATATTTCCAATTGACTTTTGCAAAAAGATTAGTAGCTACTATAAATCCACATTCATTTTTCACTTGCGCGTAAATCTCTTCTTTATTCATTTTTAGTGTGTATTTATTAGATTTCGATGAATCGAATTGTGTATGATGTGGAGCCTATGAAAAGATAGAATTTTCAAAGTTATTTAAGGGGGTTCACGAGCAAAAAAGGCGTGAAAACCCGTCTCGCCCAACCCGTGCATCTGTACGCGTTACACCCACACACAGACGTGCGGTCTCAATCTGGAAATACCCCATGCACTCTGGCCACTGGCCTGCCTTCCACAGCTGGGAGCACAGAGGTGCCTCGTTTTGGTCCTGGGGGGCACCCCAAGACGCAGCCTTTGAAGAACTCGCAGTCGAGTGCTGTGAATAGGTGCCCCATAATGCAGCAAGAGAAAGGAGTGTAGATAGAGGCTCAAAATCTCTGGATGCACAGAGGATGAGGGGACTAACTGGGAAAGGAGAGAGGGTCCGAGAGACTCTGGAAGGCTGAGCGGAGGTTGACCTGCAAGGAGAAAGTGGGGAAAAGCAGCCCAGGCAGAAGGAACAGCAAGTGCAAAGGCGGAGAGCAACACAAAGTGACGAAGGTTCGCAGATAAACGGCATGGCCGGAGCTGGGAGGCATGAGGCACGGCGATGGGAGATGAGGCTGGGAGGGAAGAGAGGGGAGGGAGTCAAGGCTGTGGCTTTCGCAGTCCCCCATTTTTGCGTGGCAACCCCTGCACGGTGCATGTATATCGACGTTCACACACACCCTGCTCTGCGCAGGCGCGAACAGTCTGCCCCGCTCCAATGCTCGGCCAAGTGCATATGTCAGCACTACGAGAGCACAAAGTCACGCCTCCCTTCTGCCGTCCTTCCTCCTTCCGTCCTGCTAGCAACATTTTCTGGTGCCTATTCCATGCTGGGTTCCCTGGGGATAGAGCAATGAGCTTGGAAGCCTCTGCACCTGAGTCTTATTGAAGAGACACAGTGAACGGTGATACTGTGATAAGGGACACAATGGGCAAGGATAGTACAAAGGGGGAGTCAGAGAAGGCTTCCTGGAGGAAGAGTCACGGAAGCTGAGACCCGAGAGAATGAGGAAGCGTTGGCTGGAAGAGAAGGGATGGGAGGGGTGAAGCATTCTAGGTAGAAGCAGCAGCTGTGCAGGGCTGGCTAGGGGAGCACTGAGCCTCCCGAAAATCGGAGATGGGAGCGGGAGGATTTGTGACTTCACCAGAGGAGTGGAAACTTGGCGGGCAAAACGGGGGAGGGGACGGTGCTGAGGGATTCGCCTTGGGTTTCTGTTTTGCTAGCGGGGTCGGGGGCCCTGGCTGGTGGTCACTGATGGCGGTGGTGACTGCCAAGCCTTCCTCAAGCAGCTTCTGGGGCCACTTTAGAGTCAGGCGCAGTTCCGTTTCTTGTCGGCCTTCGCCTCATGGTTTCAGCAGCTAATGAAGATCATGGCCTACCTCAGTGGTTCCCAAGCAGGGTGACTTTGTCCCCTATGGATACTTGGCAGTGTGTGGACGTACTTCCGGTTGTCACAACCGAGAGACACTACTGGCTTCTAGGGAGTAGAGATCAGAGAGGCTGCTCTCTGATGGACAGAACAGCCCCCACAACAAAGAATTGTCTGGTCCGAAGTGTCAACTGTACTAAAGTTTAAAAACCTTGACCCAGATCTGTCCTTTCAGAATGGTGACTTTCTAATTCTCTCATTTATTCTGCATTTATTGACTGGGGTTCTTCTATAAACAAGAACCTTTCCCCATCAACTATTCAGTTACCCCAAGAGACAATTCATATAGGAAATAGAAGTGCCTGATTCTTTGTGTACCTTTTTTCAGGATAATTATTAGCAAACTAGCATCATCCAGAGATGACCAATGCATTTTTTTTTTTTTAATATCGCCATCAGAATTTTTAAAAACGTATTTAATGTCTTTCAATCCATGGCAGTGATTATTCTTTTTAAAAATCAGGTTCTTCCATCTTCGGCCAGTGAGGACTCCTTCCGGTGGCTCTTGTACCCCTTTGTCATCACCCTGGTGTTCTGGTGACTTCCTTGCTTTCCGATGTGATGGGAAGTCCCCAGTTCATCTTATACCTTTCCCACCTCCAACTCGGGATCGACTCTTTCTCCCAGGACCCCGGTTCATGTTAGCGGAGAATGTCAGGGCTGATCGAGGGTTCAAAGAGAGGATTCCTATAAAGCTCCTAGCACGGCGCCTGCGACATAATAAGTGCTCATCTAACGCTGCAGTGATTTCTCGGACAAAAATCAACTCCTCCAAGTCGCTTTTCCCAGCCTGCCACACATTCTGACACTTG
Source organism: Pteropus medius (assembly GCF_902729225.1). Classification (NCBI taxonomy): domain Eukaryota; kingdom Metazoa; phylum Chordata; class Mammalia; order Chiroptera; family Pteropodidae; genus Pteropus; species Pteropus medius. Next base: position 10,148,090 of record NW_024340699.1, read on the forward strand.
CTCTCTGTACCTCCAGATGGTCTGGGGTGGAGCCCGAGTGAATGAAGATTCAGGCTGACCAGGGGAGGGATGCATATAGCAGCTTTGTTGGGGAGAGAGACTAGTCCATGAGAAAGAAACCAGGGTAAGCCCGCAGAAGAGAGGAGCCATTAGCTAATTCAAGAGTTAAGGTCTTGCTTTTGTTTTCACCGTCCATTTTAATCCTGCAATAACCTTTGACCTAAGCCTTAGGGCAATTAGTGCCTGCCCCTGAAGTGGTGGTAGGTTAAGACTTCTGCCTTCCTCCCCAGGCGAGTCAATCCTTCTGTATTCTGTTACAGGTAATTGCGGGAAAAGGGTTTATTGAAGCTAACAAATGATTACTTCCCACAATAGAGCCTCCATCCCAGTTAGTGAATTGGCTCTTCCAGGCATCTTATGTTTTGTCTGCAACCAAAGTCTGTATTTTACTGTCTGCTTCGTGTTCTTCTCCAGGCTCCTTGCTTCTCTCTTCTCTTACCCCTCCTCTTCGCCCTTACAATTCAATTCAGTACATTCAATGTAAATAGCACCCACGAGGCATCCTTTGGATGGGCCGGACCCTTAGGTCCCAGCCCCAGAAGGATCTAACGGCCCGGTGACAAAGACAGACTTATTAACAGAGAAATTATAAAATATACTGTGGTACGATAAAGGCAAAGTAATCCATCGAGTTCAGACAAAGGAGATAGATGGTGAGGAATGGTTTTTGTGCAGAAGAGACTAGAAAAGGAGACAAAACTGGAGACATTTGAATCAACGGACATGAGGCTTCCAAGGACCAAAGAGCAGTTTTATCCGCGTGGCCTGAAGGGTAGCTATTTATAAGAATGGGACAGACTTCTCACTACTGAACACAGATTTGGTCCAGATACCCTGCTCCCCTATGGGATCATGTACTTCAGAGAAGCCTTGTGTCATCCTCATCCTCATGGAATGGATGAGTCTCGATTCATCAAAGCCAATCAGTCTAATTACATTACCCTTGCCAGTGATTGGCTTAAGAAGGGGCATGTGACTAGATTCTGACCAATGAGCTACGAGTAGAAGTCTGTGGGTTGATGGCGGTGGTGGGCATATTCCTAGTGAAATTTCTTAACTCCTAAAAACAGGTACAAGGAAGTCATCACATCCTTATCAAGTTTCTGAGTCTGGAATTTGGTGAGGATGTGATGGCTGGAGTTGTTGTAGCCCCATTGCAACCCTGAGGAGAACTAGCTGCTGCTCTAGCTGGCGGAGCAAAGAGATGGAAGGAATCTGGGTCTGTGATGCCATTTTTCAGCTGCTGAATTAAGCCATATGGGGTCTTCCTGCCTTAAAACTTCTCATTGTCTGAAATTACAATATTTTCTTGTATTTAAGTCTCTTTCAGTTGCATTTTCTGTTACAAATGTTGATTGGGGATTGCAAAAAAACTTTAGCAAGTAGGCAAATTCACAAATACAGAATCCATGAAAGACAAGAATTAACTGTAGATAGATGAGAGAGAGAGAGAATGTTAGCTTAGCTCTGGTGGGGTCTGAGTCACTGGTTCTAGCTGCTTCCCTGCCCTTCTTGTGGTTTGAATATTCCATTTTTGTTTGATTACGTGACTTATTTCAAGGTCATTTCTACATCCCATCTCTTTTTGTTTTCCCCAAAGCCAATTCCATTCGAGTTCTGTTGCTTGCAACCAAAAGAGTGTGCTGACTTAATAAATAGAGACCCCCTCGGCACACAGTAGGTCCTCAGTGAACCTGGCTCCTTTCCTTTCTTTACGAGATGCAGGGTTGGCTAAAGATAACCAATGGATGTATATCACGGGGAGAGGCTATGGTGAGGAGAAGGCAGGCTTTGTAATAAAAAAAAAAAAAAATGGGAGCAACATATTTTCGACTCCTCCCTTTACCCTTAGCAGAGCAAGCACTTCTTGCCATGTTCCAGTACAGATGGAAAAGTCACTGAGTTACGGACCCAGTTGCAAGCTATTTTTGGTGGAGTTGTGGTGTGTGTGTGTGTGCGCGCGTAATGTACGCATTGGGATTCTTGGCCACCGCCTCTGTTTGTATCAGCTGTCAGCAAATCAGAGGCGCCATACACGTTTGTCATAATTCATTACATTAATTAACCACGTTGGAGCACTGGGCGCAGGCCAGAGTGGACGCAGGGGAGGGAGGCCTCCACATTGTTGTGTCTGAACCTCCCGGGTCAGAATTTCCACGGTTTGATGAGCTGCCATCGCCTGCACATGTGTCCCCTGACACGCGGACCTTGATGAAATCATCATGTTTACATCTTTGAATATTCTCTGCAGATGATGCCCGTGGCGGGACGCCAGAGGCACAGAGCATCCCAGAACTTGGCTCTGGAGGGCCGTCTCTGTACCCAAAAGAGTTTGGAATTACCCTGACGTTCGATACCAAACTGGGCATCCTTCTCTAGCCCATCCCTCTCTGGCCGGTTCCCTGGGCAGGCTGCCTGGCTTAGGCCTTCTGCAGGACAAATGGCGCCGGCCATACCATCCCCACTCAAGAGCCGGTGGGGTGGAGCCGTGCTCTCTCCATGTCCCCCATTTTAGTGAATGGTGCCTCCCCCACCCCCCAGCTGTGGGTAATTCTCCATTCTGTCTCCGTATCCTGTCGATTCCCCTTTATTGCCATTTCTCAGGTCCGTTCGCTTCTTCAGCTCTACTGCACACTGCCCCATCCGAGTGTCACCTGTCACCTGGACCACGGCAACTGCCTCATCCTCAGCCTCCTTTATTTTCCTATCTCTCTCTTCCATCTTTCCAGATAGATTTTTTTTTTTAATGCAAATAGAAGCGTGCCCCTCTCCTGTTGACATTCCTCCTTGCTTTCCCATTAACCTTCAGATTTTTTAGGATGCTTTATAAGGCCCTTCCTGATCCGGCCCTGCCAATCACTGATTCCTGTCCATCTCCAAGATTTACTCTCCAGTCTCCCTAGCAGTTCTTCCAATACGTTTATTTTGCCTAACTTAGTTTCTGTTGTATACAACCAAAGACCCTGACTCCTGAATCATCAAAGATCCTATTTGTCTCCTATGTCAGATTAAGGACAACTTCCTTCCTTCCTTCCTTCCTTCCTTCCTTCCCATTCCTTCTTCTTCATCACTTCCTTCCTTCATCCATTTCATTCCTTCTTTTCTTTCCTTCTTCTTCTTTCTTTCTTCTTTCTTTCTTTCTTTCTTTCTCTCTCTCTCTCTCTCTTTCTTTCTCTCTTTCTTTATTTTTTTCCAACAAAAATGTTCCATGTTCTTACCATGTGCTCAGTAACTTGGCCACTGATTGGCATTCAGCCATTGTCTCAGAAACTGGGTCCTCAGTGGTATCATTTAAGCTACTTGATCTTATCTTACCTAAAGCTAGTACAGAAATTTTTCCAATGTCTTGAGTCAACAGATTCTTCTTATGTTTGGATTAAGTTTTCTGTGACTTTCGATTTGATACAGACATTGAATCACAAACTGTTTTTGGGCAAAGACAGTGCTTGCTCCATTCTGACTCTAACGATCTGCTAGGGGAACTTTTTCTTTGTATTACCCAGGCCTGTCACCAAAGTCTTTCTACCTACTTTGGTGATGAGAGCAATTACTCTCTGCATATCACTTAACAATTTATAAAGCACCCTCAAGTTCATCAGCTCATTTAAAACTGTCAGTAGTACTGGAAGGGGTGTGTAATTATATCCATTTTATAGATGAAAGAACTGAGGTTTGGGCTCGCCCAAGGTCACATGGCTAGTGAGAAGCAAAGCTAGGGTTCGAATCCCATCCTCTGATTCACAACTTGTATGTTTTCTTATATTCGTGTATTCATCAATTCGTTCAAAAACAGCAAGAATAATTGAATGCCTACTATTTGCAGAGATCTCGCTAGACTTTGAAAATACATCAATAAACAAGACAGAGTCCCTGTCTTTAAAGAACTTACCAACTGGCAGGCGACAAAGACCATGGCCATGATCTGTGACGAGGGCATCTCTTTATTCTGAGCCCGAATAGCTGGTCAGCAAGCCACCAATGGCGGGGACAAGCCTCCAGCATTTCCAATCTCTTTATCTCCCTGCATCTGATTCAAATTCCAGGTTCGGGTGGGACGGGAGGCAGGTTGGTACAGACACAACAGACTGTGTGCCATGGGGCGCAGGCCATTCCCCAAGAGGAAGTTGGGAAACTTAGGAAGAAGAAACAACAAACGTCTACTGTAATTCAGGACACTTGGGCCACTGACTGAATTCTAGGGTTATCGTACCGGGGCCATGGCCGAGAGTTACTGTTGCTACACTCTACCTTTTATTAAGTGATTTCATAGTTTTGGACATTGGGTTTTTGTCTGCTAAGCTTTTGGACTTATTTTTGGAATCACCTTCTCTGAGCAAGAATGTTGCTAACCCTTTTAGGGAGAAGGTAGAGCTTGGTGAGGAAGGCCAATGCCTTGTTTCATCTTCTGCAGTAATGTAGAAACCTGCTTTATACTCTTTTAACTCCACCCGTGGCAGACATGACTAATCGATCCTGGATTTCTTTCCCACTTTGCCCAGATCAAGCCCCAGAAATCTTATTATAGTCCTTCAGGTAGCCACAACCAGTTGACCAGATGTTGGCACATGAAGTGAAAACTATTTGCTAGTCCTGTTTTGGAAACTGTGGGGCCTTGGGGAAATTCCTTTTTTTTCTCTGAGCCTCAGTTTTCCTGTCTTTTAAATATGGCCCGAAGGAGCTGTATAGTGCAATCCAGTTCTGACGGTGTTGATTGGAAGACCCTCAAGTCACTGGGTGGGAAGAGACGTTGTGGGGCAGGCTTTCGGGCTCTGCCCCTGATCCTGGGGCCTTCAGAACTGGGAAGTGGGTGGGAATCAGATCACAAGCTGGGACACAGACTAAATATTTCCCTTACAATACTGTACGGGTAACACTGCTGGAGAACACCCAAGGCTCAGTGTGTGGATTCAAAGAATGAAACAGTGAGGATGGTCACCCAATTGCAAGGATGGTCCCCCTTTATTGAGTGCCTACGGTGCAGGTCTGCCCACCCCCCCATACCGTTTGGCATGACCCTTCAAGTTAGCTTTCTCATTATGATTTACAGACAGAGGCACAAACCTCAGAGGAGCGCCACATGCTCATCAAGTGACAGAGTCCGGATGAGAGCTCAGATTCCGTCTCCATATTAGACAGGCCCTAGGGGAAGGGCCCTCCCCTAAGGCCCTCCCGCTGGGGTGCTGCTCCATCTCTATCCCCGACACTGTCATAGTGTTGTCGCTCCCTCCAGATCCCCCCAGTTCCCTTCTCCTGTCTCTCTGAGCCCCTTCTTTGGCTTCTGTGTTCTCTGTGCCTATCAATCAGCCTGCACCCACACCCTCTTCACGGGGTTCCTCAGCCCTGGAGATGCTTCACCCAGATGTCAAGACATGGTCGTGCCCGAGAACTTGCATTCTCTGGGGCTCCCTCGGCCAGCGACTGGCTGGTCCTGGGCACGAAAGCCCAGTGCCCGTGTCTGCACCTGCTCAAATTCCCGGGCGAACGTCTGCTCCAGAGTGTCCCCGAGCGGGCAGGCTGAGGCCGGGCCCTCACCTCGGTCTGTGCTCTCACTTGTCCCCTCTCCTTCTCCGTTGTCCTCCCACTCTGTCCATAGTAAACCACTCACCCTCTGACAATCAGCTCAGAGTCGGCGCCGGGCGACCTGACCTAAGTTGCCTTCCTTCCCTCTATTTCTTAGGAAAATACTCGATCATAATAACAGATTTATAGAATTCATTGCAAAGCATTTTTGGATCGACGATCTCACACAGTTCTTTGCACATGCCGTGCTCTCTGCCCGGGGTGCCCTCCCACTGCCCACTTCGCTGCTGGACGCAGTCCCGTTCTTACTTCCTCCTGGAAGCTTCTGGGCTCAGCCGGATGGGGCTAGTTACTTTCTCCTTCGTCTCCCCTGTTGTGGCAGAGACCTGCTAGGTACTCATCATCCTGGGTCCTCTATTCCCAGCTTCCAATGCAGTCAAGTGGGGGTAGTATGACTGGTTCTAGCCAAGGGAATGTGGGCAAATGAGGTACGTGATTTCTGGGCTAGGCCATCAAATGTTCCACGCAATCCTTCACGACGCCTCTCTCTTGCTTGGTGGCTGACATCCAGCAGAGGACTCCAAGGAGGCCTGGATCTCATAATGACTACACGGAGCAGAAGACCCTGCCAAGGCATTGCTCCATGTGCTGCCTCATTAAGCCACTGAGATGCTGGGGTTATTTGTTGAAGCAGCTTTCATTGAATGCCCTGATTAATACACCCAGTGTCCCATAATTCACCTATTATAACAACAATCATATACAATTGGTTGCTTATCTATCTCATTCCATGGGCCGGAGGCTTCTCAACAACAGATGCAAGGTTTATCTGTGCGCAGTGCCCAGCACAAGAAGATGAGCTGTGTTTGTTTGTTCAGCGGACGAATGAAAACACTGTGCGATGCAGCATGATAGTCTAGTCTGCCGGCTCTGGAGTTGGAGTCGCTGGTTGACATCCTCGCTCGTTCTTCTGGTGCTTGGATCACTTTGGGCAAGTTCCCTGACCTCTCTGAGCTTAGTTTCCTGATCGCTAAAGTGGCGATCCTAGGAGTTCCTATTTCATAGAGATGCCATGAGGAGGAAATGAAGTCTCTTGTTTAGTCAGAGCCTGGCAAGTAGTAGCACTCAGTAAATATAATAACTCTTATTATTATCATAGCTATTGTCATCTCTACTGACACCGAGATTCAGGGAGGTTGCTTGGCCGGCCCCAGATCATTCGGTCGGGGGCAGAAATGGCTCTTGCGTTCAGATCTTCCTCCTTCTGCTATGCTTAGAGAAGTAAGGAGAGAGCATGTCTGTCATCTCGAACTTTTCCCTTGGCGTTTGGGTGACAGCCAATATTCCCAGCAGGAGTGGTGACCTGAGAGTTTTTAACACCTTCGGGCACTAAGTTGAAGCCAAGGGCCTGAGTGATCTTCCTGGGAAGAAGCCTACATTGGAGTAAACGACCCCTCAGGGTGGAGATGTGGTCTGGGACCAGGGCCCCAAGCCTGGAGGAGCCAGGCCGCACCCTGGGTGTCGCTCGTTGAGGGGGGACAGGCATCGGCTTACGTAAGCCACAGGAACATGCGGCCAGCTTCGCCCATTTTCCAGGCCCTCTTTTCTTCCATTCTCAATTTCTATCCTTCCTCCTCCTCCTCTAGAAAAATACTCAGGCATTCTCGAGCTGCTTTGGCAGCCTCTGAGCTTGAATGTCAAGACCCGAGGCCTCTGAGGACAGGAGTCCAGAGGGAGGCTTTTAGCTCTGAGACCCAGACGGCAGGAAGTGCTGGGGTTTCCTGAAGGCTAGAGGAGATAGGGCACTCGGGGCTTCCCCAGGTTACCGGGGAGGGGCCCTGGCTGGAGGCTGACTCCAATCCCCCGGGAAGCGGGAAGTGAGGGCCTGGACTCAGCTGGAGAGAGAAGGTCCGCACAGAATGCTGGCGAATTCCAGGCAATCTTGGCTGGGCTCAGTGGTGAGGACCCCCAGTGGTCCTGTGAGGTCTCGCAGGTGACCCATGACCTTTACAGCCTCAGGTGGGCTCTCCTTCAGAGACTGTCTGTGGGGAGCAGGTCCTGTCCTAACGTGAGAACACCTTAAGGGTAGGTCTGTGACTGTTCACCTTTGAGCGTATACAACAGTGAATGAATACATGAACCAGTGAGAGAAATGAATGGATGGATGGAATATGGATGGATGATGGATGGATGGACGGATGGATGTGGGTGATTTATTTATTTATTGGATGATAGATGACGAATGGATGGATATTTGGATGGATGATGGATATTTGGATGGAAGGATGGATGATGAAGGATGGATGACAGCTGATTTGGATGGATGATGGATGCATTTATTGGAAGCTGATGGATGGACAGATGGAAATATTGATAGATGATGATGATGGAAGGATGATGGAAGGATTTATTTTGGATGGATGATGGATGGATGGATGGAAGGATGGATGAAGGATGATGGATGGATGATGGATGGATGGATGATGGATGGATGGATGGAAGGATGGTATTTAAGGATGATGGAAGGATGGATGGAAGGATGGATAGATGATGGATGGTTGGAAAAGTGGCTGCCTGTGCTAATGAATGAATGAGTCCATAAGTGTGTGAGGAAATGAATGAGCTTGCCCCTGGGAGAGTGAATGAGTGAGCTAGGGGTTCTGGGGTGGCCCCTGCAACAGGAGAGGAAGCCTCGATGGGCTGGGGAAAGGGGCTGCCTCGGCTCATTATCTGGGGAGCCCTGCAGGCTGCGGGGTGCCCTCACCATGCACGGTGCTCTGGCTTCCCCCCTGGCTCCTGTCTCTCCTCCGGCTCCATCCTTGGCCATGCTCAGAGGAGAACCCTCCTGGCCCCCGCCCTTGGGTTTTCTTGGCAGGATCCTCCTTGGAGGCTGTTTCTCTTGGATGAAGCCTCTCCTTGACCCCTCCTCCCCTCCCCAAGTCCCCATAAAATGTTCAAAGTATTTTCTTTTACTCAATAAAGCAAACAAAGGCGAGGGCAGCCTTGAGGCCCGAATCTGCAGCCCTTGGCTTTGCTCAGCCGAGCTCGCAAACCACCTTTGTGCTGGAGTCTCCGGGGACCCTCCTGTGCGCTCCGCTTCACAGACGGGAAAGCGAGGCGCGCAAGGGCCAAGGGCATCCTGCTAAGAGTGGCAGGCAGGCACTTGACCCTGGGCCTTCTGAGTCGCATCTGGGGAGAATCATCCTTCTCACAGTGGCTCCTCCCTACCTCAACTTGATTCCAGGGTTGAAAGCACAGGGACACCTTGGGCCGGGTCCTAGGCAGCCTCTGGATGAGGGGCCGTAGCTCTTTCTACAAGAGGCTACAGTTTGGCTTGTTCATCCCTGCTGAGCAGCTGCTGTGCGCGCACAGGATGGCAGAGCGGACTGCTGTGCGGCTCTTGCATCCCCGCCTGAGGCTGCACGGGGACCGATGGGATCTGGGTGGGCGCGCAGGGCAGGTGTCCACGCAGAGAGGACCGTGAATGACTGAGCAGACCCTGCATACCCAGCTTTCGTTACAACAGTCCCCTGCTGTGGGCACCATTCTCACCATTCTACAGATGAAGAAAGTAAGGTCCAGAGAGGTGACATGGCTTGTTCGCGATCACGCAGGTGAGGGTGATAGAGCCAGGATCTGAGCCAGCCTTCGTCAGGCTCCAAAGCTCAGGTTCTAACTCGTTCTCCTGGTTAGGGGAGAGCCTGAGGTGGGAAGGGGGCAGGTACAGGTGCAGACTGGGGCCAGGCCTATGAGGTGCCAGGCTCGGAGTGGGTGCTCCCCAGGGCTCCTGGTTTCATGCCCTGGCTTCACGGCTGGGGCAGGTGGGGTTTTCGTTCCTGCAGGAGAATGGACTCAGTCGGTCCACTGCTGAATCAGTTCCTCTAGAAGCCTAGCCGCTTGCTTCGGTCTTCTGTGGAGACAGAGGATCTCCAGCCTCAAGTGTGGGCTTATCTCCCGTCGGCCTGGCCCAACCCCACAGCCCTGTGGTGGGCGGAGCCAGCTCCCCAGGAACGGGGGTTCCCTCTAGACAGCCCTGCCCTCCACCCCCGTTTGCATTGCTGGCCCCGGCCGGCCCCCTGGGCCCCGGCTCGAGAACAGACACTCGCCCCTTTGCCAAGCACGGAGTGGGAAGGGAAGGGCTGCTGCAGCCCCAGCCAGGAGCCCCAGCCAGGGAACGGGATCAAGAGCGAATGGGACGACTGGGGCTGCCGAGGGGCCGGGACCAAGGCACAAGGACCTGGGGCTGGAGCAGGCTTGCGGGGGTGGGGCGGGAGGTTGGCCTGGAGGTCAAGGGAGGAACAAGGGGGCTCCTTATTCCCAACTCTGTCAGGGTGTGAAAGTCAGGAGTGTTGCAGCTGCAGCTGGAGGTGGCACAGTGGGAAACAGCCTTGACCCCTCTCTCTTCTTAAAGGGCCAGAGCCGTAAAAGGGCGTGCAGGGCCGGGCAAGGCCACGGCTGATCTCAGCCTCTCAGGCCGGGGGTCAGAGCTCAGTGCCTCCCACAGCTGGGGGGCTGCCCTTCTCAGAGATGCTTTGGTTTCCAGCTTCCTCACCTAGACGGGCCTGCCCCACCTGAGGGGGCTCTGGGGTTGGCCTCTCATCTCTCTTGTCCTTCGCATCCAGATGACTTCGGTGAGGGGACCAGGTTGGAGCTGTGAGTTGGGAACCCAGAGTCCAGCCGGAGCCCTCCCCTGACTCAGTTTCCTCTCGGTCCCCCAAGATGCTGGCACGGGTGGGCTGTTCTCTGAGCTCCCCTCCCCACCCGCTCCTTCTGTCCTGGTGATGTCCCCTCCACTCAACCCAAAGGTCTCAGCCCCACAGCTCATCTAGTGTCCATGATGTGCTTTTCATGCGTCAGAAACGGACACTGTATTAAAGGGGCCAGACGGGCTGAGTCCACACCCCCACTCTGCCCATTCCCAGCTGGTCCCTTGTGGAGCCCTCAGGAACACTACGTCAGAGAAGTGTTGAAAGGATTCGATCAGTTAATGCAGCGAGAGTGATTAGAACAGGTACAATAGGTGGTAGGCAGCATTCGAACTCAGGTCTAGCTGATGCCAAAGCCTGCTTTCTTTCTGTCACCACGTGACCTGGGATAGCCTGATCTTTAGGAGCTGGTGGCTGGTGAGTGCTGGGGTGGGGGCTGGAGCTGGCATCTCACCAGGATCCTAGAGGCCAGTGGCCTTCTCTGGCCAGACAGATTCTACTCCTCCCTCCCACTAGGCTAACTCCATAGATCCCAACGATGATGGACAGTCACGCAGGGTAAAAATGGCCCCAGAGCCCGGCAGTCCCTTCCCCTCCCTGGGCCTCAGCTTCCCCGTATGTAGGCTAGGAAGGTTGACAAGGACAGTATGAGTCTCAGCTGAACCACAATGCATGAGAAAGCTTTTAGACACACAGTGGGCAAGGCTTGCCAGGTTGGAGGACAGGAAGAGGGCCTTTGGAGGTGGGCGGAGGGGGGAACTGAGCTGGCTCTGTCTACAGCCTCGGACCTTGGCCTTGGCCAGCAGCTGCGCCTGGACTCTTTGCTCGTGGCCGCCCCCTCTCCTGGGCCTTTGGGGGTTTCCCTGCTCCAGGCTGACCCCTTCCCTGCTGAGACGTCTTCTGCAGCCCACCTAGGTATTTATTCCCTCTCCGCGGGGCATGGGTGCTTCTGTGTGTGGGAACGTGGGTGGGGGTTCTTTCGGGTGCTGACATAAAGGGGAGCCTGAGCACACGCTGTGCCCCACGCACGAAGCCCCCGTGGAGTCAGCCTGGGCCGCTGGCTCAGCTGTCCTTCCCGGAGCCTCTGCAATCCTGGCTGCCTCCGCAGGCAGATTCCCGGCGAATGCTGCTCCTGAGACCAACACGGGCCGGGCGGCGTCATTCCCGCCCTCCCCGAGCCCTGGGACCGGCTGGGCAGCGCGCCAGCCCTGGGAACTCCGCCGGCTGCTGCTTTTTTTCCTTCTTCAAAACTTCACTCTATGATTCAATGAAATGTCTTCTGCTTCCCATTGCCTGGCCTGGCCAAGCTGACCTTGTAGAGTTAGAGAGCACTGGACCTGAAGTCCGGGTTCTGGTCTACGATCTGCCTTGGAGACCTTGTGTGACCTTGGGAGAGACCCTTTACCTCTGTGGGCCTGTTTCTCCATCCGTAAAAAGGAGGAATAACTGCCTTTGAACTTCCTCCTGCCTGTCCTCTACCTCCATGGGGTACACCCTGCTTTCTTCGGAGGAAGTTCACCCAGAGTCTACGCTGGACCTCTCTGCTGTGTCCTCCCGGCCAAACCAGCTTACAGATTACTGGTTCCAGGCCCAGCTTGGCGGCCTTGGTTGAGACTCACCAGTCTTCAGAAGGTTCATCTGTAAGATCTGGTCCTCAGCATCCTCCCTTCATTACCCTCCGACCCCCAGGCTAAGGGCTAAGGCACCCCTCCGTGTGGGGCTCCACCACCAGAGGGCGCCCAGCACTCCCCAAAACATGATTAAAAAAACAAAGCCAAAATGCTCACCCCAACTGAACTTAATGATAAAAGTCACCCTTTATTGACTATATATGTCAGGCACTGTACCAGTTTTCATAGCCTCTCCAGGAGGCAGAGAGTGCCATCATCCCCACTTACCAGATGATGAAACTGAGGCCCGGAGAAGGGAAATGACTGACCCAGGGTCACCCGGCTGGTCAGTCAGAGAGCTGGGACCAGGATTCAAATCCAACCAGCGTTAATCTCAGGCCCAAAGCTAAGGGCTCAGTGGCCCCCAGAGTCAGCCGTCGAGGTGGGGCATGATGGCTGGGATGGAAGCCAGAGGCAGAAGCTAAGACTAAGATGATCAGAGACAACGAAGGAAATGGTGGCAAACTTAAACATGCAGCAGGTTCTTTTAATAATGCAGCTAGTAGGTGAGATCCATGAGGCACTCACTATGCGCCAAATATTCTACATACACGAGCTAGTACTTGAAACTAGTCAAGACGGATGTTTCTAATGCGATTTTCATTTTACAGATGGGGAAACTGAGGCTCAGTGAGGACAACTGTCTTGCCCAAGCTCACTCATTTGAACCCGGGTCTGTCGGCCTCCAGAGCTGTGATTCTGAATATCCACACTACACTGCCTGTCTTATTTTAGATGAATCTTAGCCCGAACCCCAATATTTAAGAGGAAAAGTGGATGGAAGGAAAGGAGATGGGACACAGAAGCCTGAGGCTCCTCAGGCCACAGCCGGATGACCTCTGATCGAAGGCATTTCTCTGTGGGCCCCAGACTTGGCCGAGGGCACAGGGCTGGCTGAGGGCAGAGCAGGAGAAGAGCCCAGGCCGCCTGCCCTCCATCCACTGCTTGCTTGCTCTGACTTCGAGACAAGTGCAAGATCCTATTTAGATCCAGGCCTGGGTCACTGGGGCGGGTGCTTCGGGCCTTGGCCTCAGCGACTGGTCAGTGAGTGTCTTTCCCCTGGCGAGAACTCAGCCCTGACTACAGACCTCTGGGATACATGGGCTGTCATAGGCAGTGGCAGCCAAGAGATGGCTTGGGGCATAAAATCTGATCCCCCGTAAACTCTATTAGTGCTTCCCCCGAGCCATTCCAAACAGGCAGTCGCTATGGTACCTTTGAACTGGGCACAGCCTCAGAGCCCCTCCTGGTTAAGATGATCTGTGGTCACGTGAGCTGAATCAGAGGTCTCATGGCAGCTTGTCCAGCACAGGAGCACTAGGGTGGGATATGGTCCCTGCACTGTGTGAGGCTTTCTCGGTGTAGTGGATAACATCCGCATCCTAGGTCCTGACCCGGATTTACCTTATTGCTTTATAGGAGTCGAAGCTTTAAAATTTCCTGACTTCCGCAGTGATGCTGGAGGGACTAAGTCCGCCTGCAGGATGGACAACGAACCCTGCATCTGGGGAGAGGAGTTTGGTGGGTCAGGCTGGGGCTGAAGGTGTCAAAACTGATCATGCATACAGCACGAGGGCCCAGGCCGGTGCTGGGCGTGATCACACCGAACCCTCAGAACAGCCCTGTGAGGCAGAACTCATGGGTGTTCACCCCTTTAATGTAGATGAGTAACTAGAGCTCACGGTCCAGCCAGAGGGGCTAAAACGGATGGGGGACACACAATGTCAACAGCTCTGGGGCCAGAAGCCCACGTGATGCAGGGCTGGACGGGCAAGGCGAGTAAGGGGCCAAGTGTGAGGCGAGAAGGAGCGGTGGGGGTTGTGGTGAACTTCAGGGACATGGCTTCGGGCGGAACAGCGTGGCCGCGTCAGCTTTGGTCACGTGTTGCCATGTGGGCCCAACATGGTCTGAACCTCCAGTGTTTTAAGCCAAATCAGATATTTTGATATTTGTGTGAACGTGTCCATTTCCCCAAACTTGAAAAACTAATTTAAAATTAATTTTTAAAATCTAGAAGTGAGGGGAAAGCATCAATCAGAAAAGTTAAAGATGAAAACAATAAATCTGAGTAGACCAAAACCCCCTGTAGACCTGATCCAACCCGATAATATGTTATCAGGGGCCTTGGGATCCTCGTGGCAGAGCCCCTAACTCAGCCTAGGAGGGTCCCCCAAGAAAGAAAACTTACTCTGAGGGCGGAGAAAGATCAGGAAAGAAAAGTAGTTGGCGAGGACAGTGAGCCGGGCAGAGGGGATGGCAGAAGCAAAGGCGTTGGGGAGGGGGCTGCGAGGGGTTTGGTTTTATGACCGTACTGGCTGTGTCACGGTGCCTACATCACCTTTGTCCCTTTTAAAGGAAACTGCCATTTAGGTGGCCTCAAAGTAGGAGTTATGATTTGGGGGCGGGTATAAGGAGAGCGAGAGGAGGGAATTCCCCCAAATGCAAGAGATTCCCTTTGCTGGGACCAAGGGCCAATAAACTCTAGTAACAGATTATTTTCCGTTCCTAGTTTTAAAGTGAGTTTTGTTCTTTGCAGAAATATCCTCCATCATGGCCAAAGCTTTATTTCAGGGTGCTTTGGGCAAGGGAGGGGAGAGGGCTGTGTCCATGCTTGGGGCAAAGTGAGGTGGACAGGAGTCAGCAGCTGGTGGCTGAGGTGACCGGATGGGCAGAAGCGAGCAGAGAATGGCCAGCCGGCAGTGGGCTTTTGGAGGAGGAGACAGAAGACATGGAGGAGAAGGTAGGCGTCCGCTCTGGGTGTCCTCAGAAGCGTTCAGGAGGACCCTGGGCTTCCTGCCGCCACGTGTGGGATGGAGCCGGGGTGACTGTCTGGAGATTAAAGGGTGGCCCAGCTGATTTAGGGTTACGCACGATGAGATGGTGTTTGGTGGAGCCGCTGGGCGGGCTCCAGCCACAGTGCACACCCCCGTCCATCACCCGCGAAGGAAGGTGGTTTGACCCAGAGTAGATGGCAAGTCTTTCAGCTCGTGAGCCGGTTCTCACCGATTGGCTGCAGCTTTGCGTTCGTAAGACTTGCAGGTTGTATCAGTTCAGCCGGGAGGAGTGCGGTGCTGGATTAGTGATGTCTGCTACGGTGCAGAAATGGGGACGGTTTCTGATCCCGGTCAGTGCTCGAACCCCCAAAGGAAAAGCAGTTCCCATGTTTGCTCTTACGTTCCCTCCACCCCGCCCTCTGCGACGTCGGGCATGTCCCCCTCGCGTGACTCACCCTCCCTTCTGGGCCTCGGTTTCCACATCTGTAAGGGGCCACGCTGCCGGCGATCCTAACCCCCACCCTGCCTGTCTTACGAGATGTGGGAGATGTAAACTGACCTCTTTGCTAGATGCTTCCATTCTCGTAAAGGCGCGTCTGTGAGCTTTGGCTCAGTTCTGCAGTTTAAGGATTGTGACATTGTTGTGCAGTTTACTATGTGATAGAGCGTGACCTCTGCCACCCCAACCTTTTTTTTCTCAAATATTTCAGGGCTTTCCTCTCACAATTACCTTTCCAGATGAACTCGAGGATCATTTCATAAAGTGGTGACAAGAAATAAAGTCTTCTTTCGTTATTATAAAGTTTTATGGGGTCTAAGGCTCTATAAAGAGCGTGGGCTGTAGGGTCAAACAGCTGGGGTTCAAATCTTGGCCCCACCTTCCCCACTCGTACTATTTGAGACAAAGACTTAACCTTTCCAGCCTCCATGTGTCAATGGGGCTCATAATGGCACCGACCTTATAAAGTTCTTAACGAAGATTAAGTGAGATAATTTACGTGCAGTGTTTGAAGTGTGCCTTGTGTGTGGCGAGCACCCAGTAACTCAGAGTTAGAGTTGCTGTCATTTGCTGTGTCCCCTCCTCTCCTTCCTGCCACATGTAGCGATGATGGCAGTGGGTGGGCTTTATGTGGGGAGTGTCTGGAGGAGCCAGGGGTCGGCGAGTGACTCCGAACCACACAACACACGTCTATGCCGCAGGCTGCCGTCAGAATAAGTGGCATGTGGTCCCCACAGTGTGGGGAGGAGGTAGACATAGTACCCCAGTCACTGTGCGGGGGGCGGTGGGCGGCAGATTCCGGCTGTTCAGAGAGAGGGCTGACTCAGCCCAGGGCATCGGGGGGCGTTGGGGGGCGTTGGGAAGGTTTCCAGGCAGAAGGGACTGATGAAAAAGCTGGGAGCATCCAAGGGTTTGGATGCGGACAGAGCAGCGGCCTGAGGAGATGGTTCGGGGAACCCTGGGACAGTCGATCATGATACTTCGAGTGTCAGGCTGGCTGGTTTGCGCTTTCTGTAGAGGGCAGTGGGAGTTTAGTAAAAGTCTTTGCATGAGTGGAGGGGGTTTGCGACCTTGTGAGAGCCGTGTTTGGGAAATGGGCATTTTGGGGCATTATTTGTCGGGGCCACTTGGGGATCTCCTTTGGCTCGTGCTGACCGTGGCCCTGGGGGACTCCCCCCCTGGAGCAGCACCGGGCCCCTCTCTTCCACACCAGCTCAGGGAGGTGCAGCTGCCCACCGGCTCCAACTCATTGAGAACTATCTTCCGCCACCCTCTCCCTCCCTCCCTCCCTCCCTCCCTCGGTCCCTCGCTCCCTCTTCCACGCCTTCTCTTGTTCCTCTCGGCCTCCCACATATCCCCAGCTCGTTCACACCGCCTTCCTCATTCTTCCGTCCCATTGCCTGATCCCAACTAAGCCCCTTAATGTTCCTAGTCTCATGTTCCCTTAAAAATAATACCTCATGTATCTGGACACAGAGGACAAGTTGGATGGAAGCACAAACAAAAGACGTCGGAGCAGCCAAGAGAGGAGTCGTGGAGTTCGTATTCCGTGCGTGCCGGCGAGTCCTCCCACCTGGGCGCGCCCTTGGAGCTTAACTCTTACTTCACACGTCTCGAGCGTTGTCCTTACCAGGTTTCCGCAGGTCATGGTTTGAAGTAACACATGACAAGTGCATCCTAGAATTTTAGTATATCACGAACCACATTTTGTTGCTTCTATTCAATGTTCTATTGTTATCGTTAGTTTTCCCGATTACATGCACAACAGACACGCGGTAAACAGTCTGAGAAAATGTACCAAGGATTTTTAGGGCACTGAAACTC
Organism: Pteropus medius; assembly: GCF_902729225.1. Taxonomy (NCBI): domain Eukaryota; kingdom Metazoa; phylum Chordata; class Mammalia; order Chiroptera; family Pteropodidae; genus Pteropus; species Pteropus medius. Next base: position 10,165,143 of record NW_024340699.1, read on the forward strand.
CTCGGTAGGATACCGCAATGGTGGACGCTTGTCATTATACGTGTGTCCAAACGCATGGGACGGACAGCACGAGAGTGAGCCCTAATGTCAGCTACGGATTTTGGGTGATAATGATGTGTCCACGTAGGTTCATCTGTGTAACAAATGTCCCAATTTCCACTCTGACGCGGGAGGTCGATAGTGGGAGAGGCTGTGCCTGTTTGGGGGTGGGGGACATATGAGAAATCTCCATATTTTTCACTCATTTTTGCTATTTTTTTACTCTAAAAAAATAAAGTGTACTGATTTAAGACAACCATTCCACCAAAAGAACCACTATGAAGAGCAGCGTATACCCTTTCGTAACATTTTGTAAAACTTCTGTCGATATTACGTATACATTTATCAGTAGACCTTTCTACAACTTGCTTTTTACCTGTAATTATTTAACAGATGTTAATTGAATGAGTGAATAAGTGGGGGAATGAGACTCTATTGGGGGACCCAGTGCAGAACCACCAAGGGTAGTAGGTGACAACACACAGTAGGGCCCAGTAAACGTTTGCCAAATGCCTGAACGAAAGGACAAGGGACTGCGCCTAATTATAATCCAAGGCAGAACATGTGCGAAATGGATCTCAGGCCAGTTGGTCTTGGGTTCTCCACATCCCTTGCTGTTCCAGCCTCCCATTGGGTCAGGGTCAGCTCTGGTACCCTCCAGGGGGATCCAAGACACAGAGTGTTCATACTTATGGGGGCTCTGGCACTGTCAGGTGGGCACATATAGACACAGAATCACAAGCAGGTAGAGCCCCACACATAGCTGGCTGTGCTTGTTATCATGGGTACACCCACGTGTGGACAGCTGCACACACAGGAGAGCGCGTGAGCGTGCATGCGCACGCGTGTGCATGTGCACACACACACATTTCTCTGAGGATCTTGTGGAATTTGTAAGAAAGGAATTCCTCCCTATGGGCCTTTTCGTTGTTGCTGCTGGTTCGATGGCTCGATCACCCACCCACATTTGTGGGGCACCTCCAGCCTGCCCAGCACTGTGCTGGGGGGCAGGCCAGGTGGGAGAGGCCCCAGCCCAGAGATCGGGAGGACTCAGGCTCAGGGAGAAGGGAAAGCGTTGGTGCACCCAGGGTGCTGCTGGCGGGCCTGTGTGGGAGAGCTTGTCAGGAAAGCTACGGGGAGCTGGCTGCAGTTCAGACATCTTCCAGGAACACAGAAAACAACCACATTTTACTAATTATAGCAAAGGAAAACACACTGCGATTACAGCTAAATTACATTAAGACGTAACTGGCTGGCTGGCTCGGGCTCTATCTCTCTGGCTCAGGTTTCAGCCAGCCTGGGCGGTGACATAGGCTGGCAGGCCAGCGAGGCCTTGGCCGGGGAGCGCCCCAAGGCCCCATTCTCCGTAAGGTCATGACCCTGGCATGACTTTGGGGAGTCCCAGGGCCAGTCCTGGTCTGTGCAACCAGCATCTTCCCCTCCCCCAAAGGGGCTTCCCCGGCCCCTGGGCTGGGACAACGTCTCGAGAGGGCTGCTGAGTCACCAGCCCCTGCGCCTCCCCGCTTGGGGCTGAGGGTCAGGGCTGCAAGCGAGCTCCTGGGGCCAGCGCTTTGGTCCTTCAGAAGGTGACGCAAGTGAGTTGATCCTCTAAACCCTCGATCTCCGTCTTTCCCTTCCAGGCTCCAGTCTGCACCTGCCAGTAACGGCTTGGCACCTGTTTGGGGAAGCGGGGATGGCAAGGGTTGGACCCTCTATCCCCATGTTCCATGTCATTATTCCCAAAGGGCCAGGATCTGATTCATGCCTCAGGATGGAGGGAAGGAAGGAAAGGAGGAAGGAGGGAGGGAGGGAAGGAGGAGCAGAGAAAGGGGCAGGCAGGAATCAGCACATGAAAGACAGCTTACCAGGCGCTGGCCAAAATGCCAGGCACCGTCCTGCGCGAGGGAGGACAGGAACCCAGCCCTCGTCTTCCGTGAGTTTCCGAGCTGCGCACATGTAGTAGTTAATAATCATTTCAGTAATTAACGGAATGAGCAAGCGAGGCCGGTGAGCTAGGCAATATCACCATTCGTAGGCGGGGTTACTGGCGCTCAGCCGGGTAGTGACAACTGTGACATCATGGGGTTGCCTTCAAATCCAGCTCTTTGGCTCCACAGCCTGCTCACTCACCCCTGCACCCAGACCACTCACCCTTGGGTGCTAATGAAAATGGCCATTCCTGTGACTGTATGGCCCCGAGTTACGATGGGACTTTCATCTCCAGCCTCAATCTTGTCCAGCTCGGGTCTGAACCAAGGGGAAACTGAGGCCCAGCCCCACCTTTTATTCTGCCAGGCGCTGTGCTTTAAGTGCACTATCCCATCTGACCCTCACACAACTATCTGGAGAGGAGAAAGTTTTTAAAATCCTCATTTTTAAAGATGAGGACCCTGTGGCTCAGAGAGGGAAGGGGACTTGCACAAGCTCACACAGCTGCTAACTCTGGCTGCCGGGATTCTTGTCCCAGGCTGCGTGTTGCACCAAGCACTGCACTGTCAGGTCGAGGCCCCCATGGGACTGGTCTCTGGCCACCTCATCAGAACCTACGTGACGGCCAAGGGTAGGGGGTAAGGTGGGAAGCCCTCTCTCCTCTGAGCACAGACCCTGTAGCTGCTCCCCAGGCCTCTTGACTATGAGGACAGGGTTTGGCCAGGGCCCCTGGGCTCAGCTCAGGAAAAACACACCAGCCTGTGCCCGGTGCCTCTGGAGCTGGGCCCACCCCAGATCCAGGGGCAGCCGGAGGTGTGGCCATGGGCGTAAGGAGCAGCTGGGCTGCGGTCTGGTGGCCACTGTGTTCTGGCCAGTTATGCTGGTGTTTACAATCCACATTTTTAATAATCTGATGTTATGTTTGGCCCTCGATCCCTTCTGCAGGGCCGAAGGCTTGCCTCCAAGATGGTCTTCTAGTTCCTTCCATCTCCTGCCCTGAAACGAGCTGGGAAGAGAGACCTAGAGGGAGGTGGGGACTGGGAGACAAATGTGGGAGCAGAGGGGGATGGATGTCCCCCCGACACTGAGGCAGCTCCTACTGCGTGCCAAGAGCATTTCTTAACGTGAGTTTAATTTGACCCCACGGCAACCGAGTATGGTGTGTTTTCTCTACCCGTTTTGTGGGTAAAAATGAGGGCCGAAGGCTGAAGCTGTCTGCCCAAGGTCACGTGTCGTGGGGGTGGGGGACAGCCCAGGGTTTGACCTCAGGCGTGTCCAGCTCCAGAGCCGGGGTCTTTCCCACAATGCTTGTTGAGCTAGTGGCAGGCGCGCCCAGGCACTCAAGTGGCTCCTTCAACTCTGAGTCCTGAATCTTTCTTTCGTAAGGGACAGTCAAGCTTGTGTTCCAGGTTCGGGGGAAAACAGAACTGAGTGGGTCTTTTGTTCCATCGAGTCTGGAATGGCAAAGCCAGGCCTTGCTTTTTTGGAAAAGGTCCAGTGATCTCCAGGACCCTGCCTCTGCCATTTTTTAAATCTTGCTTCTCTGATGGAATGGAGCGGGCAGGAAAATCAGATCGCAGCATGGGGACTGATTAGCTGGTGAGTGACCGAAAGTCTTAATGGTAAGAATTCCGGGGCATTAGTCGTGGGTCAGAGACTGGGCTGAGTACTGCCCATCATCGTCCTCCACTTGAGACCTCACAACAGCCCTTCGAAGTAGGTAAGATCATTGTTCCCATTGTGTAGATGTGGGATTTGCCTGTGACTGCACAGCCAGCAAGTGGCAGAGGTCATGCCCTTAACCGCCATGTCATAGCGCTTTCTGTGACTGTGGTTCTGAACCTCAATTTCCTCGTCTGTAAAATGGGACCGCTAGTTGCATAGGGCTGTCATAGGGCTGCTGGTTCAAATCCCATCTCTGTTGCTTATTTCTTGTGAGTGACGTCACTTCTCAGAGCTTCAGTTTACCCGGTCTATGATTGTTTCGAGGGTTTAATGGAAGAACGAATGTGAAGCTGGAATTGGTTATTACACTTTACTAAAAGTCTCTAGAGAGCATATTAGTTGCCAGGCACTATGCTAAGCGCTTGACAAGCCACTGGTTCATTTAATTCGTAACACAAACCCCTGACGGAGGTGGCGTCATTGTCCCCATGTTACGGATGGGGACACGAAAGCTTGGGGAAAAATTACAGAGCTTGGCCAACACGATAGAGTTTACAAAGGGGGAATAAGACACATTAAGACCTTGCAAATGAATAGAAAACACAACCACATCGTATGGAGTTCTTAGTAGGTGCCAGGCAACTTGTGTGTGAACATAGAACTGCTTGCTTCTAAAGTGACCTTTCTACCTTGGCCCCGGGGCCCTCGTGGGCAGTGATAACAGTTCGAGGACATCGGTTCCATTTGGCCCTGTCCTCGCAATCATGAAAGGCCGTAGATAGAGACAGATGTTCAACGGTCTCCTCAGATGAGGTTACGCACGCTGTTAGAACCGCCAGATTTAGTAAATACAAACGTTTTCAGGGACACAACAAATAATCGTTGTTGTTTTTTTTCCAGTTTAAGTCTGTTGCAAATATTCTAGTTCCTTCTAACTCTTAAGCATGGATAGACCTCTATTAGAACATGATTTGTCATTTATCTGAAATCTGAATTTTACTGGGCATCCTATAGTTTACGTACTGTCCCAGAACCCCTGTGATGGCATCAAGAGAAGACAAGTTTCACCCCAAACTTACTGAACTGCCCTGCCTATTAGTGCTCTATGGCTTGACATATTTTTTTTAAAGCCCTGAAATGATCTTGGGGGGCTATCGTGCATTTCGTCAGGGTTAAAAATCTTCCTAAATTTGTTCAGTGCTGATACGTAAAACAGGTTACAGTGTTTTGCAACCTTAAGCTGACATTTGGGTGGACCGTGGCCGGTGGGCCAAATCCAATCCAAAATAAAATACATTTGATTGGAAGACAGACATCCCCATTCGTTTACCGAGTTCCATGGCCATTTTCACACTAGAGTGGCAGGGCAGAGTTGTGACAGAGGCCATGTGGCTTGCGCGCCGCAAATATTGACATTCTGGCTTTTTACGGAAGGTTTGCTGGCCCCTCTGAGGTGTCCAGTCCATTGCTGAGCTCATCTCTACCAATCAGCGATCGCTTTCTTAGCAATAGAAACACAGAGGGGGTCCTCGCATGCGGAGGTGGTGGAGGGGCGACAGACTTTGGGTCCTGCCGAGATGTCATTTTTAAGCCTCTTAGCATCCTACCTGACACGCAGTGGGTATCCAGGGGGAATGAACCCTTCCTTATCTTTTCTCAAATTTCCTCCCTCCACCTTCTACTCTTAAAAAGGAGGCCCCCAGTCAACTCCCCTCCTCTCCCGTGGAGGTCTGCTCTGTAAATTCAAAGCAGGTTTCTGCTGCATTTTGAGTCCTGTCTGCTCTCTACAAATTTCACCTGGCTAAAAATAGTCATGTTCCTAATCCCTCGATTAAAGTCTTCAGCCGAGCCGGGAGGTCTGCGCCCTGATACTGGGCAGCCCTCCCTCGCTCTGTTTGACAACCCCAGCTGCCTGTCATTGGGGTGCAGAATGTGTGAGTTCCTCTCCCTGGGGCTCCATGTTCAGCTGGGTTTAATCGCAGCCCTCCTCGGAGAGGGTCTCTGTGTGCGTGGGGAGCGGATGAAGAGCGGGGTCAGGCAGCACGGACTTCTACCCATCGCCTGCCGCTTCGTACCCGCCTCGTTTCCTCAGGCCCGGGAGACAGCGAGTCACCTCTCCTGCCTGAATACTCAAGAAGAGCACTTCCTTTTTTCTCCATTTGTTCATCCACATGCCCGCCCATCCATCCATCCATTCATCCTTCCATCCATCCATCCATCCATCCTTCCATCCGTCCATCATCGTCCATCCATCCATCAAGTCCGTCTGTCCATCCATCCTTCTAGATTAAGATGGATTAAGTTGGTTAAATTACAGGTCGTTGCGTTAAATTAAATTAAGTTAAATTAAGGTAACGTCAATTGGGTCAGTGGAGTGGGTGGTCGGATCGGATAAGTTAAGTTAGTTGGGTGGGCCGGAATTAAGGTAAGTTAAAGTTAAGTTAAGGTGCATTGGTAAAATTAAAAGTCGGTTAAGTGCGTGTGAGTGAAGGTAGTGCATTAAAGTGGATGGGTTGCAGTTAAGTTGGTTAAGAATTGATAGAAAGTTCGTTGGGCCGGTAAATAAATTGGTAAAAGGTGAATTAAGGTCGGTAGGATTAAAAGTTAAGTTAAGTTAGGTGGTGGGTACATTAATTAAAATTAGTTGGTTGATAGTGCCATTAATTAGGCATTACGTGGGTAGATGGATAAATTAAGATGGATTGGATTAAGTTAAGTTAAGTTGGATTGGTAATTAGGTAAGTGGTAGATAGGATTAAAGGTAGGTACGTAATTAACGTTCGTTGGGTGGTATTCATTAAGTTAATTAAAGTTAAGTTGGGTGATGGATTCGTCCGTCCATCCCATCATCCATCCTTCCATCCATCCATCATCCATCCGTCAGATCCGTCCGTCCGTCCATCCATCCTCCATCCATCCATCCATCATCCATCCATCCGTCCATCCATCCACCCTTCCAAACTTCCAGTCTCAGAACCAGCAGGTTCCCAGAGGACCTGACATTACCTAGAATATCACAGTAGACCATTATATCCAGAAGCTATAGCATGTCAATCAGAACAGATGAACATGAACTGGCAAGTATGCTGGAGACTTTGATAAGAAACCCTCTTTGCAGAGAACAGGAGAAAAAACTAGATGAAGATTCAGAGCCCCATATCAGTGATGTTTTCAGGGGTCCGGAAGTCCTGGGCATGCTGAGTCAGCTCCCTCTAAAGTCAAGAACAGCTGAGAGCATCTCACAGCTCCCACCATGAAGGAAACACAACGCCCAGTAGGACTCTTTGGATTCGTAGAGGCAGCATATCTCACACTTGGAAATAATTTCAGGTCCATATACCAAGTGATGTTTCAGCTGGACTCTGCGTGGGAGGTGGGCAGGGGAGGCAGTGACCATGGTCCTGTGCTCGGGAGCCAGGCTGACGGGGTGAATCGTGGTTCCGCCGCTTATGGCGCTGTGATCTTAGTGACACAGCTAAAGCACATGAAACAGGACCTGGAACATGGTAAACGCTCATTAACTGACTACAAATGGCAGAGCACAGACTCATACCCAGGTCTGAGCTAAAGAGATGATACTAAACGGCTTTTCAGCCCCCTCGAGGTAGGTTTTATCATTTCCGTAATTTTACAGGTAAGGAAACCGAGGTCCAGAGAGGTCGAATGATGGTGGGGCGTGCTCACGTTCTTCCGTGACGCTAAGCTGCCCCTTTTCTTTGACTCCCACAGTCCCCTCCAGAGGCAAGACAGGGATTCGCAAAGACAGTTTGCTAGTAAGAAACTGAGGTGTGGACAGGACGGGGTGGCGGGAGGCGGGGTGGGTGCCCTAAGAGGAACCAGGGCATTGCTGGGTTTTGAACCAAGGCTCCCAGGCCAGGCCTGTGTCCCTAGGTGCTGGGGTCCTGAGCGGGCTCAGGAGGCCTTGAAAGGAGCGCTGTGGGGGGCTGGGAGGCCAGTGGCCCCAGTCAGGAGGTCATCACCCTGCCTTCCCCTCAATTTCTCACACCAGCCGAGAGGCTGGGGGGAAGTGACTTTATGGCCGAGGGGATTTATGGCAGAGACAACAGTGTGTTCGCCGAGCTGCCCTGGCCTGCGCCACCCAGGGGGGCAGCTCCACACACACCCTGCGGCCCCCAAATGGGGTTTCCAGCTGGAGCTCTGGGGCCCACCCCTCGGCCGGAGCCTGAGATGGCCCCGTTTCCCATCTGTGCAAGAGCCCTACGGGGTCCGTCTGCTTCTGTGAACCCTCCATGAACCCCGGAGAAAGGAGGAATGGCTTGGAGGGCCCCCTAGTAGGGGCCAAACTCCTCCCAGGAGCTCAGAGAAGGTCAGGACCCCGGGCAGGGGGAGAAATAGGTCTTCTAAGACCCCTGTGCTGCTCCCCCGGAGAAGTCTGTTTATGGCCCTGAAGCCCCTCCATTCCAATGGGATTGTGACCTACTCTTTCCCACCGACTCAAGTTCTCTGTTCCTTAAGCTCCATTGGCTCATATACTCCCATCTTCTGAATGCCCCCCGCCGAGGTTCCCCAGGAAAAGCCGACCCAATGTGGCCAGACTTCAGCTGCCCCCTGCTTCCCCTTCCCCTCTGGCCTCCCTCTTCTCAGCAGCGAAGCCTCCACTTCTCAAGCCAGAAACGTGGGGTCCTCCTTGATGTCCTCATCTATTTCAGTCACGGAGTCCTGCCAACGCTGCTTTAAACATATCTCCCAGATCTGTAGACCTCAGAATTCCCTTTTTCTTGGGGGGAACTTCATTTTTTCTCTAAAAGCCTTCGACAGATTGGATGAGGCCTACCCACATTATGGAGGATCATCTGCTTTACTCGAAGTCTACTGATTTAAATGTTAATCTCATCTAAAAATTACCTTCACCGCAGCATCTAGACTGGTGTTTGACCAAATGTCTGGGTACCATGGCTTAGCCATCTCGACACAAGAAATTAACCATCGCAGCATGTACGTGTTTTTGATCCATGGAATATAGATGACTGGATGGCTGAATGGATCAATGAATAATGTGTGGACACTGAGATATGTGGATGGGATGATGAATAGTATGCGGTTGGTTATGTATTTGGATGGGAGGATGAATGAATGGGTGGATGGATGAATGGGTGAGTTGATTATTGCTTCAATGAGTAGGTGTGGGAGACAGATATATAGATAAATGGATATGTGTATAAGTGGGTGATTAGTTGGGTAATAAATATGTGTTTGGGTGCACCAATGGGTGGTCGAATGGTTGGCTGGGGTGCTGTCTAGTAGGATCATACATACATACACTGATGGACAGCTGTGTGAATGCTTAAATGAGTGGATGACTACACTGATAGATAATTGAATGATTGAGTGTACATATTAGATGTAGTTATGAGTGGACGGGAGGGTGGGTAAATATGTGGATGTGTGTGCGAATAGATGTACTGACAGTAGATTTCTCCAGGAAAATGCTAAATTAGGAAAATGATAAAGAAAGCAAAGTGTTCATTATGGAAGAAAGAGTTGGTAGAAGGAAAGCAACATGTCATGCACCATTTATCTGATTTATACAAGCTCCTTCGTGTCTCCAAGCCTCTGTTTATTCATCTAAAAGAAAGGGAGATAAAATCCTATCTACCTGGCAGAGTGCTGTAGGCGCAAGTGAGCTATGTGTGCAGGCGTCTGGCACAGCGCCCCGAATATTGTTAAGTTCTCAAAAACATCAGTTTTATGCATTCCTCAGTCTCTCCTCCTCCTTCCTTACACTTGGGTGGTAGGTATGATTTATAGGCCAAAGTTATACGGAGGTGTCCTCTGGATCCCTCTCCCCTGATTCAATAAAAACACAACCCTGACTTTGCTGATAGGGCCCCCTGAGCTCCACACCGAGGCTTAGAACAGCCTCCTCCACCCCAACCTCTCTCCCAAAAGACACACAACTGGCTGAGCCTCTCTCTCCAGCTGGGATGACTTCTTTGTTCTGGGTGGACCACAGACAACATCTGGGCCTGGCTACTGCTTCTCCTCGAATCTTCTCAGGGTACTCAGAAATGATGAGAAACACATTTGGTCCCCTTGGCAGTGGTGACACTTCTTCCCAGAGAAACGAGGGACCCGTGCAAGGCCCCACGCGCACGCATGCGCACATATGCACACGACGTTTCTATAGGGCTCCTCTTGGGAGGGAGTTTGTGACACAGCTTAGGAGTCTGAGAAACCTGCCATTTTGGGGCTGTGTGATTTTGGAGATGTCACTTCCTTTTCTAAGGCTCAGCGCCCTTATCTCTAAACTGAAAATAACATCGTCTACTTCACAAGGCGTTTGTGGAGAAGGATTGAAAGAATTATGGACAAAGCGTCTGGCACATAATAGGCACTAGATAAATACCATCTTCATTGGAAAATGTCTGGCTGAGAAAGAAAGACCCAAGGTGTGTCAGTTTGGGTTATATCTTTTTGTGTTCAGAGCCTGGTAGAGGGTTTGGTGGGGAAGCATGCTGATTACATGGATTCAGCCATTCATTCATCCGCTAACATTCCCTTTTTAAAAAATCAGCATAAGTGAGATGTGATTTACGTAATGTAAATTGCATCGACCTAAAGTGAACAATTCGATGAGTTTCAGCAGGTGTATGCACCGGTGAGACCACTACCACAAGCAAGATACAGAATACTTCCATTTTTGTGTCTCCTTGCAGTCCATGACCCCCTCCAACCCTGTCCCCAGGCAACCACTCATCTGCTTTCTGCCAGGGTGGCTCAGTCTGCGTTTCCTAGAATGTTATATAAACAGAATCAAGCAGCGTGTACTCTTTGGTGTCTGACCCGTTCACTCTGATTGATATTTTGGGGATTCATCCATGTCGTTACATATATCAGCCATCTATTCCTTTAAATTGCTGACTTGTATTCCGTAGCATACCATTTATTTATCACTCATGTATTTCTTTATTAATTTATTCACCCATTATTCAAACACTTGCTTGCTTATTTATTATTTACTACTTTTTCTTTCATTCATTCGTTCATTCCACAAATATTTACTGCTTGCCTACTCCATGCCAAGTACAGCTCTGATATAGCAGCTGAGTGTATATTACATGTATATGTTAAATATATATATATGTATATATAGATGTTGCTGCCACAAGCACACACACACACACACACACACACACACACACACACACACACACCCCTTTATTAAAGGTGCTGGAGCTAAAGCAGTAAACAAAGTAGAGAAGGGCCTTCACCGAAGGAAGGAGATTCTATTCTATGAAATATATATTATAAGACAAATATATAATGCAACAGGCTATAATAAATGATCTGAAGAGAAATCGAGCAGGTTTTAGGGGAGCAGGTAGGGAGGTATGAGCTACTTTACAGCAAGTTGGAGAAGGCTCTGTAGATCTTTGGGGAACAAATCTAGAAAGAGTCGGAGAGAGCAAACATCTAAACAGAGGTACGTCCCCATGACATTCAAACAGCAGCAAATCTGGAAAAGGGTCTGGACTGAAGATGTACATTGGGAGCAGATGATGCTCAAAGAGAATATTTAAAGAGTGAGGCTACGTAGGTGGGGGGCTGTGCCCCAGGACTCTCCGAGATCTGGGAGCAGCAGACAAAGCGGGCAAGGAGAGGGAACCGGAAGAGAGCGGTCCAGAAGCAGGAGGTTTCATGGAGGAAGGAGCCATCACTTGTGTCAAACACTGCTGGGGTCGGAGGCGGAGGAGGTCTGCAAACAGACCATCGGATGTGGTGACCAGAGGTCTTTGGCGATGCAGAACTGTGGTCATCATGGGGGGCGGGGATGGTGGATGTGGGTCAGGAGTGTGGGAGGAGAAGGGGTAGGGGTAGTGAACGAGGCTCTTTTGAGGCATTCTGCCGTAAGGAGGGAAGAAGGCTGGGGCCTTCACTGATGAGGCTGTAGGAGTCAAGGAGCTTATTGTTTTTGAGCTAAGGATGATTTGACATATTTTTATGCTAATGGGATTGAGTCAGCATTTACTGAAGGCATTCTCTCTTCAGACATGGCACTCTTTGCCCCATTCTTATTTCTCACAAATTTAAAGAATTCATCCCTCTCTTCACTTTTAAGTGACTGCCTTCTGTAGAGAAGGAGGGCCAGAGTGTGGGCTGGGGAGGAGAGAAGATGGGCAGATGGGAGATGTCTTAGCCTTGCCTATGCCCCGCCTCCTTCACTCCGAAAAGGGACACCTGATACCAGGGAGGAAGCAGGACCCAGTCCTCCCCAGGTCCTGGCTTAGGAAGGCCTGTGGAAGGGGAGCGGGTCGAGGCAGGAAGTGTGCTTCTGAGGTGAGACCAGCACACGCTCTGAGGTCACCTTCCTGGCCCTCAGGCTTTGGCTAGCCCTTTCTCATGTCCATTTCTGCCAGCCCACAGGCCTTGGGGACTGGAGCGGGGGGCCTTGACGAGCATCCCAGGGGGGCTTCCCCACCTTTGGACAGGATCTCACTTGGACTCGGCTTCTTTCTTGCCTTTGGAGGCAGCTTGGGAGGGTGGCTGTGGAGTACGACAGGTGCAACCGTGAGTACGGTTCCAAAGGAAGAAGAGGTTGCCAACTTGTCCTGGTTTGCCTGGGACTTGCCTGAGTTTAGCACTGAAACACTCCAGGCCCAGGCAAACCAGGTGGGCAAGTCACCCTAGAAATGACCAGTGGATGTGTCGATAAGTCAAAGGCGAGGACTGACTCTTCCAGCCTGTGAGAGGCAGTGTGGTGGAGCAGGTAAAAGCCCGGCCACTATCCTGACTTCAGCACTTACTAGCTGTGGGACCTGGGGACCTGGCTTAACGTCTCTGTACCTCAGTGTGTCCATCTGTAAAATGGACATAAGGATAGTTCTTATCTTATGGGGTTGTTGCTAAGATTGCACATAAAGCGTTTGGCTCGTAAAAGAACTCAGTAAATGCTAGTGTTTAGCTATTATTTGTAATCTTAGTGCCCAAAGTAGGTACCTAGGTACTCAGCAAATGTGTCTATCATCTATCTATCTATCTATCTAATTCATTCATCTATATCTACTTCCTCCATCTATCATTCATCTATCTCCATATCATCTATCTATCTATCTTATTCATCATCCATCTATCATCTATCTATCATCTATCTTCATCATCATCATCATCATCATTATCATCATCATCATCATATTCTATCTATCTATCTATCTATCTATCTATCTATCTATCTATCTATCTATCATCATCATCTATCTATTATCTACTGATTTTGTGAATGAACAAATGAGTGACTCTGGTAAGAGCGTACACAGTTGCTAGGGGTCTCCGGAGAAGAGAAAGACCAATTTAGCAGGACTCAGAGGCAACTTCACAGAGAGGGTGACACCGGGCTGGGAGTTCCCGGGTGAGTAGCAGTTTTCCAGTTAGACAAGGGTGAGGGAAAGGTGTCTCCCGCAGAGATGCCTATGCAAAGGCATAGAACTGAGAACAAAGACACGAGTTTCTTCCCCTGCATCCCAGGCACAAGCCGGTTTTAGCCACAGCTCAGCACCTCAGTTATCAAAGAAATCAAGTCTTGAAGGGGTTGGTTTTCCTCTGCCCGTGGTTGTAAATGTTCCTTCCCCTGCCATCTGTGTTTTTCAGTCTGTATTCTAGCATCCAGCTCAGTGCCTAGGACACAGTAGGTGCTCAGTAAATATTTGTCGTTCATCAGCTTTGTACCTGCTGCTGTGCGAGGTGCTTTATGCATGTTATGTCCCTTAACTTTACTATTACTATCTCCCATTTCAAAGATGAGAAAATCGAGATGAGAAATAAATGACTTGCCCGAACAAGGTCTAAGAGCTGGGAAGTCAAACGCTGGCACTTAAAACCAATAATGTCTGCCTCCAGATTAAGCTTTTAACCACTCCCTTACATATTTCTCCAGTTCTTGGCAAATGGTACTTCTGGCTACAGTTCTGAGAACAGGAGGAGGTTGGTTGAATTCTAGGATCTCTGCTGAGAGTCTAGTGGAGGGAACTCAGTTCACCTCAGCTCAGTAAACAAGGCGTGTTTCCCTACTACCTTAGGAGAGGCCTCGTCTTGCGGACGTCGGGCAGGTGAGCTGCACGGTCGGGCTGCTTGAGTCCACAGCCTGGCTCCACGCTTCCTAGCAGTGGGATCCTGGACCAGTCGCACCTTCTCTATGGCCTCGGTTTCCCCTTCTTTAAAAATGAGGAATTAAATGAGTCACCTCTTATAAAGCACTTCAAGCTATTATTTCTAAGGCCCTGTGGGGACACAGAATAGAGTGACATGTGACCCTGTCCTGGAGGAGCTCAGAGGACTGCAGGAGAGGAGAACATAACAGCTCAGAGGATGGTCGGGCAGGGCGCAGACCCACCCATGGGAGTCACTGGCGGGCAGATTTTATTTCATCTACGGGATGAGAGGCAGTATTTGTAGCGGGAGGGCAGAGTGGGGAGACAAGTGTTGAAGACCAAACTCAGGAAGCTCAACGGAGACAGAGTGGGCAGCACCCCAAATGGGATGATGAACCGCCCCTCCTTCGCGGGCTGGAGGAGAAGAGGGGCCGGGATCAGGGAGGTGAGGGATCACGAGAGACGAGGAGCCGGTCGATGAGTTTGAGACTCTTCCAGCTGGGCGTCGGGAACGAGCGAACCACGAAGACAGAGGCTCGAGGATGGAGAACGCAATGCTTGATTCTTGCTGTTGGAGGTAGAACAGAGGAGGGGGCATTGGTGACAAAGAAGCCCAAGAACAGAGACAGACGACAGGGTGTTGGCTGAGATGTCCGTGTGACCCAGGGCCGTGGAGGGGCAGGGTGGGGGTGGAGTCCTCAGTGAGTGAGGAGTGGCCGAGAGGCTGGTGGATAATAATCACAGGGTGAGGTGTAGCCAGTCAGCCTGAACCCCAAAGGAGCAGGGTGTTTTGGGAAGAGGGTGGAGCAGCAAAGGTCAGAAAGCAACCATGGGGAGCCACCCCAGGCTACCCCTAGCTTCTTTTTCTGAGGTGTAAGAGGAGATCCAGCCTCCCTTCGGAGGGTGACCCCAGGGAGAAGCAGCTCTGAAGGATGTCGGAGCAAAGGTCTGAGAAGAGGAAGGAGCTGTGCATGTGAGGGAGTGTGCTGTTTATAGTGCGAGAGTTCTGGAGAAGGTTCTAGAAGGAGGAGAGGTGGGAAGCTGGGCCAGGGAGAGACCGTGCATGGAGTGTGGTGATAAGGATTTCGGCAGATGAGCTGCCCCTTCAGAGACACGAGGCCTTTGCCCAGTGTCCTTCCAGTGACTCCGAGGAGGGTGGACCTCTGGACCTGGTGGGACTCAGCCGAGGCCTGGCAGGGTGACCAGAAGCTGCGGGGTTGTGGCAGGGTGGTTATCTGGTGCCCAGATAGAGGGTAGAGGGGACGATATGCCATTTCCTGGGATAAGGGCCTGAGTCCCAGGGCCTGAGTTCCCTAGGCCAGCCTTAGCTGGCTCTGGGAGGGTACGACCCTACCCAGCCTATGACCCCGGGGTCAGGGGCCTGTCTCCTGAGAGCTGGGAGTTTGTGGCTATCCTGAGCCAGCTGCTTGGGAGAAAAGAGGCCCCTGCAATGACCAGCTCTTCACACCCCAAGAAAAAACAAGCCCATCTGCAAAAACCCCGAGGTGTGAGGTGGGGGCTTGGCAAACGGAGGAGGCGGCAAGGGAGAAGCCTCCGGTCACTCTTCCCGCTGAGACAGTGTGGGAAGGCCGGCCGGCCGGCCAGGCTGGCCTGCGATTCAGCCCCCTCTGTCCATGGGGCCTCCGGCAGGGCCTCCAGAGAGCAGTGCAGTGTTGGGGAGGACTCGGAAGCACCTGGAGGAGCAGGAAGCTCTGGGGACATTTTGCAGCTCAGAGGAGTGGCTGAGAATGAGCACTGTGCAGGGAGTCAGGAGACCGAGCTACCCACGCCCCCCAGACTTCTGAGTTTCCTGGGGCTGTGGAGGAGTCCCCATTTCAGGCCTCGGTTTACCCTGCTGTTCACTGCGGGTGTCCGTGGCCTGGGATGCTCCCTCTGGCTGGCAAGGGTGTTCAGGCTCTCCCCATATGAGCAGAAGAGCCCAGGCAGAGGGCCTGCGTGCCTGCCTGCTCCGGGCGCCCCAGCCTGCTCGAGTTCCATTCCTGAATATCAATGAGCAGGCCCAGGAATGTCTGCCACACAGCTGGCTGCGCCAGGCGCGGGAGGGAGGGGCGGGCAGGGAGGAAATGGCCAGGCCGGCCCTCCCAGACCCACCTGCCCCGCAGCAAGCAACAGCAGGCAGAGCTGGGGACAGGCAGGGCGACCTTGGGCGGGACAGACCCTTCTGAAGGCACAGTCATAGGTGCGCTCTGTGCCCTCACACGTTTTTAAGGCTCAAACACTCTCCAGAATTATGCATTGTCACTTCCGTGACTTGCCCACATTCCCTCTCTCGGAAGAGGCAGAACTAGGATTCAACCCTGGGCCTCTTCAGCTCCAGACCTATGATATTTGCACTCTGTTGCCCGAGGGGAGGGGGAAGCTACAAATATAGACAGCTCAGCAGCGGCTGCTGAGCTGAGAGCTGCATTCATTCATGTCTTCATTCTGCAAAGATTTAAGTGCCAGGCTGGTGCCGGGTGCTGGGGAGACAGCTGGAAGCAGGTCAGGGAGGTTTTAGGGACCAGACAGGAAAGGCTAACACGGCTTGAGGCAGTGCCCCTTAATCACCCCCGGCCCCATGTGAAAAAGCTGGTACAAGCTGCATTCTTTGGCAGTACAGATGATGCCCCCAAATTAGCAAGAGCATTTACAAAGGAATCACACCCCAAGACTGACTCTGCACCTGCAGGAGAGATGACGCCCAGGTGTGCCACCTGCTGGGGCTGGCACAGGCTGGCGGCGGGCATCAAGGGTGTTCGACAGGGTTTCCGCTGCATGGACCTCAGACCAGTGGGAAACAATCCCTAACCAGGGTGTGGGAAACAACCCATAACCAGGCCATCGCTGAGCAAGGCTGGGGTAGAGAGGTGGGAGGAGCCAGGTAGGAGGAAAGGCTGAGGGCGGGGGAGGGCATGGGAGTGAGAATTCAAGGGATAAAGCAGGAAAAGGGCATTCTGGGCAGAAGGATCTGCATTTGCGAAGGCCTTGCAGGTGCTGTAGTGTTTCTGGCACATGAGCAGGATACGGGAGGCTGGGACGTGGGCCTAAACCCAGACAGGGGGTGAGGGATGGGGAGCCAAAGGGACACTTTGCTTGACTTGAGGAATATTCCAGCCTTGTTCCCTGGCCTAGGAAACCATTCCAGATGTGTCTACTTGTGTCTGGTGAGCTGATCAGGGCTATCCATGAGCAAGATGATGTCTCGAAGCTAACCAGCCTACCCCTCCACTCCGGGGCTGCATCTGGCCACACGTGCTACCATCTGCAAAGACTGTAATAATGTGCACATAGCAGAGGGTCTGGGTGGCTGCTGGGGTCCACCTGCTTGGGGTGGCGGGGGAAGGCCTGGCCCTCAGTAGCATCTGAAGCCATTTCCAGCCAGACCAAGCCCATCCGCAGGGCTCAAGGCTGAGTAACTGTGACAAGTCCCTTCCCTCCTCTGTGCCTCTGTTTCCCTCTTGGCTCAGGAATGTTCTCCAACATTCTCATTCTGATGTGTCAAGGAAAGGTGAAGGTGGGTGTCCACACAGAAGGAGTCTGGAGATCTGGGTTTAATTAGCTGTGACTGTCATTTCTGACCCTTGGCCTCTCTGAAGGCTGAGGATCGAAGACCTGCATGGATGGCTTACAGTGGCTTCACTGTAGGACCAGCCCTGGAGGAGGCCATACAGCTTGAAGATGACACCTGGATACCTATGGGGGTTAGACTCTTGTCTAGGCCATTGAGTGGGGAGTAGAGGAGGAATTGGGACCTTAGTCCCTGTTATCCAGGGAGACCAAGATTCATATTCAACTCTGGGATCCATCTACCCATCTACCCATCCACTCACCCATCCATCCATCCATCCATCCGTCTGTCCGTCCGTCCATCCATCCATCCATCCATCCGTCTGTCCGTCCGTCCATCCATCCATCTGTCCGTCCATCCATCCAGTGATTAACTGTTGAGCACAGGTGTATTCTAATGGAGGTTGAAGGTGCATTAGATAACATGGCACAAAGGCTCGAAGGCTCTCACTCTGGCAGTGGGTCCATTCCATTTGGCACTTAAGGAACTCCCTGCTCCCTGTGCAAGCCTGGGAAAACTACTCCATCCCTGTGAGCCTCAGTTTCCTCCTCTGTATAGTGGGGTGTCGTGATCGCCACCTGCAGTGCTGTTGTGAATGTCATGAGGCAATGATTGGAGGACACTCAACATGGCACAACGGACCCCGTGTGAGAGCTGTCATTAGTATTTATCATGGAGTGCGCCTGAGCCTCCAGCTGACAGGACGTGGTGGCAGGACCGGCCATGGGGAGTAGAAGAAAGAAGCCAATGGGGTAAAGCAGAGCAGGCCACACCCTAGCTGTGTGACAGCAGGCCAGACCCTCGGCTTCTCGGAATCCACATATGTCAGTCAGCGATGGTAGTTCCTACTTGCAGAGCTGGGGTGAGGATGAAGGGGATATTTAAGGCACTTCTTGACGTGTTGTATTGGAGGCACACGCTGAGTGTTAGCCTCCTTCCACTTCCCCTTCTCCGAGCGGACGGGCTGGGGCATCATGATCCTAGAGGCTGTTGGGAGAATCAGGAGGATAGCTCCAGCGGGCCTGGGAGTCCCCGAGTCCCTCCACTAGCCACTGGAAACGTCGTGTGCCAGGCGCTCAGATGCAGCGAAGGACAGAACAGACGAGGTCCCTGCTCTCGTGGAGCCTCCTAGACCCGGGGTGGGGAGAGGCGAAGAAAGACCAAATACACAGTGAGGTATGCTCTGGAGGAAAGCTCCGGGGACCTGTGACAGCTGCTCAAGGAGCTGCTTGAGATGGAGAAGTCAGGGAAGCCTTTTGAAGAAGGCGGCCTTTCAATGGTGACTCGCAGGGCTGGGAGGAACCGGCTGTTTAAAAGTTGGGCGCAGAGGGTCAAGCGAGTGCAAAGGCCCTGGAGTTGCAAAGCCTTCGGAAGCTTGAGAAAGCAGAGGAGGTGGTGCTGGTGGTGATGTTCCACGTGTGATGGGAAGAGCGTAAGACATTCGGCTGGAAAGTCGGGTCCAGGCCAGATCAGGGAGGCAGATCCGTTCGTGTAGATGGCGATGACTCATATTTCCCAACTGAGGAGACCGAGGACGCAGAGAGGTTAAGCCACCTGCCCAAAGTCAAGTTGGCAAGAGATGGAGCCCAGGTGGGTCTCCAGTGTCAGACCCTGTTAGGAGGCAAGGGGCAAAGCCCTCAGGTGCTCTGCGGTCCCCCCACCCTCTCGAGGAGTGAGGGCAGGAGGGGCCCAGCCTAGCAGAGAGAACATCGTGTCTGTGGGAGAGAGTCAGCCTAAACACACGACAGACCCCGGCCAGCCCTGGCTGCCAGCACAACTGCTTGTGTGGCTGCCAAGGAGCCAGATGCCGCTTCTGGAAAAAATATCTTCCTGGCTTGGCACTCCCCGGCCGGCCTGCCTGCCATGCGAGGGGAGGAGGGGGCTGCCGAGTGGGGGCCGGCTGCTTAGCACCCCAGAACGCACTGCTGGGCCTTTGAAGCCAGGGCAGGCGTAGGGGAGGGAGGGGGCGGGGAGGATGCAAGCAAAATATTTTCGCTAAAAATATTCTGGTCCAGGAGAAGATCTTTTTTCTTTCTTTTTTTTTTTCTTCCCTACTCCTGCTGGAAAACCAAAGTCTTATTAAAACAACACCAGAATATTTTATGTTGATATCAATTAGGCGAAGGAGAAAGAATCTTAAATTTTCTTCCCTGCCAGTTTCACATAAAAGGAATATTCTCCCAGAGGCCAAAGGATGAAGGTTTTTAGTTTTTTCCTTTCTACCCCAAATTCCTGCAATGTGGATGGAAAGTTTCTCATGTCTGAATGCTTCCTGAGAAGTTGAGGCCTTGGACCCTAAACCCAGATTCTCCCCCTAAGTGGGCTGGGGCAGGGCAGGTGGCCGGCCCCTTAAGAGCACCCCGTGAACCTGTCGGAGAGGTTCGCCACCAGGCCTGCTCTGCACCCAGGCCCGGGCTGCGTTCGCTACCAGGCCCCTGGCCAGCTGGACCACAGAGCCTGGTCACCAGGAGATGGGCAGATATAGACAGAGCATTTGGCCTCTGCCTCTGGCACCCCTCATCAAAGCTTCTCGGGCAGCGTCAAGACTGAGAATGTACCCCGAGGTGCCAGACCTGGCCGAGGCCCCTCTTCCTGGTTTCGGCCTTTCATAACCGTGATGGCAGCCCCATTTCCACATACTTGTTATGTGCCAGGCACTTTAAATTAGATACTGACGTACTATCTCGTGTAGTCCTCACAGTGACCCAATAGGAGGGGAGCATTCTATTATCCCCAATGCCCCTGAGAAAACTGAGACTTAGTGTCAATGACACTAGTAAGCATCAATGACAAGATCTGAACCCAAGTCCTTCTAACTCTGAAGTCTGAGCTCTGTCCTCTGTCACAACCTACCTCTCGATGACCCGTTGGTTCAAACCTTGTCCTCCCATCGAGCACCTGGTAAGCAGCTGAGGCTCTCCTGTCCTTGGTACTATCTTAGTTCTCCAACCCCGAAGTAGAGCTCCAAGAAACAACCCCTTCAGCAATATTTCTCCTCAGCTTTCTGCTTTTCTCTTATTTGCGCATTAATTCATTAATTAATTTATTCCTTCATTCAACCATCCATTCATCTATCTATCCATTCATTCATATACCCACCTTTCATTCATCCATCCAGACGTCTATCCACTCACCTATATTTCATCTACCCATCCATTTGTCCAATTATCTTCCACCCATCTACCCGCCCATTCACCTTCCATCTATCCATCCATCCATTCATCCATCCATCCATCCATCCACTCATCCATCCATTCATCCATCCACCCATACATCTATCCATCCTTTACCCACACATTCATCATCCACCCATCCATTCCATGTTTGCTAAGTGTCAGGCAACAGAGATGTAGAAATGACTAGAACACAGCTCCTGCTCAAGTCCCATTCAGATCCATCAAATATTGGAAGCGGAATATAATCTTAGAAAATCTCTCACCCCATCCCCCCTCTCATGTAGTCAGGTGGGATGGGGCTTCTTTATTTTCGAGCTGTGAGAACTGTAGTCCAGGGAAAGCGATGAGACTTACTGGGAAGTTGTGCTTTGTGGTAGAAGGACTGAGAGCCTTGAAGTCAAAACAGACCTAAGTTTTCTAGTCCCGGTCCTTTGCCCTACTAACTTGCTGACTTTGTGCATGTCACTGAAATTCCGTGAAAGCAGGGGACAGCTATTAGTGAGGTCAGAGAGGGCTCCAGACAATAGAGGGTTGTGTGGGCCATTTGTAAGAACTCTAGCATCTACTCTGAGTATGAGGTGCCATTCCTTGTTAAAAAGATCACTCTGGCTTTTGTGTAGAAAATAGCCTGTATGAGGTAAGGGTGCCTGCAAGGTGATGACCAGTTAGGGAGCTATTGTAATAGACCAGGGTGATAGCCATGGAGGGGGCAAGGGACATCAGTTTCTAATGTCAGGTGTGGAGGGAAGAGAGGCATCAAGGTTGGCTTTTGTGGTTTTATGCCTGAACAGCTAAAAGGTTGCCATCACCCGAAGCGGGGGAAGCCTATGGGTGGAGCCCGTTTGGGGAGGATGATCAGGACTTCACATTTGGCGTGTTGAGTCTGAGATGTCCACTAGACATCTAAGTGGTGACGCCGACTCGGCAGTTAGATATGCAGTCTGGGGTCAGGAGCATGTCTGGGCTGAGGGTGTAAATCTGGGAGTCTTCGGTATGTGAATGGTGTTTAAAGCTTTGAGGCTGGAAAGATCGCAGAGCAAGTGAGTGCAGGACAGAGAAGAGACAAGGAACAAGGACCGAGCCTCAGGCCCTCTCCATCGTTAAGAGATTTTCCTTCCATACAGGGAGCTCTCGATGTGAAGATGCGAGGGAAGGTGGACGGCAGACACAGAGGGGACCAGCAAGTTCACTCGGCCAACGAGCTTGAGCACAGGGTCACGCCAAGCGCTGGCGGGGCCCACAGGTGGCTCCTTATCCAGCCCGGGGGTCACCCACCAAAAGGTCTGTTCCAGCCCCACTGTGATAGACGTTGCCTGGCCTGGGCCCGCGTGACTGTTAGCATCACCTAAACCTCTTCTGCTCAGGGGAAGGCTCCCAGAGTTAGGAGGCTCCCATCATTCTCTCCCGAGCCCTTGATCAGATAAGTACTCTCATCCTCCCCATTTTAAAGATGAGGAAACGGAGTCCCAGAAAGGGGAAGTCACGGGCCCCAGGCCTGACTTTAAAAATCACGCACTTAACACAAGAACGAGAGAGAAGGGACTGCGGGCCGCGTGCGAGAGAGAAGCCCCAGAACCTTCCCATTGTGATGCGGGGGCCAAACTCAGATGCGTTCTCGGGCCAGGCAGGGGACGCCGCCGAGGGATATGGGCTGGGTGGGGGTGGGGAGGGTAAGGCACGAGCCTGGTTTGAGGGGCAGTCACCCCTCAGCCCGCCAGTTGGGTCTCTGTGAAAGGTAGGCCCGGGGTTGCCAGACCTGCTCTCTAAAGGAAGCCGGAAATCTGGATTTTTATTTGAAATTTCCCACTTTTTAAAGCAGCATCACGTCCAAACAAAACATGTCCGCGTGCTGAGTTGACCTCACGGGCCACCTGCTCCAGGCTTTGGCCTTTTGGGCTGGTGGTTAAAAGCGAGGGCTTCGAGACCACACGGGCCTGAGTTCGTCATCCCCTATCCCTCCCTTTCTGGCTGTGAGATCTCGGGCGAGCGAGTTCATGGCTCTGGGCCTGAGTTTCCTCATCTGTCCATTTCGGATCTCATTTTCGGGGACGTAAAGGATCATGGGAGACAATGTGTGCAGAGCACCTAGCCCAGCCCTGGGCATCTCATGGATGCTCCATAGATAGTGATGAGGAGGTGGAGTGTGTGTGTGTGTGTGTGTGTGTGTGGCATGGGGTAGACTTTCATTGCTGGTCCTGGCCTCCCTCGGCGGTCGCTGCATGCTGGGGAGCTCGCGCATCAGACCTTCCGCAGACCTGCGCTCTGGGTCCGCGCGTCCCCTCCCGACTCTGTTTCAGGCCCATTCCCCATGGGCCGCTCAGGGCTCTCCAGGGCCGGGCCGCGGTGGCCGCCAGCCCAGGCCTTCCTCACCAGCCTGGCTTCCCCCTCGCACACCTCTCTGCTGCACAGGAGAGCCTGGGGACATCTGGATTCCTGAAGGGATGTTTTCCACATTTCTGGAAACCCACTGTGGTTTGCTTTTCCGTGGTAAAGGCCTTGGCAGGGGCTCAGCCCAGTGGAAGGGCTGGTGACTGGGAGAGGCCGAGCCAAGGGCGCATTCATTGAGCGCCCACTGTGTACCAGGCCTCGGGGATTCACAGAAGATGAAAACGGTTCCCGTCCTTCGAAAACTTCATCATCTTGGTGTGGATACAGACAGGAAACATGAGAAGCTCAAAACGGATCTTGAACTGGTCTCACACCGAAGTCCCTGTCACTCAAGCCGAGAGCCCGCCCACCCCCGGCTGGCCCCTCCTCCTCACCCCTCACCCCTGGGCTCTGCTGATTGGCCTCAGCTCTCTGACTCCCAGGCACTTGCCCCTTTCTCTCCCCCTCTGGGTCAAAGCCCTAGTTTGGGTGGCCGTCCACACTCCCTTGGACGATGACAACTGTCTTCTCCCCGACTCCTTGCCTCCAGCCAACCCTCCTTCGGTCCTTCCCCACGTGGCCCCTGGAAAGGGCTTTCTAGAACCCAAACCTGTTCGTGTAACTCCCCCACCAAAGCCTTCAGCGACCTCCCCGGAGAGTCCAAACCGCCCACGCTGGCTCGCGGGCCTTCTGGGCTCTGCTCCTGCTGCCCTCAGCGGCTCCATCGCCCAACGCCCTCCGCCTCTGCGTGTCAGCCATGCGACGTTTCTTGAAGTAAACTCTATGCCTTCTGCTTTCTCTCAGCTCTGGGCCTTTGCACACATAATCCCCTCTTCCTAGAATACATTTCCACCATCACATTCACCAAGTGGACTCCTCGTCATTCTTCAGGGCTCAGCTTCAATGTGGCTTCCTCCAGGAAGTCTTCCCCACCTATTTCCGTCTCCAGGCTGCATTAGGTGTCTTCGTTCTATATTCCCCAGTGCTTTGTTTATGGTAATCCTAATCCTAATCTTAATCTAAAAGCCAATACTAATCCAAATACTAATATAGACTAATGCCGATTGCAAGCGCTTCAAAAGCTCTCGTATGTGCCAAGCATTGTTCTAAGTGGTCTATATGTATTAGTCCATGGTAGCCACTCAGACATCTGTACAGCAGGAACTGTTACCGTCCACTCCCCACAGGTGAGAACACCGAGGTACAGAGAGGTGGACTAACTCATCCCAGGACATGTGGGTAGCAAATGCTGATCCTGGATCTGTCATGGTTCACACGTCAGTCTGTGTTGCAAAGACCTGTTCTCTGGTCTGTCTCCCTGACCAGACAGTGGTGCTGTCTTATCTATGATTGTACCTCCAACACCCAGCATTATGCCTGGCACACAGTAGGTGCTCAATAAATTCCCACTGATTGAAGGAAGGCGTGTTAGACATGCTGGAGACCTCCAGACCTGCCTGAGGGCAGGAGGTTGGAGCAAATGACCTGTTTCCAACTCTTGCTATTTTTGGTCTAGCATTTATGATGCAAGTTATTTCTCTGAAACGAATTAACCAAGGGGAAGTAAGGCAGAGTTCATAAAACCCGTATACCTTGGACATTTGCGATCTTATTATTGATTAATAAAGAGAATGCACGTGAGGCACCTTGCCCAGTGCCAGCAGAGAAGGAGTGCTTAACAGATAAGCAGTCATGAGCAGTGGCGCGTGCCAACAGCTCGGAGAAGCAGCATGCCTTTCCCATTTCACAGATGTGGAGTCTGAGCCTCCTTCAGAAAGGGTGAGGTGACCTGCAGGGAGCACCCTGCCAGCAAGTGAAGGAGTAGAGACTTAAACTCCACAAGCTGGTTCTTGTTCCCGTGGAAACAGAAGCTTCCTTTTGCCTATCACCAAATTCACGAATAGTATGTAAATTTACATTTCTTCTGAGAGAAGAATATTTCAACTCCCTTTGAGATTTTAAAAAATCCGCTTTTAAGATGTCCTTTCCTGGTGTGCCCACTTTCCACATTTCTAGAATTCGTTTTTTATTAAGGTCAGGTCACGAAGGAATGCTCTTTAGCTTTGCTTTCCTGTCTGAAGTTGATGGTGCGTTATAAGATTCCTTAGATTTGTCCCCTTAGTGTGTTTTGCCTTCTTTTTCTCATTTGGGTTTGCTGACATTGGTGCACTGTGTGAGTTCGTTCGGCAGATTGACCCAAACCCCTCTTCCATTGTAATGGAGTGAGCGAGGCAAGACTGTTTTGGGGGGAAGGAAGACACAGTGGGGTACATGCATCGGGAGTGTGCGTGTGTCATTGCACTTTATTGTTTATGGTTTAGAAATTGCAGAGTATTTGACGTGCATCATTTAAAAAAATTTTTGCCAGTCAAATATGTAGATTACTTTGTTTTATCATCAAGTATTAAAGAACTCTTGGAGGATAAGATAAATATGAAGAAAACTCCCCAAATCGCTTATATTCCAATCACCTCCAACTAATTTTCACTGTTGGGTTATTTCTTTGTCTTCTTTTAACTTTTATTTTTACAAAGTTTGGATTCTACTATACATGCAGTTTTTTTCCTGCGTTTTCTTCACTTAATATTGTGTGATAAGCGTTTTATGCGTTTTTGTTCATCTGTATTAACATACCTCTATAAACATCATTGTAAATTTTCTAATACTATTTTAAGTGAATTTGTCATCATATTCAATCATCCCAATATTATTGAAGATGTAAGTTGTTTCAATTTTTAAACTATTATAAATAATTAAATTAAAGTTTATTTTTTTTTTAAAAAAAGGATTGCTTTCCTAAGATACATGCTCAGAAATAGAAATACTGGGTCAAGAGTCTTGAATACCCTTAAAAACTTCTGTTATATATTGTTAATTTCAAAAAAAAAAAAAAAATATATATATATATATGTATAAATTCATATATCCACACAAAGTATTTTGAGAATGCCCATCATCATGGGGTCTTATATACACTTTTAATCTTTAAAATTATTATTAATTTGACAATAGAGAATTCACATCTTCTTGTTTTAATTTGCATTTCTTTGATTTCTAGTGCAGTCACATTCTTTCTCTCCTTTTCTTTAATAAGTTAAATACGGATCTTTTTTTTTTAAAGCTGTCATTTTTGTTGAATTTTTTTCCCCCCGAATTCTGGGGCTCGCCATTTCATTTTGGCTTTTTAATTCTTTTTAATGTGCAAGTACGTTACATTTGCTTTTCCTGTTATTTCTTCTGAGGCGTCTAAGCTTGCCACAGCCCTTGCCTTCCAGAGGCTTTGCGAATGTTCACACTGACCATCCAAAGCGTGTTGGTGAGCGGTCTGAGTACAGTGACAGAGGCTAGTTTCGACCCCTCCCAGAACCACCAATGCCTGGGACACTGCACCCTCTCTCCATCTTCCTTACCCTTGGGTTTCCTATGTCTGAGCCAGGTGCTTTATCTGTGACCAAACCTTCTGACAAATGCCACGGCATATCAGGTTCATCGCTGACGAACTTCATGAAAGCCTCTTTTGACCGTCTAAATCGGATTTTTATTCAATACTGACCATTCTGTTCTCTCAAATGACTGTCATGGATGCATCGCCACTTCTCTTTTCGGAAACTATGGAGGAAAAAGGCTTAGAACACTGGGGAGGGCACCTGCCTTTGACCCTTGTGCTTGAGAAATAGAAA
This sequence comes from Pteropus medius, assembly GCF_902729225.1. Classification (NCBI taxonomy): domain Eukaryota; kingdom Metazoa; phylum Chordata; class Mammalia; order Chiroptera; family Pteropodidae; genus Pteropus; species Pteropus medius. The sequence goes on from NW_024340699.1 coordinate 10,191,673, forward strand.
TCTTCTTTCTTCCTTCCCTTTATCCTCCCCTCCCTCCTCCTCTCTTCCTTTGGTGAATCTTGACTTCGTCTCCCAGGCTGCTGACTGTGGCACAGAGCTGACTTCTGCTCAAGTGATAACTGGGTGACATCACTCCCAAATCAGGCACTTGGTATATGGAGCCCAGGCAGAGGACACTGAAATCCACGGACACAACAGAAATCACCTCCAGCTGTCCTAGTGCTTACCTAATCGGTAATCCCACGTGACACCTGTTGATGAGCAGTGACTAAGGACTTTAGTGTCTTAATACAGTCTTTGGCTTTAAAAGACCCACCCCATTACTCCGTCCCCAGACCTAGTCCCACTGTGTGCAACTGGGTTCACTGCATGGCAGCTCCACTCAGCACACAATCTTGGGTCTCTTCGTCTTTACATTTTCTCTAACGCCTTCTAATGTTCGACCCCGCCTAAATGCTAGGTGATCTTATAGTTTATTTATTTCATGCAATTATATGAGATGGAAGATATTTGACTGCTTTCGATCTATCAAAATAGTAATTTTATATGTTTCCATTTAACACTTTCAGAAGTACAAGGGGTATAGAAGCATCATAAGAAAATTAGAAAACAGGGAAAGATAAAGAAAATACATAAATAATATCACCGGCAACATTTTGTTGTATAATCTTCCTTTCGTAACCATTGGGTACATGCACATATACCTACCCATGAATTTTGTAGAAATGGAATATACCTATATAAAATATTGTGATCTAATTAGCAATATATTATGAGTGATTTTCCATGTCAACACACACACTCCCTTACCATCATTTTTAATGGCTGTATAGTGTTCCATTGTGTGGTTGTACCATAACGAAACACGACCAGTAAACAAGAGGGTGAGGAGCAGGACTCTGGCGGTAGGAGAAGAATTGGGAGCATGGTCAGAGGGGTAGGGAGCCAAGATAGTGTGGAGTTACTGACGACAAGGCTGGGAAGACTTTTAAGATGCTTTATATTGTGAGAGACCCGAGATTTAACAGAAGAGAAAGAACCTCTAGCCTTGGAGAGGGGGCCACTGGAAGTTTTACAAAAGATTGGAAGTCATATCCATATATTCAGCCACTCAGCAAATATCGATTGAACTTCTGCTATGTGCCAGACATTCTAATGGGGATACCGCAGTGAATAAGACATATACAGTTCTGCTTTCGAGTAGTTTATGTTGTAGCGGGGGAGGCAGACCACAAAGAAATCAAATAATTACACACTGAGAAAAGCACTAGGAAGAACAACGAGATGTAACGATGAAGAGGGGGATAGTCAATCTTGGATAGGGCAGTGAGGGACAGCTTCCCTGAGAGGGCATATGTGAGCTGAGATCTGAATGCATCAGGGGAGGAAAGTTCAAGGCAGAAGAACCAGCAAATTAATGGCCAAGTGGAGTCAGTAAACACAATCCCGGCTTTGAAACATTTCATTCATTCATGTGTTCATTCAAACTGGGCGGAGCTTTTCCTCTTGAAGATAGGAACAAGGAAAACAGGTATTGCCTCTCTCTTAAGGAAGAGAGACATCCATTCTCTTCATTTATTTACTCATTCACTCGATGCAAACACTTTCTGAGTGTCTACTATGTACCAGGTCTTAGACAGTAACAAGGATGAATAAGAAATAGTTCTTTTCCTCCAGGGCATCTGTGGACAAAAGCAAGGAGGATGGGAAGGAGCCACAGAGAGAAGAGATGGCCAGCTCAGGATCACATAGCTGGTGAACATCAGAGATGGGACTAGAAGGAGGTGTCCTGATACCCTAGCCACCGTGTTGTCCACTGGGTTTTCCTGTGACCTTTACCCTTTTATATTGTTCCTTTGTCAATTCAAGGTTTACACACACGGCTTCCCCCAATCCACGCCTGGGAAAAGCATTAGACAGTTATATCATTGCAGGCCTAAAAATTAAGTCTATAAATGGTTCCGGTTGCAGTTCTCTCATGTTCCCTGGATGTCATAAAAATGGCTCCGTGTAAACAGGGAGCCATTGACTTTAATAGCTGGGTGTTAATGGCTACACTTAGAAAGCAGCAGAGCTGTGCGTGGGTACCCCCAAATAGCAAACCGGAAGTCTTCGTCGGGTTGGTTGCAAGTGTGATGGAGCCGGGTGGTCAGTGAGTCTGGGATCCTGTCCACACTTGGGGTGACCAGGTAGAGTCCAGCAGGAACTGTATGACTGGCCAGTAAAAGGTTCAGGAATGTGAATTAAAAGAGAGTCAGAACATATATCTTCACCTGCTATCATGTCACTATAGAAAGACGCTTGATCTGAAATATCTCCACCTGAGTTTGAATCCTACCTCTGCCTCTTGCAGCCTGGGTGACCTTGAGAATTTCACTTTTTCTCTTGGAGCCTCTGTTTCATTGTTTATAGAATAGGCATGTGGCAGACACGTCTAGTTGTCCACTAAATAGTTATTACCTCTATCTTCCTTGCTAAAAGAGCCCTAGGTTCATCCGCTTGGCAATGTGCTTACCAAGGGGATGCATTATATTTGGTCTAAGCCAGAGATTAGTTGAGGAGCTGGCATGTGATCAAGTTCTGACCAATAATAAGTCTGGTTGGAGGTTTATGAAAAACATTTTCCTTCCTTTCTTTCCTACCTTGGATTTCTTTGTGCCAAGATGTGCTAGTTGTAGCTAAAATAATCATCTTATACCCGTGAGATGATGAGCTTAATAAAAGTCCATGGACGGGGATGGACAGGGGAAAGACAGAAAGCTCCTTGATGACAATGCTGAACTGTAGCATCAAATTTGGGACTCCTTGTTATAGGAGATAATTAGTCATTGTTAGTCTTTGGGTGTTCTGTTACTCGTACCTGAAGCATTTCTAACTGACATAAGGGATAGTGATAACTACTTTCTGGAAGCACCTGGGGGGAGTTAAATTACATATTATATGACTGTTGTCACTCTCTTCCCTGGTCCTCATTGTGTATAGTGTGATCAATTACTCATTGTGTATAGTGTGATCGCTTACTCAAGGCAGAAGAAAGCCACCTTGGAAGAGTGACATGTTGGTAATGATATTTGCAGGACAGTTGATGGCCCCTAGAAATACTCAGAGCGGCATAAAATAGTACAACATGATTCAGAATAATTGTCAACACGTGCAGCTTTCAGCCCTGTCAGAACCCACCTCTTCGATGGAACATTGATCAAACAGATGGAACATTGATCAAACAGATGTGTGACGTAGTGGGATTCTTTTAACAGAGGTTGTCCCAAGTGTGGGGGACGATCGACTCAGTGTCGTCATTCATTCTAACATCCAGTGCCTCCACGGTGGTTCGCCTGATTTCACCACCTCGCTCGTATTGGTTCAGGGGTGCCCGTATGGCCCACTTCTGGCCAATGAGATGTGAGGGCAGTCTGCTGTGGGCTCTTGAGAAGAATTTCTTCTCTCTTAAAAGATAGCCAGAGAGAGCCAGCATCACCCACCTTCCCTTGATGCTGTGGTGTCTAGTTGAGACCTCCGGAACGGCTGTGGCCATGTTACCAGTAGGCTGAGGATGAAATCAACAGAGACACGGAGAATGGCTGGTAGGAGCCCACTCTTGAAGACAGCACTAAGCTGCTAGGTGAGCCAGCCGCGGAGCCTGCACCTGGACTTTCTAATACATGAGCTAAATATTTACTTATAGTTTATGAGTTGGGGTTTGGGGTTTTGTTGCTGAAAGCATTCTGCCTGATACTTGGAGTTATTTTTTTATTTTTTATTTTTTTAGGAGATTTCAGTTTATGCAAAGAAAACCCAGATGTACACCCAGTCTTACAGAATCAAGCTCTTGCAGGAAGTGAGGTAGGGCTTTGGTGAGGAAGCGCCTCACTGGTTGTTGGGAATTGGCTAGGAGGCGCCCCTATGCCAGTGCTGGATGAGAGTTCGGTGCTGTCGAAGCTGTGAACTGGTAAAGGAATTGAGGTATCACTACTGTATTTGTCAGGGTTCTCCAACAAAACTGGATTTATGACATCTCACCTGTCCTCCACGGGTCCAGAAGCTTGTTCCCTGGTCACCACTCCAGGTCAGGGAGGTGCATTCCTCCCCTGGCCAACAGCCCACGACGCGCGCTCTGCTCCCAGGCGCTCCCTGTGTCCAGCATTCTTCGTTCCAATTGTGCCCCTGCTCAAAACGCTCAGTGGCTTCGATTCAAAAACAGGTGGACATCAGGCCTCTGAGCCCAGCATTTGAGATGCCCCCGAGGGTCAGCATGTCCTCCTGCTAATTTCCGCGTGCAGGTCCCACTGCCCGCCCCCCAAACGCCGCCTCGTTTTCCTGTCTCACACTGCCTCCTTTCTTCATCCTGTCTCCATCTGGGGCAGCGGCTCTCAAAGCCGACGGCTCATCAGAATTTGCAGAAAGTTTAAAAATACAGAATCCTGGGTTTGCTGAACTGAACTGGAATGAAAGAAACGAGGAAGAAAGGATTAAAAAAAACATGGAAGAAAGGATGGAAGAAAGGAAGGAAGAAAGGAAGGAAGAAAGGAAGGATGGAGGGAAGGAAGGATGGAGGGAAGGAAGGGAGGAAAGTGAAGTGGGGAAGGAAAGAAGGAAGAAAGTTTGAAAGGAAAACAAAAATCTCTATTTAGAGAGAGATGGTTTAGGGGGTTCGTCATGGGAAAAGTGGCATAAAAAGAGTGGCTAATAGGAGTATTGAGGGGGTCCTTTTTTTCACTATGTACTGGATCCAAATCTCCAAAAAAAGTAAATGCTGAGAGATGAACACATCTCCTGGGGATGTTTCTAGAGAAGAGAAAATGGGTCCCAAATGGGTGAGTCATTTGGCATGTGTCAAGCAAATGGTCAGGGCTCACTGGGGAGGGAGCCCACATCTCCCCAGCTTATCTGCTCAATGACAGTTGTCACGTCACACCCTTGCCACTCTCCCTGCCCCAGACTGGCTTGGTTTGCAGGGCTGCCTGGGATGCTCCAGGGACCTTTGCTCCAAAGCCACAGGGCCCGACTACAGACGAACCGGATCCTTAGCTGGGCCAGGGCCGCGCCCCGGACTGGGAACTGAGCTGCGTTCCAGACTCCGTGCTGCTTGGCTGACGTGATTCCGCCTTCGCCCCAAGTCTGGCCAGGCCCCGGCGCTGGAGCTGGAGCTGGAGCTGGGAAGAGGCTGGGGGGAGCCTCCTAGGGAGAGAGTGCAGGTCACTCTGAAAGCGCAGGACTGCTATCCCCATTTTATAGATGAGGAAACCGAGGTTTACTGAGGACAAAGGACTCGCCAAAGATCACACAGGCAGGAAGTGACAGGGCCAGAATCGGATCCCTGGCTCGTTAGCTTCTAAAGGCTGCCTTTTCCCTCTCTGCCACTGTGATATCTACCGTGGTGGCAGTTCATACTCTTCTTTTGCTCCTGGTGACAATGCCAAATCATTTTAAAGAAAAAAGGACAAAAAATAAATAAAATAAAAAATGGATGACTTTGGCTTGACTCAAACTGAGCAACCAACAGGGGAGGTCTTCCCTTGAGAGTTGGTAGGTACTGACAGGCCTGGAGCCTCGCCGGGCTCTGAGCTGGGCACTTGAGAGACAGGTGAGAAGCGCACCTTCATTGAGTGGCTTCACAGTCCAGGTGTAGCTTCCGGCCAACCCCAATCAAGCTGACCCTTGGCTCTGGTACATGTCACTTGACCTAATGTCTCGACAGCTCTTGGTCATAGGCGAGGCCACACTGGAAAGGGTGAGGCAGAGGAAAGAGGAAGAATGGACAGTTAACTAGCCAGAACATGCGGGGACCTGGTGACCAGGAGCTTTCGTAAAAGAAGGGGGCTGAAGGGAGGAGGGATATATATTTAGAAATAAGGAGTCTGACCAACTTAGTGGAGAGAAAGGGAAAAAAAGCCTGAGTCCCCTCAGTAACCTGTTTGCAAGAGCTGCTTAATTTAGCAGAAAATCACACACACTGGTCCTGGCACGGGCTGGTGGAAGGTATTTCCTCCCCAGCTTGGGTCAAGTTTCATTCATAGGTACTGTCTAAAATTAGACCCTCTGCTTTCATTCTGATCCAAACTCCCTGCCTAGCGTAATATTTGGGAGAAACAAGCACTCCATTAAAAGTGTGCCTTCCTCCCAGTGGCCCCGGGCCTGGGGAGGGCTGGGCCCTGTCCTCCGCTGGCGGCTGCCGCGGCTCATAATCCCGGGTCTAAATTCAAAGCATCCGCTCTGACTGGTGACCTCTGGCTCCCAGGCAAACCCATGCCTCCTCCTCCAGTTCACACTGAAGGCCTAGCCAGGTCCCTGGGAGGGACCCATTTCAAGCCTGTGACCTTCTGTTTAAGGGTGACTCCTCAGACAGAGAGGATGGCCTGGGATGAGGGGCTCATCACCCCTGGGCTATGCAACGGGGCCTCCTGCCAGGGCGTGTCTTTGCCGTCCTCCTCTCTTCTGGGCTCGGGGAGCCTGCTAGCTGGGCTTTCGGTCTCGGACAAAAACAGTTTTATTGTTATTATTGTTCTCCAAATTAATATATCATCAAGGAAAGACTTGGTGAGATCAGGAATTCAGCAGCATGTGTGGGCCGATCCATTCATCTAATAAATGTTGACCGAGCACCTTGAATTTTGGAGTCTTTTGGTCGCGAGTAACGGAAATGAGGAGGACACTGTGGGCCTCCTGGCCTCCAAGCGCGGGGCGCACGCCAGGAGTGGGTTGGGGTCACACGGCGGTGGAGAATCCAGGTGTGCTTTCTCTTTGTCTCTCGCCTCTATTTCAATCCCAGCAGTAGTATCAACTCTTCTCTCACTGCCTACTGGCCTTTCTGCTTCTCGGACCACATGGCAGAATGTGACATCTGTTGCATATGGTCTCAGTTCCGGTCATCTGCACGGAGATGCTTCCTTTTTCTGAGTTCCAGGTCCGAAGTCCCAGGAGAGGTTTCTGATTGGCTCAGCTCATATCAGATGTCCACCCCTTGACCAATCAACAGCAGCCAGGGGAGGGGCTATTTGCTAGCATGGTGGATTCTGCTGTAACCATGCGAACGCGTGAGGAAGACACATTCCTAGAAGTAAAGAGACAGTTTTAATTAACATTAAGCAATTGCTGCTTCGCCAGCAGTCTGTGGAAAAACATACAAAAAACTTGAACTCAGGCTTGGCAGGTTCCGGATGGCTTCCTGGAAGAGGTGACCTCTAAGCCGGGTGAGTGAGATTTAGCCAGCAAGTGAGAAAAATGAGTGAAGAAGGTTGTTTAGAGACCGGCACCGCCCCTCACCGGCTGTCATGGCCTTGGACAAAAAAAAAAAAAGGTCACCCTCTGAGCCTCAATTTTTTCATTTGTAAAAGGGAATTCTAACCTTCCTCTCAGAGTTATGAGAATGATATGAGGTTATGTATGCTGTAGTGTCTGGCAGGCAGGTAGCTCAGCGGGTGTAGGTTGAATTAACCCCCGGTACAGGGGCTTTTTCTGGGCAGGTGGTCTTCCTGCAGCTGGCTCCTTCTGCCCTTCAGTCTCTGCTCAGACGTCACAGGGACATCATCAAAAAGCCCTGCTTGACCAGCCTTCCGCGTGCTCGCCTTTAACTCCTAATCCTGTTTCCTCATAGCACTTTTCTCAATTTGCAGTTATTTGGTTTGTCTTTTTTTTTTTAATTAAAATATATTTGATATATATATACATAACTGTGTAAATTTAAGGTGTACAACATGTCGATTTGATGCATTTATACGTTGTAATATGATGACCTTTGTAGTGATAATGGGAATCGAGTCACGTAATCATCATTTCTTTTTAGTGGCTGGAATTATTAAGTAATAATCTAGTCTCTTAGTGAGTTTGATGATTATAATGCAATATGCTTGTCGATAGTCTCTACACTGTGTATTAGATCTCTAGGACTTATTTACTACTCGTGCAAGTTTGTGCCCTTAAACGATATTTCTCTCATTGTCTTCTTGTTCGTAGTCTGTTTTTACCCGTGACCGAAAGGTCCACAGAGGCGAGTCTTTACTCTCTGCTGTCCCCTCAGTGACATTCAGGGTGCCCAGCACCCAGCAGGTGTTCAGTTAACATCTGCCGAAGCAACGAATGTGAGAATGAAGACATGCAGAAGGGGCGTCTTGGCAGTCTTGTGTGGTAGGGCGGAATTTCTTGGACGGTTTCTGCTGAGTCTTCCTCAGCAAAGTCACTACTCCCTTGGCAGCTGGGTGAGTCCTGGACCCCCTGATGCAAACCCCCTCCCCGACCCAGGTCAAACCATTTGGTGCTTGGGGCCCTTGCCCAGGCTGAAAGCATCTGGTAAGCTAAGGTGAAATCTCAATCATCCTATTCTCTGAGGCTTCTCCAACCAGGCTTTTTAAGTTGGGAAGGGGAAGGACCCTGGAGCCATAGCTCTGTGCCCTGCCTCCCTGGGGCTGTCCCCATCTCATTCATCCTCAGGGCGATGAGTCCATCCTACAAAGGAACTAAGAGAGGGATAAGAGCGAGGCCCGGCCAGGCCAGCCCCACAGCCACGCTGCTCGATACCAGGAGACCAGCTCCGGCACAAAGGCCAACCCCGCCCCCCTCGGCCCCCCCACTTAGTCCTTCCCTCACTGGCCTCCTGCGACTTCCTGAAAACCCTCTTGTCTCGCCTCTGGCCTTAGTTTGGCTCCCCCACTGCAGACCTTGAAGTGAGGATGTGAGTACAAGTAGTTTATTCAGAAGGTGATTCCAGAAAGTGTTGGCCAGGGGAATGGGGCCATGGGCCGGGCGGAGGCGGGAGGGCAGTACGGGGTGCAGTTTCCAACTGGGGGTCAGTCCTGCTCCAACTCAGCGCAGGACTGAGTTGGGAAGGTGGGGGTCTGCGGCTGAGGAGTCCTGCAAAGGGTGTTAACTCTCCAGCACTCCGGCCTGTCCAGTTTGTAGGAAGCCCTCAGACTGACTTTTAGAAGCTTCTGGTTGGTCTCCTTTGGATCAACAGGCAGGCGAATGATGAGTGCTGAAGGCACATTGGCAGGGACCTCTGCTACTCTGCCCATCGGCGCGGCCCTCTGAGTGGCCTCTCCAGTCCCCAGGTTTCCCAGCCATTGTTCACTCCTGCCTCACCCCAAGGTCCCCTCACTGATGACCCCTGATGGCTGACTCCTCACCGGTCCATCGACCCCTGACGAATTGTCCACCCTAACCCCACCCAGGACTCTTTAGACCCCATTTAACCTTCCAATGACCCCTGCTCCCTTGTTCACCCCTGTACGGGAGTTTGGGGTGTGAGTGGGATTGGGCTGGACGTCCTCACTGAAGCAGCAAGAGGGTGGGTCTACTTCCTGGACATCTCCTGGGATCTTCTGTGGCCGACCGGCTGAGTCACGTCCTCCGCACCCGCTCCCGGCCCCTTCCTTGTCACTCAGAGAGGGGCTGGCTCCCACCCTGGCCCTGCCTGCGTCCTTCAATTTCCCGAGGGACCATCAGGTCCAGCCTGGATTATCCAGTGGGCCCTACAGCTTGGGGGTATGATGGAGCTCTTTCCTTCTAAGCATTTTTTTTTTTTTATCATAGTGCCGTGATCAACTCCTTAAAGTCGGATCCTTACACTTATCCAACCTTGTACATACATCTATCATATGCCTGGACCAACAAGGTCTGCTTCTAAGACTGTCTAATTTAAGAACTTCTTTAAGAACTTGTAAGGCTGACCTTTTGGAGAGCAAAAAACGTCTTATTTTTCTCATTATGCTTGTTGCGTAGCACTCTGCCTGGCTTATAGAAGGCATTCTTAAATGTTTGTCAAATGAAGAAATGGGGTTGGAAAAGAAGGAAAAGTAGACTTACGATGCCGTCAGAAGAAAACTTCAAATGAATGTGCGAAGTCGAGTCGCGGCAATGAGAGCACATTTTTTCGGGAAGATGTAGCCCGGTTTCTCTGCTGATGTCACACTCTGTCATCAGATTACTTCCCCCTCTCCTGGATTCTGCTCAGCTCTGTCAGTACACCTGGAGTTTATATCATGGAACACAGAACATTCGCTTTTCCCTAGCGTAATCATTAGGATTGAGTTCACAAACGCGACATTTGTCCTTTATTTTTCAACTTGAATTAAAACCGATTTGAGTCTCCCATCAATAGATGGGCAGGAAGCCCCTGGCTTGCCTTTTGGGCACCTCCCTATTCTTGGATTGCCCAAGATCTCTTGGGGTTTATGCAGCCGGAAGTGAAAGTCAGCCAACTTGTGATGGATCCCGCCCTTGCATGACTCTGAGAGCGAAGGCCTCTTTAAATTTTCACCCAAGGCACCTTGCTTGCCTCACATTCATCCCCACACGTGAAAAGCAAGGAGCCATTCTCAGGTACAGTCTCCACTTACCTAAGGAGAGCGTTTCCCTCCCGATGGCTGCAACTGGTCATAGATGTGTAGTGTCCTTAGTCCTTAGAAAGCCTCGCCTCTGTGGGCCTCTTGTTCTTGTGTTTGAATGTCAAGCCCCAAGGGAAAGGGAATAATTCGCAATAGATCTCTGCGTCGTCTCCATCCAATGCTCTCCAGTATGAATAAGAGAAGGCTATTCCTTCCTGTTTAGGAATGTTCTGGATTAGACAGTGATGATGGCTGCACAACCTTGTGGGTATATGTGAAACCTCTGAATTGTATACTTTAAAAGGGCGAATTTTGTGTTATGTGAATATTTCAATTAAAAAAAAATTTTTTTTTAAAACGTGAGTTATTTGTCTCCGCCACCTGCCAGCCGCGCTCTGCAAGCCATGGGGACTTGGATTCTCTGGTTGCTGAGCTGTGCCTCCCTAAATCCGGACCCTGGGCAGAAGGCTCACTGCACTGAGAAGCCAGCCAGGGGGCCCCTGTGGGCCACAGGCCACTGGTGTGGAAGGGTAGCATTATGTCCTGGAGCCTCTCAGGCAGGATGAGGGTGGGATGGAGCCAGTAGCCAGAGGCCGCTAGGCTGCTAGGAGCTGGAAGTGAGAATGTTTTCTTTTCTAACTGCAGGAGAGAAAAAGAGGGCATAGTCTCAAAAGAACAAGGAGACGAGTCCTATATTCTGAATTTAGTAGCTGAAAAAGATCATCAAAATGGTTTCTTATAATTGGGGTCCTTCTAGATCTATATCTAATTTTTAAAAACCTTAGTTCAGAATCATTTGGCTTTGTTATCGCTTTAAAACTGAGACCCTCAGATCTCCCAGAGCAGATCCCCCACTGGCCCACAGCCCACAGCCCTTCTCCCCGCCTCCTTCTGCAGGGGGTGAGGGTGGTGAGCGGTCTCATTCTACAGCCGACGGGATTCTGTTTAGTGTTCTCTAATCAGGAGAGGAGAGGATGGAGAGAAATCTGCAACGAAGGAATTACCTAAGTCTTCTAATGATAAATACTTTTAACTGTTAAGGCTTTGAGACTATCTTCTATGCAGTACATTTCTTCCAACACTTGTGAACAGCATTTAATCAGTGTAAAAGTCTGGAATATTTCTATTTAAACATCGAAACCAAACTTAAATTGGTTTAACGAAAAAGGAGCTTATTAATTCGTGCAAAAACAGTCAGGACTTCAGGTGTGAATTGATTTAGAACAGCAAGAAAGATCATCAGACCCCAGGTTTTTGTTTTTCTCTCTCTCCATTTCTCGATTCTGCCGAAGAAATGTGGAGTTGCAAGGGTCTTGGCGCGACTCATTGATTCTGGCTGGGTCACGTACTCATCCCTGAACCAGTTACCATGGCTGGGGGAATACGATGCTACGGTTAGCTGCATCATGTGTCCAGCTTTGCAGTAATGATGGACACCCTCACTAACCATGCGAATCGAACATGGGCCAAGGATTAGTGCTTTGGAGAGAAGCTGTTGCATGTTTGCAAGAAGGGACTCTGGGCGTCAGCCGGTAAGAACAAGATGCCCACAATAGCCAGGGCAGTGCATTGTGCAGATTAAAAGCGCAGGCTGCTGTCTGGGATCGAATTCCAGCCCTGCTGTGACTAGCCACATGACCTTCCCAAGGTCAGGTTTTTCACTTGGAAACCAGGGATAATACTAGGCCCTCCCTCCCAGATGGTGAGGATTAAATGAGATGATCCATGCAGAACATTTAGCACAGGGCCTGAACCGTCAGCACCTTGTAAATGACAACTACTATATGCGTTGGTTTGTATCTAGATCGAAAGACACTTAAGTCACCAAGGAAAGCGTTTTTAAAGATAAACCTCAAAAAAAAAAAAAGTTGATTATTTTTTTAATGCAAGATCCAGGAATGAGTACATAGGCGGAGAAATACTAAGGAAAACAGAGAAGGGATTATCAGGCGAGTCAGAAGAATGGTTACTTTTGAAGGAAGGAGGCATGTGATACAGAAGGGACACTAAGGCTTCTTTTTCTTTCTTTTCTTCCTTTCTTTCTTTCTTCCTTTCTTTCTTCCTTCCTTCCTTCCTTCCTTCAGCCTGCCTGCCTGCCTGCGCCTTTCTTTCTTTCTTTCTTTCTTTTCTTTCTTTCTTTCTTTCTTTCTTTCTTTCTTTCTTTCTTTCTTTCTTCCTTCCTTCCTTCCTTCCTTCCTTCCTTCCTTCCTTCCTTCCTTCTTTCTTTTTTTTTCTTTTTAGTTAAAAAAGTAAGGAATGCTTTTAATTCTTTAATGGATTTCCTCGATCTACGAAGGGACACTAAGTCTTCTTGACGTTTGACCTGGCAGGTGACTCCATGGATGTGTGCTGAGGCTGTTTCCTCTTCCCCCTGGAAACACACACAGACCACATTTCCCAGCCTCCCTTGCAGTGGCCGTGGCCATGAAACTGAGCTCTGGCGAGCAGAACATGGGCACGGTGCCGTGTACCACTTTCAGGCCTGACCCTCAAAAGGCTCTCTCTTCTTCCATCTGCTGCCTGGTTGTTGATCTCTGAGGCAATCTTGGAAGCCCGGCGATGTAGATAGTGGTAATGTCATCATTCTGGATCCCTGAGTCACCCGGTGGAGCCCAGGCCTCTCCATCCTGCTCCCTGTCTCTGTTCGGGAACACCAGTTCTGACTTGACGAAGAAATTAAGTTCTTTCAAAGGAAACCATGAAATGTTGGGGTCTTGCCTACCTCAATTAATAGAGTACCTAATGTTTACACACTTCTCAGTGTGTGTAATAGAGCTTACTGTTTAAAAAAATAAAGGAAGAACAAGAAAAAAAACGAAGGCCAGATGGATGAAGATCGTGAGGGTAACAAAAAAAACAGGAGGACCGCCGTCCCAAGTGGAAGGTGTTTCCAGTTCTTACTTCTGGGCTGGTTTATGCATCGGGGATGGAAGGAAGCTGGGGGACATTTCCCTGTGTCTGCATTTCCCTCATCATTTTGAACACTCTGTCACGTGGATAGAAATGCTGACATTCTCCCGGGGGAGCATGAAGCTGAAAGGGGGTGGCAAGGAATAGTTGTGACGATTGTCAGAGCGGATGCTCGTTGAGCGTTTATGACAGCCAGGCACCCTGCCTGGCCCAACCTCTGGTCTCAGAGACATATCTTTTCTTCTACTTGAGAGATGAAGCAATTTAGGATCGAAGTCTCGCAGGTAAGGATTCCAGTGCTGTGCTCCTTGCCTCTCCGCGTAGCAGGTGTCTGGCGACTTGTAACCAGAAGTGAACGTGGCAGTGGGGAGTGGGGGTGCTGAGGCCACCACACAGCCCCGAGGTCACTCCTTGGGCTCTCTGTCCCACTCGCTCCAGCAGGCGAAGGAGTCCAAGCTGTAATGAACGCCCTCCTTGCAGACTTCTCTCTTCTCATTCTTTTTGCTCCGTCTCTGTCTGAATCCCGCATTTCTCCCTCCCTGTCACCTTCATGGAGATGGTACCCATCTGCCTCAGCTCTTGGAAGAGCGTTTTTGCTACCTGCTTGATCGTTTTTGCTTATAAAAAATTAAGATTTGAGGTCTACCACCTCCCCTATCTGCTAATCTCTTCCCCGCTGCAGAAAAAGGCCCGAGAGCTGTCTGAGTTCCCACCCAGGGTCCCGAAACAAACCAGGCACCCCCAAAGGAGCTTTCCACACCCCAGGGCCCAGGAGAAGGGGACTCGGAGATGGCATTCAAAGCCATCCCTGCACACAGAGACGCACCTGCCTTTCACCACTCGGCCCTTTCTTGGCTCCTTTTTCTGTCACTCCATTAATGAACGAGTCACTTTGTCTGATATGCCTGAGGCTGCGCCCAGACACCAAACGCCCAGACACCAAAGGCTGTTTTATTCGTTTGAAAGTCGGTTACAGGGAGGAGGTGGGCAAATGATATGCTGAGGAAAATGTATCATTTCTGTGTGGCCGGATCTCCTTCCTACTTCAACCAGGAGCAGTCATAGTTAGGGATGGAGAGTCGTAACCCCAAACTCTGCTCTAGAGGATGCTGCGGGATTGGATGGGGAAGTACCGGTGACAGGCCTGGCTCCACAGTGACAGGATGTTATTTCCACCTGCGTTCCGCCCATCCCAAGTCACTTGGGGGACGATATGCTATAGTTTAGCACTGGTGAGGGAGAAGAAAGCTAAAAGGCACACCATAGGAAGTAGCAATTATTATTATTATTTTTGCAGAAAAGTTATTCCTGACAAAGAGAAGCCAGCACTAAAATGCCACCACCTCCCAACCTCACTCACCACAAAGGGTGACAGCCAAGGACATTTCTCATCATCAGCCCATCCAGTGGTAGCTGCATTGTGCAAGTTTTGAAATGTAGAAATTTTATCATTCAGCTTTAAGCATTTAAGTGTTTTAATATATCACCGCTTCTTAGATCAATGAGTTAATTAGAAATTTGTTTTTAATTTTCCAATTGGTTGCTCTAGAAACTTTACCATGCATATTGAACTAAGATAGAAGAAGTTAATTAATATCTCTGCCTTCCTACTGAACAATAAAATAATCTTATTAATGCTGTAATTTTAAATACCTCCCCCAAATGTTATTTGATTATTATCGTTGTTCTATTTTATTTTCCCCTCAAACTAGATATATACTGTGTTTGTTTCATAAAAAATCTATGTTTAGATTAAAAAAAAATCTGTTTAGATTAACCCTATTTACATTTTCCCTTGTTTCATTCCTACTTCATTTCAAAATTTTCCTCTGAGATAATTATCGTTTTGTCAGAAACCTTGCCTTTGGAATTCTCTTGCTGGTAAGTTCTCTCAGTTCTTGTGTTTGAAATTGTATTTATTTCGTCCCGTCTGTGTGTTCATATTTAGAGCGAGTTGCTTGATTACAGCACATAGTTCAGTATCACTTAAAATTGAATGAATAATCTCTCTGCCTATTACAATGATCTTGTTGAGATATAATTAACACATAATAGAGGGAACAAGAGAAATTATGCAATTCGATAAGTGAAGCCATCACCAAAAATCCAGATAATGTACATATCCATCATCTCCAGAAGTTTCCTCTCGCCCTTTGTAATCTCCCCTTCCCAACTCCCCCTCCACCCACGTCCCCAGGCAACTACTGATCTTTCTGTTGCTAGAGATTAGGTTGCAGTTTTAGAATTTTATATAAATGGAATCATAGCACATGTGCCCTTATTTGTCTGGCTTCTTTCATGCAGCAGAATTATCTTAAGATTCATTCGTACTGTTTCATGTGTCAATAGTATACTGGTTTTTATTGGTGAGTAGTATTCCTTGGTAAAGATATATTATAACTTATTTATTCATTGGCAGATATTTAGCTTGTCTCCAGTTTTTGGCTAGTACAAATAAAAGTGCTATTGACATTCTTGTACAAGTCTTTGTCCAGACACATGCTTTTATTTCTCTCAGCTGAATACCCAGGATAGCTGGATATCATGGTATATCTGTGTTTAACATTTTTTTTAACTTTTTTTTTTTTTAGAAACATCCAAACCGTTTTCTAAAATAGATGCAGTGTATGAGACTTCCCGTTGCTCTGAATCCGTGAGAACTCTTGATATCGACAGTATTTTTCATTTTGACCATTCTACTAGGTATATAGTGGCATATCATTGTGGTTTTAATTATTTGTATCTCTCTAAATGTTGTTTTTTCATGTGGATTATTTGTTTTTCTGTATCTCTTTTTTGATGAAGTGTCCAAATATTTTGCCCATTTTTAAATTAAGTTGTTGGGTTGTTTATTTTCTTATTATTGAGTTTCGAGGATTCTTTTTATATTCTGGATATAATTTTTTTATCATATGAGTTTTAAATATTTTCTCCTGTGTGGCTGTCTTTTCATTTTCTTAGCAGTGCCATTTGAAGAGTCAAGTTTTTAATTCTTATTATGTCCAGTTTATGAGTTTGCTTCTCTATGGTTTGTCCTTCGACATCCCATGTAAGAAATCTTTGCCTCATGCAAGGTCACAAAGATCTTTCTCTTATTTTTTCCCCCCTAGAATTTCTATAGTTTTAGGTTTTACATTGAGGCCTGTGGTCTATTTTGAGTTAATTTTTATATGATGTGAAGTATGTATCCAAATTTTGTGGGTTTTTTTGCATATGGATGTCCAATTTCTTCAGCACCGTTGTTTAAAAAGACTATACTTTCTCCAGTGAATTGCTTTGTATCTTCATAAGAAATCAGTTGTTTATACCTGTGTGTGTGTGAGTTTATTTCTAAATTCCCTGTTATGTGCCATTAATCTTTCCATCAATATCACTCTTTCTGAAAATTAATATATCTGCCTTCTTACTGTCTTAAAGTCAGGTTAATAGTAGTCCTCCAACTTTATTCTACTTTCTCAAAGTTGTTGGCTAGTCTGGATCACTTGCATTTCCATATAAGCCTGAGAATCAGTTTGTTAATTTTTACAAGATTTTGATTGAGATTGTGGCGAATCTGTAGATCGATTTTGGGAGAACTGACGTCTCAATAATATTAAGTCCTTCAAATCATGAACACATTATAGCTTTCCATTTATTTAAGTCTTCTTTAATTTCAGCAATGTTTTGTGGGGTGTAGGTCATACATATCTTTTTTTCACCTGTATCTCTAAATAGTTCATCTTTTTGATGCTATTATAAATGGTACTGTATTTTAAATTGTAATTTCAAATTATTCATTACTAGCCTATAGAAACACAATAGATTTTTGTATACTGATCTTGAACACTGCATCCTTGCTAAATTTACTTAGTAGTTCTAATAGTTTCTGTTGGATTTTCTACATAAAATAGCATATTTTTGTGAAAAAAGACAATCTTATCTCTTCTTTTTCCATTCGGATGTCTTTTATTTCTTTTTATTATCTTCTTGCACTGGCTAGAGCCTCACGCACAATGTGAAATGAAAGTGCTGAAAACCAATGCCCTGCATTTTTCCCGATCTTAAGGAATAAACATCCAGTTTTTCTCAAGTACGATGCTAGCTGGAGGTTTTTTGTAGACACTCTTTATGAGGCTGAGGCATTCCCTTCTATTCCTAGCTTGTTAAGAGTTTTGTTTTTTAAAAAAAAATCAGAAGTAAATGTTGGATATTTTGTCAAATACTTTTTCCGTATCTATTGAGAGGACCAAATGGTTTTTCTCTTTAGTTTTTACTGTGGTGAGTGACAGTGATTAATATTGATTTTTGAATATTAGACCAACCCGTATTCTCAAGATGCAACCCCATTTTGCCATGACGCATTATCCATTCTAAATACTGTTGGATTCAATATGCTAAAATCTTGTTTAGAATTTTTGCACCTATGTTGATGACATATGTTGGACTGTGGTGCTCTTATCTTGTAATATCTTAGTCTGGTTTTGATATTAGGATAATGCTGGCCTCATAGGATGAATTGGAAAGTATTCTCTTCTCTTCAATTTTCTGGAAGTATTTGTATAGAATAAATATTATTTCTTCCTTAAATGTTTGGTAATATTTACCAATGAAGCCATCTGGAGCCTGGAGCTTTGTTCTGGGGATGACTTTTAACTGAAAATTCATTTTTAAAATAGTTTTAGGAACATAATCTGTAGTAATGTCCCTTTCTTGATTCTGATATTGGTCATTTATATAATCTCTTCCTAGGTAAGCTGGAAGTTTTTAAATTTTTTAAATCAATATTTTCAAGGAGCCAGCTTTTGGTTTCACTGATTTTTCTATTGTTTTTCTGTTTTTATTTCATCAATTTCTGTAGTAATTTCTATTATTTCTTTTCCTCTGCTTTTTGGGGATTAATTTGCTCTTTTGTTTTCTGGTTTCTTAAGGTAGAAGCTGAGGTCATTAATGTGAGAACTTCTTTCTTTTCTAATATAGGCTTTTGTGCTATAAATTTCCTTATAAGTACTGATTTAGTGGCCGCTCACAAATTTTGATACGTTGCCTTTCCACTTTCATTCAGTCTGAAATACTTCCTAATTTCTCTTTTGATTTTTTTCTTTGACCCCCTCAATTATTTAGAAGTATGTTATTTAGTTTCAAATATTTGTGGATTTTCCAGAGATCTTTCTGTTATTAATTTATAATTTGATTTCACTGTGGTTAGAGAACATACTTTATATAACTGGAATCCTTTTAAGTTTATTTAGACTTGTTTTATGGTCCAAAACATGGTCTTTCTTGGTAAATGTTCCTTGTGCTCTCGAAAAGAATGTGTATTCTGCTGTTGTTGGGTGGAGTGCTGTATCAGTGCCAATTAGGTCAAGTGGTTAATAGTGCTTTTCAAGTCTTCTATATTCTTGCTGATTTTCTATCTACTTATTCTGTCAACTCTTGAGAGGAAGGTATTGAAATCTTTCATAAACCTAAATAATGGATTCGTCTATTTCTCCCACTAATTCAATCCTATCAGTTTTGCTTCATGTGTTTTGAACTTAGAGTTGTTATGTCTTGATGAATTGACCTCTTTATTGTGGTACAATGAGCTTTCTTTTGATTAGGGATAACTTTTATTTTCATGTTTTCTCTTTTTTTATTCTTCTACTTGAATTTATTTTTATCTTTATACATAAAATGCATTTCTCATAGGCAGGGTATAGTTTTTTGGTTTTTTTTTTTCTTCTTATTTTTAAATCCAATATGAAAATCTCTGCCTTTTAATCGAAGGTGTTTAGAACATTTACATTTAATGTGATTAGGTTTAAGTCTACCATCTTGATATTCGTTTTCTATTTTTCCTATCTCTTCTTTGTCCCCTCCGCTTCTTTTCCTGCCTTTTTCTTTTGCATCGAGTGTTTTTTTATGATTCTATTTCATCATCTTTGTTGGATTATTAACCATAGCTGTTTTGTGATTTTAATGGTTGCTTTAAGGTTTATAGTATACATCTATTACTTATCACAATCTACCTTTAAATGATATTATGCTACATTACATATAGTATAAAAACCTTATAATACTATGCTTCCTTTTCTCCCCTCACAGTCTTTATGCTATTGTTGTATGTTTTACTTACATATAAGTTATGGCATTCTACATTGTTTGTTTAAAGACTAAATTATCATTTAAAGACACCTTTTATATGTAGCCATTTAGTTGCCTCATGCTCGTCATCCCTTTGTGCAGATCGAAACTTCCATCTCGTAAAATTTTCCTTCCGCTTGAAGGGAGTTTTTCTTAAACGTGTCTTGGTCTGCATTTCTTTACTGGTGAAGAATTCTTTCAGCTTTTGCATGTCTGAAAAAGTCTTTATTTTGCCTTTGTTTTTGAAAGATGTTTTCTGGATATACAATTCTAGATTAATAAGTTGTTTCCTTTGAGTACTTTAAGATGTTGGTCCATTGTCTTTTTGTATATATTGTTTTCCCATTGTTTTTAAAAGCAACTCTGATGCCGTTCTTATTTTTGAACTTCTGCATGTAATATGTCTTTTTCTCTGCTGCTTTTTAATATTCTCCTTATTACTGGTCTGAGTAATTTGATTATGATATGCTTTGGTGTAGTTTTCTTCAGATTTATTGAGCTTTGTGGATCTTTGGATTTTTAGTCTTTCTTAAGTTTGGAAAGTTTGTGGACATTATGTCTTTAAATATTTGTTTCTGTCCCCATCACTCCTTCAGGTATTTCAATTACATATATTACGCCACTGGAAATTGTCCCACAGCTAACTGATGCATTTTTTACTTTCTAAGTTATTTTTTTCCTCTCCATGCCCCATTTTGGATAATTTCTATTGCTATCTTCAAATACACTAATGTTTCTTTCTTTAATATCTAATATGCCTTTAATCCCATTCAGCGTATTTTTCATCTCAGACACTGTAGCTTTCATCTCTATAAGTTTTTTACGCCTTTTTATATCTTTATGCCTTTAATTTAAAGAAATTATATTTCTAATGCCTTTACTTAATTTTTTGAACATCTGGAAGAATACAATTATAATAACCATTTTAATGTTCTGATCTGCTAATTCTGACATTTGCGTCTGTTCTGGGTCCATTTTGATTGAGTTTTCTCTTCATTATGTATTATGTAGTGTATTTCCTCCTTTGAATGCCTGGTAATTTTTCATTGGATACCGAAAATTATAAATTTTATATTCTTGGTTGTTATATGTTTTTATATTTCTGTAAATATTCTTGAGATTTTCTTTTTTGGAGTACAGTTTAATTACTTAGAAACAGCTTGACCATTATTCCTTTGAATACCCTCTTTTGGCTTGTTAGCTCTACCTTTTTACTTTATTTATTTTTTTGTTCTGGAGACTGAAACACGCATCTTTCTCATGTGTATCTTCAATTAAGATCTAAAAGTCCATGTAAAAAACATCTGCCTTATAAAAGTCACTTCGATTACCTCCCTCCTATCCTCTAAACTATTATTTTAATATGTTTTGCTTCTATTATATATTATAAATGTCACACATATTATTTTACTTGTACTGTCAGTTGTCTTCAAAAAATTAAGCAAAAAGAAAAAAACGGACTTTTATATTTACCTGCATATTTATTTTTTTCTGGAACTTTCTATTCTTATAGACCTAACTTTTCATCCAGTATCACTTCCCTTCAGCCCACAGTACTTTCTTTAACAATTTATTTTTTTTCCATGTGCATCCGTGAGCTACAAAGTCTCTCGCGTTTGTATATCTTAGCATGTCATTATTTTGCCTTCTGGTTTGAAGGATATTTTCTCAGGATATAGAATTCCAGGCTGATAATTTTTCACTCCGGTATTCTGAAGATATTGTTCAATTTTCATAATACTTGCATTATTTATGGTGACAAATCAATTATCCTTATTCTCTTCAATATAATATGTTTATTTTCCTCTGGCTCTTTTAAGATTTTTATCTTTGTGTTTCAGGAGTTTTACTATGATATGCCTGCTTTTTTTTTTTCTCTCTCTTGTTTGAGACTTGTTGAGCTTCTTGGATCTGTGCTAGTGTTTTTAATCAAATTTGGAGAAGTTTGGGCCATAAATTCTTCAAATATTTCTTAGGCTCTATTTTATCTCTCCTCTCCTTCTGAGATTTGAATTACACATATGTTAGACAGTTTTAATGTGTTTCACATTATTAAACATCTTTATTACTTATATTTTGTTTATTTTTATTCAATCTTTTTTCTCTCTTTGCCTCAGTTTGGATAACTTCAATTTACCTGTGTTCATGTTCACCGATCTTTCATTCTGCATTGACCAATCTATTACGTTCATCTAATTTATTTTTGATTTCACATATTTTATTTCCAGAATTTACATTTTTAATTTTTTTAGAGTTTATAGCTATCTGGAGAAATCCTTAATTTCTTCTCCTTCTTTACCTCTAAAATTTTAAACATATTTATTATAGTTCTGAAGTTCTTACCTGCCAGTTCCAATATCTGTACCCTTCGTGGGTCTGTTTCTATTGATTATGTTTTCTCTTGATTATAATAATTCCCCTATCCTCCACTTCTTCAGATGTCTCATAATTTTTTTTATCGTATTCCAGATGTTGTATACAAAGAGCACTGAAGACCGAAGTGTGCTGTTCTTTATTTCTCAAAGTAAAATCCCTTTCTTACGACGGCCAGTTAAAGCGAATGTCTAAACAATTATCTATGGAACATGTGGAGCTCATATTGTTGTAGAAATTCTTTGAGGTCTTGATTTAAAAGTTTGTTCCTCCAAGGAATCTTCTATTAACCAACTGGGGTACCAATGCGAGACCACTATAAACTAAATTTTTGTTTTGGGGTTTTCAGGTTACGAAGGCCATGCGAATTAGTCCTCAAAGCCATATAGGCATATGGTTAAAAATCCTATGGGAAAGTTTCCTTTTTTGCTAATATATTCAAAGCCAAGGGTGACACAGACAAAGACACAAACTGTCTCTGTGGGTGTCTTCTTTCAGAGCTCTCAGGTTTATGCAGAGGGTGTGTGGTCTGACTTCCCACTGCGAAGGCTTTGGATTTTGACTTCTATCTTCAGGTGTATAGCCAGTTAAAATCCAAGCTCCAGGTCACTACAGATCCACAGATAGCCGGCCACAGGGATAATGCTGGCTTCAGTGCTTATCTTTCTGGAGTCAAGGTTTCTCGTGGTTTCTATCCTCTGAGGTCTGCTTATGTGTCCCTACCAGCTTGTTCATGCATCTAAAAAGAGTTTTTTAATATTTTATCTAGCATTGTTAGTCGTTTGTACTGAAATGGCTTCTCTGTATGTTTAATCCTCCAGGAGTGGGAGGCCGCTATTTCTTTAGTCCTGTCAATAGCTTTGCAGGCCTGGGAGTCACCTAATCATATTTAAGAGACTTTGCAACTCTGCTCTGATTCATTATGTATCGATCTTAAAATTCAACCTGAGAGGGCAGATTTATTGCTTTGTTTTGAAAAGTTCTTGAGGGTTCTACAGCAAAACTGCAAATACTGCCAATATTTCTCATCTTGTCTCAATATCCCTCATGAACAGCTGGGCTGTGCCTCCGGGAGCCTGGGACCGACCAGTGGACGGGAAAGGGCCATGCTTGTCGAAACTGATGTCGAGGTCCCTAAGAACAAACTTTAGCATTTCCTTTCTGCCACATCCCTTCTCGCCTCCCAAGTAAAAATTAGGGACTGCCTCTGCCTTCGCTACCCACCCACAGCCTTTAGGGTGGCTCTTTTACTGTGGTTTATTTTATTTTTCCAGCCAGAAGCTGGAAGTGCTTGAAGTGCAAGGCAGTGACGAAATTTGGTTGGAGTGGATGGTATAGAATTCAGTTTTGTGTCCTCAAGTGCAGGTGTCCATTAGCTACGTCCAGCAAACCAACCACTAACAATCCCACGGGGAACAATTTCTCACTCTCACGCTGCACTTTATACTTAACGAGTCATGTCCATGCCCAGGGGTCTCCTTTGATTCTCACGACAACTCACTTAGCAAGAAGAGAGACTGAGAAGGTCCAGTGGGTCAGTTTTGGAGTGGCCTTGAATATTATCCTGAAGACCGAACCTCATTCCACATTCTGCCAGCTTTCCTCACCCAGATCACTGCAGTGGCCTCGCTGCCTCTGAGTCTGACCTCTCCAGTCTGTCCACCATACTGAGTAAGCGATCTAAAAGGCAAGTCTCTCTTTGTCACTCTCCTGCTTTCTATTCCTCGGTGGCTCCCCAGTGCCTTCAGGACAAATCTACAAGTCTCTCAAGTTCTGGCTTCTTTCCATTCCTTCAGCCTCCTCCTACCCTTCTCCCCAGCCACACTAAACAGTCTTCAGTTCCTTCACTGAATTTTGCTCTCTCAGGCACAAGTGCACGATAAGCCTTCTGTCTTGGGACAATTTGCTCCATCCCTACAATGCACATGCGTGGGCGCACACACCCACACGTATCCCTCTGCTCATTCATCAGGTCACAGCTGCAGAATCACCCCCTCTCTGATTCCTAAGTCTGGGTTAGGTGTGCTTCCTCTGGGCTCATGGATCACTAAGCATCCTTCCATCACTGTGCTGGCTGTGCTCCATCACCCGCCTGCCTCCTCACTGAAAGAAAAGCTCCGGCAGGGGAGGGACTATGTCCATCAGCTCAGCGTCGTGTCTCTAGCCCCAAGCATCGTGTTTACACATAGTAAGCTTCAGTAAAGATGTGTCGCATTGAATAGGACCCAGGAAACTATAGCTTGCTCATTTGGCCATATTTTCTGCCAGTTGTTTAAGAGACGAGTTCCCAAGTACTTTGTCTCTCTCGTAGCTTAGCTCTGGGCTTGGTTCTGTGGAGCCAGTTGGGGGACAGGGGGTGCTAAAATGCAATATTAATGATGTTAGCATTTATTGAGTGCTTTACATGCACTGTCACATGTGGTCCTCACTACAGCCCCCTTCATTGGATACTTCTTTTATCACCTCTGTTCTGCACATGAGAAAACTCAGGCATAAAGAAGTGAAGCTCTTTGTCCAAAGTCACAGAGTTCGAAGGCAGCTCTGGGGTTCAGTCCCGGGTGTGATGCCAGAGACTCGCCCCTCGAACGACGACGCCACAGCGACACTGACCTGCGGGAGCTTCCAGGCTGCTTTTTGAGAAAGATGGAGATGCTGACACAGGATCCCAAAGGCTGGGGGCCCAGAGGAGGGAAGAGGCGAGCGTGACCCACTGCAGTCTCAGAAACCCTGGGAAGGTGACGAGTTCTGGGGGAGGCAATGCATGGGCTCTCAGGGGACCCTGGTGACCCCAGATTCCAAAAGGGGGGCTGGGAGCCCCTTCCTCCAATTTCCCTGGGACCTCAGAGCAGGAGATGACGCCGAAGCCAGGCTGGAGCTCAGGGCCAGAGAATGTTGGGAGCCGGAGTGGGAAAGAGCAGGGCTAAATGTCAGAGTTTAGGGCCCCGGCCAGGCCTGGCTGCTCTACGCTCGCACCCTGCCCTGGGAGGAAGGACAGGGAGAGAGTTCACAGGAGACCTCGGAAGAGCTTCTGGAAGGGGCTCCCAAGCCAGCAAGCAGGGGGAAGCGGCGCAGCGGCAGCCAGGTCGGGGTGGGGCAGCTGGGCCACCCGGACACCTCTGACAGGCAATTTCCAATTTCCTATGGAATTAAACTGTAAAAGCAGAGAGTCCGTCACTGTCTGCTGCCTCCCCGGGAGAGGAGAAAGTTACTGCAGCCGGCTCAGAAGGACCCAACCGTCCTTTCCCAAACAAAACAGCAACCAAGGCAGCTGGTGTGTGGAGGACGGATTTAGAGCCCTGAGCTGCAAGTCGGGACACGTGCATCTTCCATTTCTACCTGCTGGGGTGACCTTGGGCAAGTCCCTTCCTCTCTCTGGGCCTCAGTTTCTTCATCTGGGAAAGGAGGTGTTGGGCATGGTGATGCCGGAGGCCCTTTCCAGCTCTGAGAGGCTAGCATTCTGTAATAAAGTTGGGTGTGGGAAAATATGAGGTTTAGGGGGACCGGGGGAAGGGGCTGGAACCATCCCGGGTTGGAACCGTTAAAGGAAGCTCTGTTCGGCCCCAGCCCCAGCCCCAAGGCTCCCAAATCCAGCAGCAGAACTGGGATCCACCCAACCCAAATCAGCGAGGGGAAGCCAAAAACATGAGTAAGGAGAGGTCGGGCCATAAACATGTCATCTGCACAAACATCCAGCCCCCTCTGGGGTCCCATTGGCCCTGCTGGGGGAGGAGACTGCTGCTGGGCCCCTCAGCCACAACCCCGAGCTTACTCGCTTGGCCCAGGGTTTCAGGGTGGAGGCCTGACTGCGTCGAAGGGAAACCTGGCTGTGGACGTGCCCCGAGGAGCCGTCAGGAAGGGCTGGGCGAGGCAAGGGCCCCACCGAGGCCAGGCAGCTGGGGGTGGCTCTCAGCTGAAGGGAGGCCCTCCATCCTGATGTCACGCAGGGCTTTCTGGGATGGTCTCCATTTCAGGTCTGCTGAGGCGCCTGCTTCTCCGGCCCTGGCGGCTCCGCCAAGTTCAAGAAAACCAACAGCCTTGGGGAGGGATCTTGCTTCCTGGATCTTCACAGGCATTCGAACTCAACATCTCCCAGACACAGTTCTTGGTCTTCCCCAAACTGTCTTCTTTAGGGTTCCCCAGCTCAGAGATGACACCACCACCCAGCCACCGAGGCTGGCGTTCCAGAAATGATCCTTGGCCCTCTTCACCCACATCCAAGAGATACCTACGTCTTGACGATCTGAGCCCCATTCCAAGAGATACCTACGTCTTGACGATCCGAGCCTCGGTGCGGCCTGCATTGGCCCATTCCTCTCTCTCAATCTTTCTTTCTCTCTTTCTGGACCTCAAGCACACACAGTCTGATTAATCATAATCTAGTTTTCATATGGCCCACTTTCTGAAAATTTGTCATTTTTAATAATGACCATGGAGGCCGAGCCTTTGACAATAACCTGCATTCTAAATGCGTCATTACCAGTCACGTCTCCTTGCCTTTGGCCATCTGAGGGAATCGTATCCTGTGTTTATTGCCCTGTTGCTTCCTTTCCGATAAACTCTTTTTTTCATCTAACTTTCAATTTTATAAAAAGATGTCCTTTTGCATGTCATCTTTTAGAATTTACTTTTTTCGCTAAATATTATATTGTCAAACAAACATGGCTGTACTTATTCTTCTTCGTGCCTCCACATTTCTTTTGCAAAGGAAGCATCAAGAGATGGCGTCTCCTTCCCTAGCTCTTAAATATAGGCTGGCCTTGTAAATTGTTTTGGCCAATACAATGTGGTGGAATTGGCACCGTGCCATTTCTGAACCTAAGCATTAAGAAGCTTTGCGTCCTTTCTCATGCTCTTGGAAACTTCTGTAGCCATGCAAACCACTCTGGCCTAGCTTTTGGGTGATGACGCACATCTGGCCCGAATGCCACCATCACCCCAACTGACAGCCAATCGAGTCTTGAAAGGGGAACCACCTAGCTGAGTCTCTGCTACATGGACTCAAGAGGAAACCTCATTAAGGCCAGAAGAACTGCCCAGCTGAGCCCAGCCCAAAATGCCTGCCCACTGAATTGTAAATAAGTAATGGTTGTTTAGGTCACTAAGTTCGGAGAAGTTTGTTACACAGTGATCATCAACAGATACACCAACTTTCAGCTCTATCGCTGCATGCTTCTCTGCTCCACTCATGTTTACTGCTGCATAATATTCCTCTGTGTGTATATAACATTGCTTATCCATTCACTCTCCTGTTGAGAGGCATTTGTGTTCCTGTTATTATGAAAATGCCTCCATGAACTTTTTTGTACATGTTTTCTATTTGAATGTGTATAAGAGATTATTTCTCCTCTCTAGACTCACAGCTACTCAGAAACTTGGGTCCATTCTCTTTATTGAACCAGAAGAAACTATCAAAAATGAAAAACAGATCAGGACATTCCCTGCTCAAAATCCTTCAATGGCTCCACCTTGCCCTTCACTTAGAGTCCTATGCTTTTATCTGATATTTAAAGCCCTCTGTGACTGATCCGTTATCTCCTGTCTGCCAATAAGATTGGCTACTAAGTAGCCATGAGACCTTGGGGACATATCACTTCATCTCTCTGTGCCTCAGTTTTCCCTTCTAAAAAATGGGGCTAACAGACTGAATCATAAAGTTATTGGAGGAAGGATTAAATGAATTAACACATACAAAGCTTTGCACCAGTGCTTGACACAAAGCACTCCACAAATATTTGCTATTACTATTGTTATTGTCGTCATAAATGTAGCCAATGGTAAAGCTGATGGTGCCTAGAGTAGATGTGGATCCCTCTGCCCAGAAAGCCTACTCTTTCCTTGTCTACCTGGTCAACTCACCTGTCCAGACCTCGCCAGGGTGTCACTCATTCTGATGCTTTTCCTGCTCATCCCCATCTCCCAGCAGAATTGACCTCACCCTCTTCTGGGTCCCATCGGCCCCTGCACACACCTGTCATTGCTCATGCCTGTTTTCTGGGCCTCTCTGAGCTCAGGGACTAAGTCCCACTCATCTCTGTATCCCAGAGCTTACCCCGGAGGAGATTCAGGGTAAGTGGATGGTGAATGAATACATGAACAGACGAATTACGGACCGTGTTTTCCCGGTGCAATCATTCATTCATCATTCGTCCGACCACCATTTCCTGAGTCCAGCTCTGTGCCAAGCGCTGACACGGAGTTGGATGGGAGAGACAGACCCCACAAAGATGAGCACAGCTTGGTCTGGTCCAGGCTGGGACATGCAAGTCCCCTACCCAGAGCAAGTGGAGCGAGGGGCCGGCCCCCAAGGAGCCCACCGACCACGGAGGAACACGAGGCCAGCCTGAGACTGAGATGCAGTGGCCCGAGCGTCTGGAGCAGGGAGGATTCTGAGTAGGCACAGGATGGCCGTTCAGAGAGCAGAGACGTGTGAGGACATCGGTGGCCCCGGCTAAAACCTCCGCGAGCACAAGGACCATCTTGTTCACCCTCACAGCCCAGGCCCAGCCAGGGTCTGACACCGAGGCGGTGGTCAGCATAAATATTTGTTGAGTACGTGATAAATGAGGAGAGGGAACCTAAGGAATTAAGATCTGCTTCCCAGTCCGCTCTGCCACACACGGTGACTAGGGCCGGGACTCGTCCCCTCTCTGGCCTCAGATATTTTCCAGCACCCTCTCCAGCTCCCAACCCTGCGATGATACAGACGTGTAGGCTACACGCTCAGGGCGCTTCTCGACTGCGGTCTGTGTGTGTGTGACTGTGTGTCTGTGTTTCTGTGT
>NW_024340699.1:10221268-10236355 GCF_902729225.1 Pteropus medius
TGCATACACATGCAGTGCTTCCTAGAGCAGGGTTAGAAATGGTGACTGACCACGTTCGCCATCATTTTGGAAGCACTTTTTCTGCACTGGGCACAGGATGTGACATTCCAAGTGCTTCGCGCGCATGATCCCATTTGACCCCTACACAATCTGGATGGGACGGGTGAGGTTATTGTCCCCCTTGTACAAATAAGGAAACTGAGACTGCCGCCGTGGAGCACATGGTCCCCCAGAGTAAATGGCAGACGTGGGATTCGAACGTCCGAGTGGCCGTGGGCTCTTAGCCGCTGCTCTCTCGGGCCTCCCACGCAGGTCTGCCCTGGGCTCCTGGTGCACGTCTTTCTGCCACTGAGGGCAGCTTTTGATGAAGGAGTCTGGTTGAGAACTCGGAGGTGACAGAGGCCAAGGTCGGGGAGGGCGTTCAGCCTCGCCGCCTCTCCAAGCCCCTGCCGACGGAGCCAAGCCCCCCGTGCAGAGGGTCTGCCCTGGGCTCTCCAGGGCCGCGTGGCGGGTTTTCAGTTTTCCCTTTGCTTAAGCAAAGGGCTTCCCGTGGTGTTCTGGACTGTTCTTTTTTGGCTGGGCTAAGCGAGGGCAGAGGTCAGTGGAGGCCCTGCCTTTGGCTCACCCTCAGGGAGGTGGATTCTCAGCCAGTCCGAGAGATCCTGAAATGGCCTCTCGCTCTCAGGCCGGAGTCCTGGGCCGTCGTGGCCCTCCCGGGCCCAGCTCCTTGCCCTCGCGGACCACAGGGCCGCTCAGAGGAGACCAGCTCAGCCCTGGAAATCCAGCCACACGAAAGACCACAAGAGAGAAAGAGAGAAAGAAAGGAGAGAGAAATTGGCCAGACTAGGGGCCTGGTCTGTTGAGTCGAATTTCCTGCCCCGCTCGTCCTGATTATGCCTGAAGCAGGGGCCATCGGGGGCTGTTCTTGCAAATGTACTTAGCGGATAGATCACGGTCTCCTCTGCAGCTGCAGGCTCCCCATTCCAAGGCCCCAACTCAACAGGTCTGATGGAAGGTCTTGGATGCTGATCCCAAATGGAGTCACCCTGGCGGGGAGGGCCTTCCTGGGCCCCCGGGGAAAGATCTGGAAGGTGGGGACCTGAGATCCTCAGCCGAAGCTGCTGCCCTCCCAGGGAGGCAGGGGAAGGTCAGGGGCAGCAGCGGCCACCCTCGCCAGTCTGGGGCCTCAGGAAGAGCATCTTGGCTCCTCCGGGACCGTCCCTGGAAGAGACTTGAACCCCGGGGGACTCAGGCCAGAAGCAGCCTCCCCCGTGATGTCTGTGCACGCCCCTGGCCCTCCGGCGAGGTGTGGGGGTGGGTGGGGGAAAGGCTTGCTCATCCAAGGCCTTCGGAAACATCCAGACACACTTTCCTCCAGGCCTGCCGAGGTTCCTTTCCAAGTATTTCACTTTCCATTTCTTCTCCAGATCTGGTAACAGGGTGTTCCTGCCCTCTTCCCCTCACTGACCTTTCTGCCTGGGCCCTGCCCCTTCTGTGTTTCATCAAGTCGACACGCTCTCAGAATCCAGGCCAACTCTGCGCTCAGCCCCGCGGAAGGCGCAGATGTGGGCGACGGGCCCTCCTTGGCCTGTGGCAACTTCCCATCAAGCCCCAGGGACGGCTGCACAGAGGGAGGGGACTTGTGGGCTTCGAGGTCTGGCCTCCTGACTGCCGAGGCCGGCTCTGACATCCCCCAGCCAGCCGCGTTACCCTGGGAAAGTGTCGTGAGCTCTCTGAGTCTCACTGTTCTCATCTGTGAAATGGGGCTTGTCCTCTCTGCCACGGGATGTCATGAGGTGGAAACAAGACGATGAAGGTCTGGACATGCAAATGCAGGCCTGGGTTAGTAAACAGTACTCGAAGCTGCTTTAACTTCTGGTCCAAGTCCCCCGCTAGACATTCCCTCCCGGAGCACAGCCTCCTTTGTGTCTTTCTAGCCATACGGGAAGAAGCCGAGGCAGTAGAGTTGGACAAAATTGGAGTCGAACTCTGTTTCAATTCACTCCACCTCTCTGAGACCCCGTTATGAATGAAATAGAATGTCAAATGTCACTTCCTGAAGGGGTCGAGGGCGGGACGAAGTGACACAATGCAAACTTTTGGCTCGACGTGCAGTTTGAGAGACGGTGGCAATTATCGCGATTCTCTTGTGGGGTCGGGGTGGTGACATAGTCCCCAGCTCCTCTCCCTGGGATGACCTGGGAAGTTCTTGGCGGGAAAGCTAGTCATCCCTCCGTCTGAGAAGAAGACGCTGCCTCTGTCATACTCACAGCCCCCTCCCCCTCCGCTCACCGCTACCTTCTTTACCTTCTTTCTTTTTGCCTCATGAGTTTTGCAGAGACATAGAAAGCAGGAAATAAAAAAATAAAAAAAAAGAGAGAGAGGCCCGAAGCCAGAAGTGGGCGTTCGGGCAAAGGCTCTCGGGCCGCGGACAGTGGTAGCCTGAATACCACGTGTGACGAGGAGCGTCCCAGGCCGAGCCCGGGCCTCCTTTGAAGCGTTGACAACACATAAAATTAAAAGCATCAGAATGCGAATTAGCACGTTGTTTTTTCCACTTTGATAGCCGCTACAAAGCATTTCATACTGATGAATCAATACAAATGTCTCTTTACAAGGACATCGGGAACAAAAAAAAAAATTTTTTTTTTTTTTCCCTTAAGAGAAACCAACAGAACTAACAAAATGATTAGAGCTCTGGCTTGAATCATAGCTCTGGGTAACGGGAAGTTGGGTCTCTCTTTTGAACAGTGGCCTTGGAGGTTCGCTGATGTCCGCTTGCTTGGGTCACATTATCCAGCCCCCAGGTGAATGTTGGGTCTGCTGCTTGATCAGCACCATGAGACGAGACAACCCAGTCACAATGGCACTGCTATTGGCTCCTGACGACACGTATGTTTGCATGTGTGCACATGTGTAAGAATATATATATTGCATGTCTCCCTCTGTATATATATATATATATATATGCACGTATATGTGCGTACGTGTGTGTATGTATATGCATTTTGTGGTTTGGTAAAATAAAGCCTGCAAATCAGGAATAATTTATAACTCGTTATAACTCAATTATTGGCTGGGACTCCCTTTAGGTTGCAGCAGATGGACTTTTGCATGAAATATTTTCCCTGAGTTGCTATAGAGATATGCCAACATCTTTCTGCTGAAGCGATTCCCTGCAGGCCTGTTTGTTGTTGCGCCCGGCGCTCGCAGGCTGAATCACTTGCAGCCCTCACGGAGGCTGATTAAAGAGCCCGGGGGCCCTGGGAGTCTCGGGCCTCTCAGCTACTGCCACCAGGGATGGGCTGCAAAAGTCGTTAGGTCTGGATTGGGGATGGGGGCTGGGCTGGCGGCTGGAGGAAGATGCCCAGGTGAGCCAGAGAGCTGCAGGGGAGAGGACTACCGTGTGTGTGTGGGGGCGGGAGGGGGAGTAACTTGGGCTGATCAAGGACCTACTACGTGCTACCTGTGGTCCTAGGAACATGTCCGTCTCTTACTTTGTCTAGTGTCTGCAGCAACCCTGTGAGATGTGTCTCGTTATTCCCATTTTTCAGCCGGGGAAAAACGAGGTGCGGAGGAGTTAAGCCATTCTCTCAAGTTACCGCCGTAGCATTCAAACCCAGGACTCTCTGACTCTGTCATCGTACTTAGTGTCATCCCTACATGGAGGTGCAGTGGGATAGATGGGGTGCATTTGGAACTCAGGATCTTGGGGGAACTGAAAAAGCCACGGGCTGGGCAGAGTCGCCAAAGTCAGCCTCTGCCAGTTCCGCCGGCTGTCGTCGGGGCCTCAGACAAAACCTCCAGCCTCCATCACGCAACTCACAGCCCATTTGGGCAGACACACTCAGGGCTGTCTGACCAGCAACGTAAACATGGCCAAGCACCGAGATGCCGTGGGTCCCAACTCTTGAGCCAGAGGCTCTGTTTGAAAGCCCCTGCCCCCCACCATCCCCCCGCTGCCGCTTCCCTTCTCAGGCAAAGACACAGACCGAGCGACATTTCCTGAGAGAAGGGTTTACAAGGAGGGTGGCCTGGAGTGATGACAAGGGCACAGCCTTTCAAGTCAGACAGACCCAAGTTAGAATCTTGAATCCACCCTTGTCCAGAGGTGTGACTTTGGGCAGCTCGCTCCTCCTCTCGGAGCTCCCATCTTCCTTGTCTGTAAAATGAGACCCACAGTTACCTACTAGGCACGTTAGACACAGCTATCCCACCAGAGTGGAGCTCCCTAGGACGGTGCATGGCACACAGTAGGCCTTGCTAAACATATGACGAATAAATGAATACATTTGAAATATATCTGGAATGTAACAGATACTCATAAATTGCCAAAATTATTTTAATCTGGCATTTCTTAGACTTCCAGCACCCATTTCTTCCTTCATATTCTTAATCTCTCTACTTGGGCAGAGTTTTGAGGAGGATCCCGAGTCCCCGAGTCCCCTCCCCAGCCTCTTCCAACCCCTTAAAGACAGGATTCTTGGAGAACACAAACAACCCAACATGTTAACAAATATCTCAGTCCATGGAGATCTCTTACTATGAGAGAACATTAGTCAGGACTTATTAGATTACAATGGCAAAAACCTAACTCAAACTGTCTTAAGTCAATAAAGGAGCTTATTTGAAGGAGTACTACAGCTTCAGGTATGGCTGGATCCAGACGCCCAGCCGTTTCTTGAATTCCTGTCTTCCAACTCGACTTCACCTTCAGGCGTACTCTTCCCTTGTAACGGCAAGATGGCCGCTCAACTCCAGGGCTAATTCTCACCAGTTCAGCATCTTAGCAGAAAGAGGACCCCCTCCTCCCCAAGGTTCAAATATGAGTCCTAGGCCAGAGTTTCACTGATGCACTTGAGTCACGTGCCAAGTCTGATCATGTAGCCATTCTGTAATCCTGGAGGTGGTGACGTCTTTGTCTAAGTCAGCGTGGCCTGAGAGTCAGTGAGAAGAGATTCTCTAAGGGTAAAGTGGATGATCCTGCCGGAAGGAGAGAGAAGTGCTGAGCAGGCCGACACAGCCAGTGTCTGCCACAGAGAGAGACAACTGAAACCTCAGCCTCATGACAACCCTGAAAGGTAGCTATGATTTTTCTCATTTTATGGAATAATGAAGCCCAGAGTCTGGGGACCTTGCCCAAGGCCACGTCATGTGTCAGTGGTAAACTTAGGCTGGGAACCCCCAAGTCTGTGTTCTCGCTGGGACTTTCTAGGAAGAAGTGAGCCTTGCACTGGGTCCAGAACTAGCGTTTGGAGGTGGGAGACGCAGGTGGCTGCAGAACGCAGCTTCAGCCAGGAAAAGCTTCTGGGCCCATCAGGGCTGTTTGTGGTTCTCGCTCTCATTTGCGCCAATGTATTGTGTTTATGTTTGCGAATCTCGTAAGCAGTGTATTATTTTGTTTTGGTTATCTCAAGTCAGAAGTAATTTGACCTTGGCATTATTAAGAGTCCTATTTTTAAACACCGTCCTTTGCGGACTCCTTGGTGGCTCTCTTTACTTGGAGAAGGTGCCTACATCCCACACAGGCCACACAGAGCTGGGATCTTCCAAGAAAGCTGTGGCTGGGGACACCTGAAGCCAGTCCCAAATGCCTACGCCAGTGCTGCCGTCCTCCCTCCTCCCGATCCCTCTCCAGGCCTCCTTCAACCGCCGCTTCGCAGGCCGCCCTCACGGCTTCGCACCTGTGCTTGTCCCTTGTCCATCCGGGGCCCCACCTATCCATGCTGCCCCAAAACACACGTCGCCTCTCTGGGCTAGGTCCCAGTCATCTGCACGTGTAATTTAACCTGCCATCGAATTCATCTGTAGAATCTCGTCCTTTAAGAATCGTTTCCAGATAAAGTCTGTAAGGGGATTTGTCAGCTGTAAAGAAATAGATACAGTAGACGTTAGAGATTAGAGTTTTCTCTTGTTATCCTCTATCTCGTCTTTACCAGTCTCTCGATCCCTTACTCACTGAGAAGTGGTGTGTGTGTGTGTGTGTGTGTATATATATATATATATATATACATATATATATATTGATAATATATATTGATATATTGACATATATATTGATAATCTATAAAATAAATTTTTGAAATATGTATATATATGTATATGTATACATATATATACACACACATATTTCAAAAATTTATTTTATAGATTATCAATTATACATACATAAATATATATCAATTACATATAAATATGTGTATATTTATATATCAATATATATCAAATATACATATACCTATATATCCACCAATATATATATTTGAGATATATATACATGTATACATACTTTTTTGGGCCTCTCTGCATCACCAAACAGTAAGTTCCAAGAAGGTATACATCAGGACTGTCGTGATCACCATTGTGTCCAACACCTGGTATCGTCCTGGTGTGGAGTTAGATGCTCAGTAAACGTTTGCTGAATGAAAGAATGCGTGAGCGAGTGGGAAGACATTTAGCCTGGCTTCTCCAGCCAGGTGGTCATGTCACAGTGCTGGGGTGAGACACATTTGGTTTCAAATCGAAGCTCTGTTGCTTCCTAGCAATGTGACCTTGGATAAAGACACTCGTCTGACCTTTCTGTGTTTCAATTTTCCCGTCTGTAAAATGGGGGTAATACCATGTTTCACTGAAGATGCTAACAGGTCGCCTATGTGTATTCAATGCTTATAATAAGTCGTAAGTGCTCAATAAATCTCAGCATCCTTCTCTCTTTACAGATTTCACAAATATGGGATGTTTAGTAAATACTTTTTGATTGATAGATAGTTGAATTTATCAGAGAGATGGGCACAACTTGTGGGATTTCTACTCCAGGTTGAGAGCAAGCTTTGAGATGTGTAACTGAGTCGAGAATTCAGAGATGATGAATTGGGGAGCGATGAGAAGTTAGCATGTGGAGGTTGGCAGTGTCCGTGTATGTGTCCACACGTGTGTGTGTATGTGTCTGTTCATATTTGTGTGGATATGAGTGGATGTATACGAGGAAAGGGAACTACTTATTCAAAATCCATCGGTTCTTAAAGTTTAAAAAGTTTACATTTAGAATCCAATGGCTACCTGGAAGACCCTGGAAATTCTTGAGAAGGAAAAATGTGATGGAAATTCTTTCAGTATCTGTATGAAGGACAGACTTGAACAGGGAGAAGCCGTGATGGCTGTTCTAGTAATCTAGGAAAAAGAGAGAAATGACTAGTGGGCATTCAATAAACCATGTCGACATCAAAAAGTAACAAGAGGAAAATCTTGAAGACTCCTTGAATCCATAAATCAAGAAATGTTTATTTGGTATGGAGCAAAAGAGAGGAAGGGACCAAATTTGTTTTTATTTTTCCTTCTTAAATTATAAACCTGATTTTTCCATTGCAAAATCATATAGCCCCACTACACGATATAATTAGAAAATGAAAGGAAAAATAATCATCCATAATCCTACAACCAGAACACCACCATGGCTGCATTTTATGACCCCATATCTATGACCTTAGGGGAATAAATGGGTCTGCTGTGTTTACAACGGGGATATAGGAGAAAAATAGAAAGATATTAAAGAGAGGCCATGGCTGAAGTCACTCGCTCATTTGCTAATTCGATTCAACTAACACAAAGAGCAAAAACCACACTGGATTCTCTCAGTCTCTTCATGCAGCTCTGGACGTGAATGATGGTGAGTTACCTCCCTCCTGGCCACCAGAGTCCTCTTCCTTCCTCACCATAGAGTGGACGCTTTTGTATTTTGTCTCTTTTGCATCTGCTACCCTTTACTTATTGTATCTGATCTTCCTTTGGGGGACACTCCCCATTGTGTGTAGTCCTGGCAGCCAAGTGCTCTCTGACAGTTGTGTTGGTCAGTGGTTGCTTAGCTGGTTCACCACCAGATGCCCTTGTCCCTTTCACATTCTTCTGTCAGGATTTGGGTAGGTTGGTTCCTCAGCCCGTCGGTCACTTGGTCAGCTGGTTTACCCAGATTTTGGCAAAGCAGACAGGTTAACCTTATAATCCACCATCTCCTTGACAAAATGATCCATTAGTCAATCAATTGGTCTGTTGGCCAATCATGGGTCCATCTGTCTATCAACTGACATTCAGTCCATTTACTGATGTATCCATTGGCTAAACCATCACTTGGCTATTTCACCAGTCTGTCAGTCTGTCAGTCTCTCCATTAGCTTGTTGGCCGGTTAGCTCTTCAGTCATTCAGTAAGTCAGTAAGTCTGTCGGTTGCCAATGAGCTGGTTGGGCCACAGCCCTGATGAGCCCCTCCAGCTGGTGACCTCAGTCCTCACCTGAGAGGGGAGGGCATGGAGGGAGAAGCTCACTTCCTCCCCGTGGAGGTCTTTCGAAATGCCCAGTCAATCCTTGGAAACTTTAAATCAGGAGTTATTTATGAGGCACCAGAATGAAAACAGCCTCATCATTCTAAATTACTAGCAGCGAGCTTGAGCTCACTCATTTTGTTTCAAAAAATTGTTAAAATTCAGAACCACGATTCCCCTTCTGGCCCCCCTCGCACTCCCTGGGTCTGCCTCCTCCTGCGCTCAGCTGGGAGGTTGGTTTTCAGGAGCCTGTGACTTCATCAGCTGCTCCTGATGCCAACCAGAGTTGTCTAGATCCATGAAGAGATGAGTCACCTCCTGGAGCAGTGGCTACTGGGGAGCCAGGCAGGTTCCCCAACCCCGGGCCCTGGGCCTTGGGGTCCTGCTCAGAGGTTTGTGACCCCAAGAGTAAGGCATTCGTCTGGCCTCTGGGGCCTTTTTCCACTTGGAGGCCCTCGTAGACCCGATAGACCTGCAAGCATGATTCACCAGGCCGGGCTCCATCAAAGAGGGTTAAAGAGCTGTTTTCTCCTTTCTTTCTGGGAGGGGGGCACATAGGGTGTTTAGTATTCAGAGCATGCTTCCTAAGGCCTAAAAGAGCAGGCAGCACACTGGGTGCCAGGACGCACGGGTTCCGGGCCGGCCCACAGCCAAGAGCAGAGGAAGAAGTTGGCTCCTGGCCACCTCCCGCCTCCCCACTGAACCGCTCTCTCCCCGGGTTTCTTGTAAGCGCTTCCCTCCCTCACCTCCACCTCTGGCTCTCTTAGCACCGCACACCGACTATTCTGAAAGAATGACCCTGTGCATGGGATTGAGCTGTCAAGTTCAGGTTGAACGATAGGCATTTATTAAGTGCTTATCGGGGTCAGAATCTCCTGTTTTTTCCTCTGAGGGGTGTCTGTCTTTATTCATGCAACAGCTATTTACAGGAATTTGAATGCTTGCTGCATTCAAACACTGGGATGGGTGTGGAGATACGGTGTTAAGTAAAGCAGATATTGTCCTGCCTTCATAGAGATGAGAGTCTAGACAGACATCAATCAGATGATGGCATAAAAGAGGACTTAATCCACCAAGATAGGTGCTTTGATGGAAAACACCAGCTGTCTATGAGAGACAATATAATGAGGCCCCCAAAATAAATGACTGAGTGTGAAGGTTAAGAGTTACCAAGGTGAAGAGAGGTATGATTGTCTCAAGCACAGAGGACAGTCCATGACAAGGCCCAGCAGAGGAGGAGGGGAACCAGGAACAGCAAGGCACTGACGGTGAAGAGCAGAAGGTATGTGTTCACGGGCACACGTGGGGTCCTCTGGAGATTCCTGGGGGTCTTTGGGCTGGAGGAGTTTATTTTACTAGGTGCCCCGGGGGAAACTGCGTTTATACGGGAAACATTTACTGAATACAGACCGTGTGCATTTTCTCCCACACTGGCTCCTCTGCGATGCCTTCTGTGGCCTTCCTACTTCATTCTCTCTGCTCTGAACTTGCATTTATCCATCTATCCATCCATCTCTTCAGCAAAAGAAAAACATCGAGTGGTGATATACCCTAGTTCAGTAACCTCTGCCCTATTGGTGAACGCTTAAATCGTTTCTGGTTTTTACTGTTTGTAAACAATACTGTAATGAACATCCTTGGCAAATATTCATTGAGCACCTACTTTATACCAGATTTGCCCTATGTTTCTTTGTATTATTAGTTAAACTTTTAACGAGCTTGTCTTGAGTTCCCAACCTTTGTAAACTAGATGAGTGATTGGACTTTGTCTTTGTAGCCTCCACAATTCATTGGCCCTAGTAGGTGCTTAATAAACATTGAATGATGAACGGATCAATAGATAAAAATAACGAGCCACCTATAGAGCCCAAGTGCGAGCCTCAAGGGGAGCTACAGCTTGACTCCTACGAATGAACTAATTTCCATCGCTTATTCACCCCCAGCTGTGGCAGCCAGATCTCAAGATTTGGGGCTTTTTATGGATTTTCAAATCTTTGAGATTTGCTTCTCTTTTTGCACTCTTGGCTATGTCTCTAGCCTCATCGAAGTCCTGGAAATTAAGGAAGGGGATCAGGGAGAGGATACTTTAAGCGGTGGCCCTGGGCCATGGGCCAGAGCTGGGAGCTTCTTTTTTTGCCTCTGGACACAAAGGAACAGAGCTCAAGAGTCTTCAAATAATGCTTCCACTGAGCTCGAAGCTGCAGCTACACCCACGTGCCCCCTATTCCGCCACTTGCTGGGCCCGGAATGCCTCCCCGACCCCCCGCAGCCCCATTCGAAGCCACCTCTTAAAGGGCCGCTTCCTCCCACAGGTGCACATGTTTATTGCAGCTCTACCCACGTCATCATCGTGACCTGTTCTCTCACTGCCACAAAGCAGGGACTGTCTCTTATCTAGAGATGACAACGGGCTTTTGCTTTCCCGTGCCAGCTCTGATCAGTTAGTCATGGCTGCCTAGAGTTCTCTGCCTGGAGCAGCACGGCCCAATGTAATTATAATGAGAGACTCATAGAATTTAAAAATTTCTGGTAGCTACATTAAAAAAGTAAAGACGAGTGAAATTAATTTTAATAATATATTTTATCTAACCCAGTGTACCCAAATATTCTCGTTTCGACAAACTGTCATTACAAAAATTATCGCGATTCTTTATATTTTTCTTACCAAGTCCTCACAATCCCACGTGTATATTTCACTTACGTCTCCATTCAGATGTTACGTTTTCATCAGAGATACTCGATGTTCATTTTAGATTTCGTAGAATCTGTAGTTGAAGAAGTAGATTCGCATTCCCAGGTTCCAAACGTAAAAGCTTTCAGGTAACTGAGTGATCGGTCGTTACATTTAAATTAATTGAAAAATGAAAACTTCGGTTTCTAGTGGCACTAGCTACATGAAAAATGCCCCGAAGCCACATGTGGCAGTGACCACAGCGCCCGGGGGGGGCAGCTCTGGAGAGATTCTGAAGCCGCAGAGCTCTGTGATCAGCTGGCAATGCCGCCTGGCATCCGAAATTGGGGCGTGGAACCCTGCACGCGATATTTGTCATTCCCGGGGATAACCTCTTTATCCCCAGCTCCCCGTGGGACACTCTCGACGTCGTGAAGGAAAGGCCACAGGGACACCTCGGGGACACGGGATGTTCCGAGAGCCGTCACTGTCTGAGCTTCCTAACGTAGAAAAGGAAAAGGCTGTAAAGTCCCTGAGGTTTTCTGAGAAGGGGACCAACAGCCTCGGATCAGCACGTGGACGTTGACTCTGGTTTTGCTTGGAGAGCAGACCACAAGGCACGAGCCCGGAGTGGGCGGTGGGCCGTGGGCACCCGTAGTGATCAACTCAGTGAGATGGTGCAGGTAAAGGCTCAGTCGAAACACACCGACTCCTTCGGCTGCTGCAAGCAGAGTCCCAGGAAATGGGAATTGCTCTAGTCCTGAGGAAGGGGTCCGTCCCTCCAGGGAGTGGCTGAATCGTTGCTGACTTTTTGTTGCTATTTATTGCAATTATATGTGTTGACCTTGTTCTGAAGAAGGAGCTAGAATGCACATGAAGCCCTGGCGTAAGAAGCTCTCCAGGCTCAGTTGAGTGGCCATGAGAC
This sequence comes from Pteropus medius, assembly GCF_902729225.1. NCBI lineage: Eukaryota > Metazoa > Chordata > Mammalia > Chiroptera > Pteropodidae > Pteropus > Pteropus medius. The sequence goes on from NW_024340699.1 coordinate 10,233,180, forward strand.
GCTGGGCTAAGTGACCGTGCCTCTGCATGGCTCACTTCTCTCATGGGACTGTTTAGATGCCCCATGCAGAGCTGCGTGCATGCATCATGCGTCTGATGGGCGGTGGGAGTTGCAGGCGATGACCCATGTAAACCGTCTGGTCATGGGTCTGGCGACACACAGCCACAGGAATTGGTGTTGTGTTATCGTTCACACACGAACAGCTACGATTTATTTGTAAATGCAAGGGCTGAGATAAGACATGGTGCGGTCCGTACTGGGGACTCCCCACATCATCCCAGAAGTGGAGAACGTCTGGGTGCCTTTGGAGACAGTGTCCCTGGGAGATGCCCACCCCGCCGCCCCTCCTCCAGCCCCAGAGTGAGAGAAAGCGGGAGCTCGCAGAATTGTTCTGACCGCAGACATTGAAGCCAGTTTGCCTGGTTGAGTCCCGGCTCCGCCACCTACCAACCGTGCCTCAGTTTCCTTGTCTGTAAAACGGGGATCACGATAACTCCCTTCTCACCGAGAGTGCTGTTTACATCAGTGTTCTTTTTACCACTATTTATGGGCAGCTTTAGAGACTGGCTCTCACAAGGCCTAGCCACGCCCCCTTCTCCACCAGCCCAGTGGAAACAGGAAGAAGGCCCCATTCAAGCCCATTGAATCCGATTCTCCAGGCGTGGGCGCGAATCTGTACATTTCAGAAGTCTCCCAGGGTGATTATGTTGCACAGCCCAGCTTAGAAACCACTGGCTCTCAGCTCGCGAATATGAGTTGGTGCAAGAATTAATATAGTGCCAACAGAACAAGCCTGAGGGTGTATGATTTATAAAGAACTGCTCAACAAGTCTTCAGCTCTAACAACAGAGGCACGCATCAGGCCCCCAAGGCTAATTAACGGTAAAGATTGTGGCAGGGCACATCGCCGTGTGACTCTCATTCTGGTGGCTTCCCTTCAGTTTTCTTTCTAATATCACGGCTTCTCTTTCTTCAAGCTCCAACTCAAATCTTGTTTATGAACCCTCTTGAACTACATCCTTAGAGAGGAAAGTAAAGAGCCAATAACAGACACCGGATAAGTCTTCAAACCAAGCCAACCAAAAAAATGCTGCTTCCAGAGAAATACTAGCTCGAGAGTACGAGGAAGTATGATAAAGACATTTATCAAAACATGGCGTGTGATGGCGAATAAAAAAAAAAGAGACATGGTTTTTCATCAATGGGTAAATGGATAAACAACCTGTGATTTATTCATACAGGGAGCACTGTTTGGCAGTTAAAATTCATGCAAGACATCCATGTGTCTCGATACGTCTAATTCTCAAAGAAGCAAGTTGGAAAAGGATATGTATGATGTGATATTATTTAGATAAATTCTAAAAAGACAAAACAATGCCACATATAGTTTATGGATATACCCATTTGCAAGAAAAGTCTTAAACTCGCGTGGAAATTGTTACATGTGTCATCTTCAAGTTAGTGAATAATGCGGGAGAGAAGGGTCGGGTCCTGTAAAAAGATCTGAAATGAATACGGCAAATGTCAGCGTCTATTAAATTTCGGTGGTGGATCAATGGGTGTCACATTATTTCCAGTCCTTTTAAGTCTGTCTGAAATATTTTACAATAAAAATAAAACAGGCTGGCATTAGAGAAATCGGAGATGTTCGAGTTATGCTGACAGGGAAGGGAAGGACGGGGATGAGTCTCAGAAGATTTGGGATTTGGTATGGCTACATTTTGAAACCTTATAGGAAAAAAAAGAATGTCATCTTTTGTCGTTCTAAAGCTAAAGCCTTTGTCTTTCTTTTAGTCTTTGTCTTTTGATAGCGACATTTAACCCATTTATATTTACTTCATAGGTGGTAGATTGGCCTGACTTCTGTCATTAGAAATGTTTTTCTGTTGTTTTGGGTCAGTTTCACAAACACGTGCTTGTGCCACAACCTCACAGTCACCAACTCCCCCCGGGCACACGAAATGTTAAAGGAAGATCTGGAGTCAGCGAGGAACCTTTGTTTGGACAATAAGGGTTGTGCTCAGCGCCAGGCCTTTTAGCCAGAATCAGCTGAAATCGAAATGGAATTTAAAATGGTCAATCTTCACCCCGAAGTGGATGTCATCTCACCGACTGGGACCCCACCAAACATATTACTAAAGGACATTTCACTTTTGAGAGGCAATAGAATAGATATCATGTCGGACACAAAACAATTCCACATATAGTTTTCCACGGCTGGACGCTCGTCCCGTCTGAGTGAGCTCTCAGCTCAACCCCACCCAGATGGCAGACTGAGAGTCAGACAGCCCGGGTTCGAATCACGTCTCTTACACTCACAGTGGATGAGTTATTCCGTCCCTCTGAACGTCAGCCCCTCGTAAAAGACCAAGACACTCCTATCTACCAGCTAGTGCTGTTGGCAAATCGAGCGAGATAACTACCATAAACCCATTACAAGTAGTGGGCCCTTGGGAGATTCTCCTCAGGTACTGACACACGCCATCTCATGTCACCTTCCCAGGAAGGTGGGCCGGAAGTGAATCTCAGTGACAGGTCAGTGTCGGCCGTGGGGCCGGGTCATCAGATTGGCTACCAGGCTGCTACCGTGTGTGGTTTCCTGACCAGTCCACCGATGGCTGTCTCAGGGAAGGCCGGGGCTTTCTGGCTCTTTGGGGGAAGGAAGGACCCCTCCCTCCCCCACCAGCCCCATCCGGGGAGTGTCGGGTGGCCAGCCAGTACCTGTCAGCTCTCCTCCCGAGCTTGCTTCAGCAGAGAGGCACAGCATGCCGAGGCCGGGCTGGGCCAGCTCCATGCTCCATGTGCCCTGGCCCCCATACACCATTTGTCGAGCAGCAGAACAGAATTTCCTCATAAATAAACAAGATCTTGGGTTTCACGTTGGGGAGGCGTGGACAGAAGAGGGCCCGCGGCTCTCGCCGTTATCTGCACCCGGGCCTGCCAACTCCTCGCTGCCTGGAAGGGCCAAGAGGAGAGAGGGAGGTGAGCCTGGCCAAGAGCACATATTTCGGTTGTCGAGTCACCGCCTGGCAGCTGGCCGCAGCTCCTCTCATTTCCCGCGACGTCCCTCACAACGGCCACCAGGGACTCTGGGCTCGGCAGCCACCGGGACCCCTGCCCAGCCAAGCGTGAGCACCTGAACTTGTTTAGTAGGGAGGTGGGCCGGAGGGGCGGCC
>NW_024340699.1:10237354-10251445 GCF_902729225.1 Pteropus medius
CCTCAATGGAAAGTTTGTTTGTTTGTTTGTTTGTTTTTTAAAGGATCCTGAAAAGAATGAAAGCAAATCAGATCATCTCCTTTCATGATTATCCTGTTCACCCCGGGGTGCCCGCTGCCTGCAGGCAGGTGGTGCAGTAGGCTATGGGTGTTTGACTAACCAGCATCCAATCTCCCTCCCCGTTTAACTTGAGGTTTCACTTCTTCCCAATTCCCAGTCCATGGGGTCTGGGGGAGTTTCTGGAGAAGACTCTGACTCTTTTTGGCTGTACTTGAACCTGATTGGATATGGGGCTGGGATTGCAGCTGCTTCCAGCATTGGTGCAGTGTAGAGGAGGAGAGAGACACAGTCTTGGAAATATCACAGCCTGGATCAAACTGTATCTGAAGCCAGCATTACAGCTGGACTTCCCAGTTACATGAATCGTTAGATGCCCGTTTTCTTAAGCTAGTTTGTCTGGGTTTTCTTGCCACACGAGTATGTAGTCTAGATCCTGGCAGAGCAAGGGACATGCTGAACCGTCTCAGGGGGCATTATACTGCAACATCAAGCAAGAATCAGAATCCTGGACAACAACACTTCCGAAGTAGCTGCCGGTATCCAAGCCACTAGCAAGATGGATGGATGGATGGATAGGATGGGCAGGTGGATGGAAGGAAGGAAGGAAAGGAAGGAAGGAAGGAAGGAAGGAAGGAAGGAAGATGGGTGAGTGGATGGATGGATTCTGGGTGGCTGGATAGGTGACTGGGTGTCTTGGCTCTTACAGAAAGGTGTCCATCATCACAGGGCACCAGGTTGGGAGGGCAGCACGGAGGAGGTGGGGCTTTGGTCGGATATGTCAGAAGAACTTCAGAGAGGGACCGAGGACTAGTATTTCTTGGTCCTTTCAGACGTTGAAGACCCCTACCGCCCCACGAGCTTAGTGGGAGTACCTCGACTTCAAAGACGAAGACACGGAGGCCCGGGCAGGTGCGATGGCTAGCGGACTCGCAGAGCCAGGAACGATGGAAACACAGGCCTGTCCGACGCCGCGGCCCCGCGCAGGGTCTGCAGGCCGGCTGCCTGGGCCCCTCTGTCTGCCGTGTCACAAGATGAATTGGGAGGACAGGTCAGTCTGAAAGTCCCATCCTGGCGACGCGCGGGGCCCCGTGGGAGGCCCGGGCCGGATCCTCCCCACCCCTCGGAAACTCATGTCAGCGGCCTGACAGCTGTATTCCACTGGCCGGCCACAGCTGCCACTGAGGTCCTCGTTTCTGATGCCGAATGTTCCACCACTTTTTCCTGGCGCCCCAGGCCCGAGGGCCGCTCAGGAAAGCTACTGTACTTGTGAGAAAGGTGAGGTCAGTGCGTGTTTCCATTTACTCGGAGAAGGAAAACAAAAACAAATATTCTCGCTACTGAAGGTCCTTTTCATTCGGCAGAATCCATCCTCAGAAGGCTTAATTTATGGTTTACCCGGGTGTCGCTGAGCGTATTTACCAGGGGACATTGTGGGGAAGCCTGGAGGGGCCTGTGGCCCTGGCTGAGTCCTGGCAGGAACCGCAGGTCCTCCAGCAGTGAGGGGACCAGAGTGTGACCGAGAGAAGGTCGGGGCGGGGAGGGGATGTCAGGGTTACGGACAGGGGGCTTCAGGCTCAGGAGCACGCGGAGCTAGTGAGAAGGAACAGCTTCCCGCGTCTCGGCCGGAGCGTCCTTCCGTTCTCTGGCCGACTCCTGCTTGCTCTTCCAAGCTCAGCTCCAGCCTTTCTCGAATGCTCCAGGCAGAGCTGGCCTTACCTCTTTGGAACTCGCCGAGCCCTGTGCCCGTCTTTCTTGGGACAGGCCACTTGGTATGTCTCTCTCTAGACAGGGAGCTCCTGGAGTCGGGGATGTGGCAGTCCCCCTCTGCAAGCCCAGCGCAGCACACGGCACGAGATGTGTGGTAAATGATGGAGCCCGAGAGAGCAAGCCTGGGGTGTGACGCGACGTTGGCTTTGGGGTGAGGCTGGTGCTCTCTGGGGCCCCGCAGGGCGGTGGACCGCAGGAGCGGTCTGTCAGAGTGGAGGGTGGGCTCGTGTGACTTTGGGGACCAGGTTCAGAGGCATGCTTTACGGATGGGAAAGAAGGCATGGCTGAGATGGGGTGTGGACAGCTGAAAATCACCCTCCAAAGCCGCTCACTCTAACATGCAGCTTTCCCTCTCATCTCTCAGATACGGACGCGAGGCCCAGCTGAGCTCATTCTCACCCTCACCATCCGCAGCCTCTGGCCCCTTCCTCCCCGTCCCCAGGATCTGGGAGATGTCTGCTCTGCTTGCTGCCACTCTCTGGGTGCCGCTCCATCCTCCCCCTGAGCCTCGGTTTCTTCATCTATAAAGTTCTATGTGCAAAGCGCCTGGCACGGTGCCTGGAACAGAGTAAGCGCTCAGTTCTTCCCGCCAACTCTGTTTGGTCTTTCCTCCCCTGATTGTGAAGCCCACCCTCCTCCCCTGCCCGACCCCTCACCCTAAGCAAAGGTCTGCCCAACCTTGGGGTCTTGGTGGCCACTGAGCAGACCTGTCCCCAGCGTTTGTGTCCACAGCAGTCGTGACCCTCACTGGTGTATGGCTCGGGTGAGGCAGGTATCAGTTGGCTGTCTGCCCCATCCCCCTGCCCCTCCAGAAGGCAAGGGCTGGGAAACTTCATTTATGTTCATACCTGAGAGACAGAGAGGGAAAGTTGGAGGTGGGGGGCAGGAGGGGCTGGAAGGGTAGGGAAGGATGTTGGGGACCTTGGGCCCCTCTTGCGTCCCAGTTGCCAGGTGGGGTTCCGGGTCTGATGACCAAGGAGAGCTGTAGCTTCAGCAAAACCGGCCGACAGACGCGTGTCACCACTGAAGGCTCGGCCCGGAGCTCCAGTAGCCACACGGGCCGCTCGCAGTGGATGCGGGTCTCTCGTCCTCCTCCTCTTCCTCCTGGCCCCAAGTTCCATCTCTGGGCACTGGGGAAACGCCACCTATAAATCACTCGTCTTCACAGACGGTGCGTTTTTCTTTATGAATCATGCAGGGTCCACCTCCGGCCTCGGTGTGTGTGAAACAACAAATCAGGAGAAATCCGACTTGACCCAAGCAGGGAAATTTCCATCCATCATAAGAGGAAAACGCTGGAGCAGCAGGGAGAGGCACAGAGCTGGGGACAGCCCGAGGGGGCGGGCGGCGGGGGATGCGGGGCGGGGCGGCGGTCAGCCTGGGTGGCTGGGAGACACCCGCAGGCTCCAGCGGGCTCAGGTTCCGAGGCTGCCTTGGCCTCCCAATGAGCTCTTCCCCGACCTCTCTCCGACTCTTCTGGGCCTTTTAGGTCACCTGGATGGAAGTCACCTTTCCCATCCTGCTCTTCCTTCTCCTCCCTATGGAAGTCTTTACAGCTCCCAAGCAAGCCCATTCTTTACACCTGTCTTTGCGCAAGTTGTTCCCACAGCCTCCGACAAGCCCCTTCCCTTCCAAAACCTGACTCCCGGCCCCTCAGGTGGAGCTGACAGTGCCTTCTAGCCTCTGCCCGTCACTCCCTTGAGTCAGTGAAATCCTTTTCTATGTTCCCGTCCCCGCTCCCTCCTCTCCCCCTCCGTCCCCCCTCTCCCCCACCACCAGACTGGCTGTTCCATGCAGGCCAGGCCAGGCTTTTACATCCCTATGGGGTCGCTCCACCGGGGCAGGAATCTCGCCTGTATATTCTTGGCTTTATCTCCAGCACTTAGCACACAGTAGGTGCTCAATGATAATTCCTGAACCAGGGCTGGCATACACTCGGCGGTCTCTGATCTGACGGAGGGCCCACTCGGGGCCGGACGGGTGTTAGGGCTAACGATCATGAGCTGGAGCTGGCGCGGGAGCGGTCCGCGTCGGGATATGAGCTTTTGGTTCCGACTGCTGGCGGAACCTTCGGCCCCGACTACCTGCTGCAGCCCAGGAAACCAGCTGACCTCGTTGTGTTCAGCTTCAACTCACTGGTTTCATAAAAAACGTGTCCCAGAAATTCCAGATTTGCTTTTTGTATTACAGTGGATGTATCTAAAATTTACTGATGTTGCTCACGTAGTTGTAGTTTATTCATTGTAACTGATGAAGTGGTTTACCCATCCTCCTGTTGACGGGCATCTAGGTTACTTCTAACGAGTTTCTGTTGTGTCTGTATGTAGATGGGAATTACTGGGTTTTAAGATATGCAAAGTTCAGTTTATAAGATAGAGCCAAATCGATTTCCAAAGCGATTATACCGGTTCTTACACTTCACCAGCAATATCTGATGATCTACTAACTGCGAGATCTGGCATTGTCAAATTGCTTCATTTTTGCCAGTAACACTAATTTGCATTTTCCTATTACTAATGAGATGGAACATCTCTCCACATTTTTAATAGCCATGTGTATTTTTTCTTCTTTGAAATGGCTTTTCCTGTCTTACATCCATTTTTCTAATGATTTGTTTTCTTACTGACTCGTAAAAGTTCTTTACATTTTGGCATACTAATAGTTTCTCAACTATATATGTTGCAAAAACTTGTAGTCTGTGGCCTATCTTAACTTTTTTTTTTTTTTAGGTGTCTTTTGATTTACAGAAGCTCTTGATTTTAACATAGTCAAATTTATCAACCTTTCCTCTTGCGATTAGTTAGGGCTTTTGGTGTTTTGTTTTAAAATGTTCATCCACATTTTTTTTAAAGAAAGTTTTAAAGCTTTGCTTTAACGTTTAACTCCTTAATCTACCTGGAATTGATTTTTGTATATGGTATGAGGTAGGGATCTGCTTTCAGTTCTTGCATATGGATAACCAACCTTCCAGCTTCATTTATGGACTAATTCTCTGCTTTCCCACCAACCTGCCGCGTCAGATGTACTAAATAGAAAAATTCCATCATTGGAATTTTTAGCGTGGACGATCACGCTATCTACAAATAAAGACAGCCTTACTCCATCCTTTCTTTTTCGTGCCTTTTATTTCTTTTCTGATGAGGATATCCAAAACAACATTGAATAGAGATGTGAGCACAGACATCTTGCCTTGTTCTTGGTCTTAAGGAAAAAGCATTTAGTTTTCACTAATAAGTATGAAATTAGCTGTAGGGTTTTTTTTGTTTTTTGTTTTTTTAAGATTCTTTTTATCAGTTTGAGCAAATCGTCTTCTATTCTTAGCTTTCCGAGAATTCTTTTCATGAATGAGTGTTGAATTTTGTCATTTTTTTTTTGCACTCGCCGTGATGATCACATTTCCTTTTCTTAATTAGATTTTATATTTTAGAGCAGTTTTAGGTTCACAGCCTCCCCATTATCGACACCTCCACTAAGAGTGAGATATTTGTTACAATTGATTAACCTCATCGACACATCGTGATCACCCAAAGTCCACGTTTTACATTAGGGGTTGGTCACTACTGGTGTCATACATCCTATGTATTTGGGCAAAAACATAAGACATGTATGCGCCACTATGATATCATACGGACTATTTTCATCGCCCTAAAAATCCTCTGTGCTCTGCCTGTTCATTGCTCCCCTCTCTCCCCCAGCCCCTGGCGACCCTTGATCATTTCACTATCTCTACAGTCTTGCCTTTTCCAGAATGCCGTCTAGTTGGAATCATATAATCTAGAGCCTTTTCAGATTTCAAACTATGCAGGGATTTTCCAGATATCTTTCTGCTATTGATTTGTACTTAATTTTTTTGTGGTCAGGAAACATAATTTATTTTTAAAAATCGTTCCTATTTTTGCTTTTGCACTCGTTATAGGCTTATAGTAAAATTGCAAAATTTGTCTAGACAGATTCTGTATATCCAGCTTCCCCTAATGTTAATATTTTATATAATGACATTATAATTAGAACAAGGAAATGAACATTCGTCCAATACTATTAAGTAAAGACCACATTTTTACTTTACCAGTTTTCCCATTCATTTCTATTTTCTATTGCAGAATCACTATCCAGGTTTCCACAATACACTTAATTACATTTTCTTAGTTCCCCGCAGCTCCTCAGTGTTCCCTTTGGTTCTCTGACCTTTACACTTCCGAAGAATATCGATCTGATTTTTTGGGTCAAATATATGAATGAGTGTTCCATCTTCATTTTGGATTGAAGCTTTTGTGTCAGGGTGCGTTCTTCTTTGCCTTATTTGATGCTTTTTGAGCTTGAATTCTATTTCCACTTGCCAAGTATACTTTTGTCCATCTCTATTTTTAGATTTTCTGAATCCTCTGTGTGTGTGTGTGTCTTTTACATAGCATATAGTTTTGTTTGTTTTGTGAGCCAAATTTCAAATATTTTTCGTTCAAAAGGTGATTTAAGCTCATTCACATTTATTGTTATAACTGACAGGTTGGTTCTTGGCTCTATCATAATATTTTTTAATGATGTAGGTGTTGTTATATTTGCTGTGTTTCTTAGAGGACATTCTTTATAGGGTTAAATCTACTTGAATTTTTAAGACTTATTTTGTGGCTCAACAAATGGCTTAGGAAGCTATGAAAACTAAAGAATGATAATAACAATGGTCAATGAATAGTTGTTTGCTTTTACTTTATCTTGTTCTGAAAAGTTGCAGCAAAGTGGTACTCACAAGTAATAGACTTAATCATGACTTAATCATGAGTTAACTTAATCATGACTTAATCATGAGTTCACTTTCAGGACCAGAAAAAGGACCATTCGGAGGCCACTGTGGAAGAAAGAGAAAGATCCTCGGAACATGAAGTCTAAAAAAAACACAATAAGAGCAGTTTAGCTGTAAACTTGTTCCCGAGCTTCCTGGCAGCTGGAGCAAAAAGGGAAACACAAATATTTATATACTTCTCCATTGTCCACAAAGAAAAAGCATCTCCCTTTTTCAGGAGAATCAAAAGTCTCCCTGGCACAGAGTTCTTATGAAAATTTGTCATGTGAGGCAAGTGACAAACCCAATGAGTGATCCGCAAGTGACAAACCCAATGCAAAGCCCGGACACGTGGCAGGACATCCACGTGCAACGACTCAGTGAAACAGTAGCGGCTGATTCCATTTCAATGGTGCGAGCTCTGTTACCTTGTGCTGATTATTTCCCCCTCTGAGCCTTAGTTCTCCGCTCTGAAATGCGGGGTACATGATGTTCGTTCTATATAGTACTAGCACAGGAGGGGAAAATGAAGAAAAGATCATCATGGCCTCTATACCTCAGCCCTGAGACTGTGATCCAAGGATGAGCAGCTGGAGGCATATTCTTCCTGAAGTTTGTCCAAGAGATGATAGGCAAACTTTTGATGAATCCACGGGAGACGTGCCTTCTGTTGGCTAATTTACTGGTACACTGCTGGGGAATAGCAGCCGCGGGAAGACGAGGTTTGATTTCCCAGGACAGGCTGGCGAGGGAGGTCTCCGTTGGACATGGAGAAGAAAGGATAATTACGTTTCATCTGCTTTTAGAGCGAAATGCTGCTGTGGGCCTGCCCACCTGGGGTCTGACAGCCCTGACAGCTCTAAGACCAACTGTCATTTTCCCAGGTGTGAGGGTATCTTTAGCAATCACTCCTGGGAAACTGCCAGTCACACTGTGCCTGGCCCCACAAAGGATCTCAGGAGGAAGAGATAGACACAGGGCAGCATTGTGTCTGTCGGCCAGTGGCCCTCTTCACCCAGCCCAGGCCGGCAGAGAGCCTGGGCAGCTGCCTGAAGGTCTGCGTGTGACTGTCTGTGTTTGAGATGGGTAGCCATCCAACCAGATGGGTGCCTTATCTCCAGCCCCAACCTGGGGGGAGCCTCGGGTCACAGGGGGTAGGGGACATGCAGAAAAACACACATCTACTGAGTGGCCATCATGCACCATTTCCATCACCGACTTTATTTCTTCTAATTCCCCACAGCAAGGCGGGGTTCGGAGTTACGCACAGATGAGGACCCTGGGGTTTAAAGAGGCGAAGTGACTTGTTGCAGAGTCGTGCAGCCGGCACGTGGTGGAGCTGGGAGTCAAACCCAACTTACGGATGCCGAAAAGCTGTGGTCTTTTGTGGCAGGGCTGAGAAGACAGAAGAATGGGGGGCGGAGAAAGAGGAGCAGGGCGAGTTGATGGAAAAGGACGAGGAGGAGGAAGAGATGGAGCCGGAAGAGAGGAGAGAGCGACAGGTGGAGGAGGAGACAGAAGAAAGCGGGGTGAAGGCGGAAGCAAAGGAGGGGGCAGAACATAAGTAGGGTGTGTATTGGTTTCCTGTTGCTGCTGTAACAACTCGGCACAAACTTAGATTAAACCAAGACAAATTTATTCTCCTATAGTTATGAAGGTCAGGAGTCTGAAATGAGTCTCACGGGGCTAAAATTAATGGGTCGACAGGGTTGGTTCCTCCTGGGGGCTCCAGAGGAGGATCTGCTTCTTCGCCTTTCCCTGATTGGAGGGGCGCCCTGCATTCTTTGACTTGTGGCCCCTAGCTCCGTTTTCAAAGCTCTCATATCCGTGTCCAGTCTCACGTGGCCTCTTCTGAGACTCGGCCCCTCCTGCCTCCATCTCATAAGGACCCTTGTGATCACATCGGGCCCATCCAGACGATCTCGGATAACCAACGCATCCTTAGATTTCTAACTTAATCACATCTGCCAAGACTGTTTTGCCATATAAGGTAATATTCGCAGATTCTGGGGATTACAACGTGGACACATTTGGTGGGGCGGCATCATTCAGCCTCCTACAGATGTGAAGGAAGAAGAAAAGCTGGCGAGGAAGGAAGATACAGGAGGACGTGATGGTGGACACGAAAGGAGGGGAGTGGGGGTGGGGAGGACTTGAGCAGGGCCTCGTCCCCTCGGGGCCTCGGTGTTCCGTTCTGTAAACGGGGATAATGTGTACTTCTACTTCTGGGGCTGCGAGGAAGGCCCAGGTGCTCAGCCCAGCTACCACCACGGCCCACGTTCTCTCCTCGCCCCTGTCAGCCCATTCCTTGCCTTCTGGGGTCTTCCCCTAGAGCTCCCACTTTCTCGTTTCCCACTAGAAGCACCTCCTCCCCCTTGGAAGCCCTGCCCCCCACTGCAAGATCCCGGACTAATGCATTGCAGCTTGAGCCTGCGGACCGCCTGCTGGCTCTTTTTGCCTGTTCTTTCCCTGCCCAGCCCGGACCTGTCACTTCCAATAACTCCAATATAAAACATTTCGCCCGATCCATCTCGGCTGCCCAGAGGCCTTGCCTGGCTCTTGAACACCAGCACTTGGCCATGAACTCCGACCTGCAGGACGGATGCATGTGAACTCCAAGGTCAACAGCTCGTTATCCCCTCTCCCTCCAAGGCCTTGAAAAACACCAGCCTGTGCACAGCACCCTCCCCTGACCATCAGGATCCCCACTCCTCCTCTCTCTCAGTCACAAGAGAAAGCCACCGTGGATATTAGCCACCAAGGGTTCCTCAAGGCATCGCTGTTTCTTTATGGGGAGAGGACTGCCATTTCTTGAGCATCTTTGCGAATCCGGTCCTTTGCAGATATCATCTCAGATCATGGTCATCACACCCCAGGGAAGGGGAGTGGCTGAGGCCCAGAGCAGGTGTTTGTCTCTCCAAGGGCACACAGCGTTCTTCCTTACTCGATCTCATTCCGAATCTCTCTAATCATCCACCACTCCCAGTTATTGAGCGTCTTCCACGGCCACACACTCTGGCTGGTGTACTGGGTTGTGCTTCCCCAAAAGAGTTCTCACCCCTGATACCTATGAGCGTGACCTTTTTGGAAATGGAGTCTGCAGATGTAATCAAGTTAAAATGAGGTCATACTGGATCACGGTGGGCCTCGAACATGACTGGTGTCCTCATAAGGGGGATATTTGGACACAGACAAACACAGGGAGAAGAAAGTCACGTGAAGGCAGAGGCAGAAAGTGGAACAATGTGTCTACAGACCGAGAAATTTCCAGGATCGCTGGCAACCACCAGAAGCTAGAATGGATGAGGAAGAATTATTCCCTGGAGCCTGTGGAGGGAGCCTACTGACACCTTGATTTTGAATTTCTGGCCTTCAGAACATGACAAAATACATTTCTGTTGTTTTAAGCTACTAGTTTGTGGAAATTTGTTACAGCAGCTCTAGGAAACTTATACAGATAGAGTTTAATCCTTGCCACAAACTGATGAAATGGGAATTACTTTCTATGTAACGGATGAGGAAAGCAAAGCTTGGGAAAGAAAAGGTTGTTGCTGAAGACTCCACAAGCAGTCGGAGCAGATCTGCGACTTAAACCCAGGCCCAGCGGATCCCCTGCGCTCCGCCGGTAACCGTCTATGACCCTGGATGTACCCCAGAATTACCAGGAGAGCTGGTTGACATACTGATCCCTGGACCCAGAAGACACTACCTGTTAAGGTCCCCTGGAGTGTTGGGGAAAGGTCACATCTCACCACCTCCTGTCACCCAAAGAAGCGTGTTGTCAGGCGTCTGCAAGTCGGGTCTTCTGGTAACTTGTCACAAGGAAGGAGAGGGGCGGATGAGGTGGGAAGGGGAATCGGAGGTGGAGAACAGCTGTGGTGAGAAAGGCAGTCCCTCCACGCCCGCCCCAACCACTCAGCCCTACCCTACCTCATCCTGGCCCTGCCTGTCTTTCTGGAGCCTTCGAGTCCTTGAGTTCTAGATGCAGAAGTTGTTCGTGAGGCATCCTGTCCAGCCAGCCTCACCCACCTCCACCTTGTTACTGTTGGGAAGACTGGGCCTTCGGTGGGGAAGGATCTTGTCCCCAAACGCATGGCCAAGCCCCGACAAAGCTTTGCTTTAGATCCCTGTCAACTGTGAAAGCAGCCCCGGGCAGGAGTGAGGCCAACGAGCGGCAGACGCTGGGCCTCCGGACAGGTGGGCAGACAAGTTGAGGGGCCGGAGGTGAACTCACATATACACTGAGCACGCCGTGTGAGCGTCCATCATCCCACATGATGATGCGACCGCTTCTATCCATTCCACAGAGGCGGAAACAAAGCCCCGGAGGGGTAAAGGCACCTGCCTGAGCTTGACCGGCTCGTAAGCGCCGGAGCTGAGCTGTGAACCCAGCCAGCCCTGCTTGCCTCTCATGCCCCGCGCCTGCCCCATCCGGCCTGTCCACCACTCCAGCCCTTCAGCCCGGTTCCCAGACCACACCCTCCCCAATGTGAAACTAATTTGCAAACCGAGTGTTCGGTGCCATTGGCAAGAGGCACAGGCCTCGGAGCAATTAGCGCACAGCGAGTGCTCAGCTGGGCTGCACAGAGAGGCATCCAGTGTTGGCAGCAGCCGGCCCCCCCCACCCCAAAACATTTCAGGGGAGAGATTGAAGCCACATGTTTGGAGGCCATACGCTGATTGCTGGAAGGACGCTCCATATAAACAAGCATGAGGCAGAGCCTGTCACTTGGCCTTACCTTTGGTCCCCGACCCAGGCTCCAGCCCCCAGAGCTGACTCTTGCCAACTCCTCCTCTCCCCAAAGGCTGGGAGGGTCACTGAGGCCAGCTAGCTGCGAAAGGGTTTGGCAGAAGGCAGCAGGTGCAAGGGCAGAGAAAAGACAGGTTCTCCTGGGCCTCGGGGTGGGCAGGTGGGGAGAGAGAAAGCCAGACAGTGGGGGCGGGCTGTTCTCCACTTAGCCTGGGCTGCCACCCCGCCTCCCACTGCCCGTGGAGTCTGGGGTCACGCCCCCATTTGGCCCTTTCTCTCAAGAACACCGAGTTCTCTGTGGGCCTCAGCGTCTTCTGAGACAGAGGGGTCCTGGTCCTGGGGTCCTCTCCCAGCCTCATGCCCTTTGGGTCCTTGAGGCTGGGCCCACCTCCCCTGGCTGGGGCCTAGCATGGAAGGCAGGCCCCTCGGAGACCCAGGTGGGGCGGTAGGAGGGAGGGGGGCCGCTGGGCCACACGGGCTGAGGGCTTGGGGTTACCTGAGCCAAGGAAACACGTGTGTTTTAAATTTTCTTTCAAGTCTCCTCAGTGCCTGCCTGCTCCCATCCCTTCTCCGGCCCCCTTGTCTGGGCTGCAATCAGTGTGGATAGAGAAGAACAGACACACACGAGAACGAGTGATGTATGGGGAGCCGTCGGGGCTGGGAATCATTTCGGGGTCTTGTTACCTGCCAGCAACTTGCAGGCCCATGTGAACGGGAGGGACATGGAGATGGGGACGCTGGCTGTGCCCTGGGTGGGCAGAAGTGCTGGTCAGGGACCTGGGGCAGGGGCAGGAAAGCCAGCCCCTGGAGACCCAGCTGCGTGCTCCGCCCCAGGGGTCTGACAGCCAGGACCCCACATCCTGGCCGAGTGGCCTTGGCTGTGTTATTTGACCTCCCTGAGCCACTGTGGCCTCATCCATGAAAAGGAGCCTAATGCATACCTTGGCTGAGAAGATTAAGTAAAATAAGCCCTACAGAGGGCTTAGCACAGATAGGTGGTCGGCCGGAATGGACTCTCTTGCCCTTTGGGGGAGCAAAGTAAGGGGCGATGGACCGCGAAGCCAGCCCGCAGCTGCCAAGGCCGTCCGTGCAGCACAGCTCAGGCCTGGATGGCGAGCTGTGCTTTCTGCAGTTTCCGACTGTCTGCAGCCTGTCTGCGGATCCCACCGAAAGGGCAGGAGAGTCTGCGTGGGGGAGACTCCTGAAGCTGTTTCCTTCCCCAGAGGCTGAGCCCCGCCCCCCCAGACCTGTTCCGTCCTGACCATTGTTGGCTGCTGTCCCCAGCTCCCAGCACCCAGCATCTGCTCAGACACATCCAAGCTGCTTGCTCCCCACCTCAGGGATACCCCCATTTGGGGCACAACAGAGTTAATTGTTCTTTGTGTCCCCTCAGTCTGGGAATGTCACTCCAGATGGTGGTGGGTTTCCTCCCACATTCTAGGCAACCTAGTATGGACCCTTTTAAAGTCACAGGGTCCCTTGAGAATCAGATGAAACTCTTTTCTCTGCTTCTGGGAAAACACACCTCCAAAAAACTCTGCCCACAGTGTCGAGACTCACGGACCCCCCGAGAGGCACAAGTTAAGACCCTGCTTGAGGATTTGAACCCCATTCCTGCCAGAGAAAGCCAAGGCTCAGGTGGACAAGCCCTGCACTAAGCCCACTCCATGGGACATGGGAGGGCCTTGGTGTCAGATGGTCACACCTTGATGAAGGGGCTCAGGAATTCTGACGTGCGACCCCCAAGAAGGGCCTACCCTCACCCATCCTGCTGGGGCTGCCCCCTCCCCAGACCTCAGGCACTTGGCTGCCTCTGCATGTCAGAGACAGAGGGTAGGCAGAGGTGTGCTGGCCCCCACCTTCATTTTACACATGGGGACATCAGGGCTCGGAGAGTCTCACGGGGCAGCCTAGGTCACAGCCTAGGTCACATGAGCTCTGTCAGCTCCTGCTCAGGTCTCAGTGTCTGAGGCCCAGAGCACTCGGCAAGCCTGGAACGGGGGACCTGGACAACGGGGGTCAGCCAGGCCGCAGGGAACAGGGAGCCCCCACCCTCTCCCACCCCTTTTGTTAGCAACTGATGGAAAGTGGCAACCCAGAAAGCAGAGGTTTCCGGCTGGCCAGGTCGGAGCTGGGAGAACAGATGGCCAATTCATCCCACCAAACTTGGCACCTCAAACAAAAGAAACAATATGTGTTTGGCTCCCTGATCTGTTCCTCAGGTTCCCAGGCAGGTGACTGGAAAGTCTGATGACAAGAAAGCGTCAACTCACTTCTCTCAGGACCCAAACCACAAGCCGGGCCAGGCCGTTGTTCTGCCTGCTCCCTCCACCCCGCTCCCCCCAACCCTCCCTCTTTTGGGGGCTGTCCAGGTCCTCACTGCAGCAGTGCAGTGTCTCCACCAGAGCCAGTACCCTGTGGAAACGGGGTGGAAGGTGGGGACAGGGAGGCCCCCATTCTCAGAGCCTTATTATTTCTCTCCATTAGCCTTATTATTATCCCATTGTGCAGGCAGGAAAGCGAGGCTCCAAGGGGTTAACCGGAAGGCCAGCTGGTCCGGAAGCGGCAGAGCCAAGAATGATGACAGCAGCTGCTGTGCACTGAGCTTCTCTTGGGGAACAAGAAGGAGGTGGGATCACCATCACCACCAACACCTCCACCTTCACCACCCCCACAATCACCACTACCATGATCGTCACAATCACCACCATCATCATCACCCCTCCACCCTCACCAC
>NW_024340699.1:10252102-10253516 GCF_902729225.1 Pteropus medius
CTACCACCGCCACCACTTTATAGCTCTGTCCCCACTTTCTATATCTCAGTTGGGTGATGCGGCCTAGGATCTGGTAAACTGGACATGGAGCTACACCTGTGAAAAAGTCTGATGATGTGGCCAAGGTTTCCTGCAGAGTTGTGAAGCTGGGGAGGTTGGGGTCCCATTCTAAGCCCTGTGTGACTACAGCTATCGGTCACTGGGCACCTATTGTGTGTCTGGCACTTGGTAGGTGCTTCACATGGGCTTCCCCTAAGAGGCTCTGATTTGAGTGTACAATTGTCCCAGTTTTACAGATGAAAAATAGAGACATGGAGAAATAACCTGTCAAAGCCACACAAGGAGTTAAGGGCCTGAGCGAGGACTCTTTCCACTGCCTCAGCTGTTTCCCTTTGCCCTCCACCCCTCACCCCAGTTCCAGCCCCAGGGAGGGTATTAATGAGGCCGGTGCAGGGAGAGGCAGGGGAAGAAGCTATGCCCACAGGTGCCAGCAGGTCTTCCCGTGGTGGCCATACCCGGGCCTGGCGCCACCCCGCCCCTGCCTGTCTGCTCTGCTTACATGGGATGGTGGCTGGTACCCCTCTGGGGTGGGGTGGGGACCCCTCACATGTTTGGGCCCCGCCAAGACCCCGCCCTGGAGACCCAGAGTCTGTGTTCCAAAGACTGCAGTCTTTCCCACTCCGGTTCCTGGGTGGGGCCGGCGGGCAGGTGGGGCTCTGGAGTCTCAGGCCTGGCTAGACGAGCAAAGCTGAGGGCATCAGCAGGAGGTGGTGAGGCGTGAGTCCCAAGGCTTCCAAGACTTGGTTTCCTCTTATCCTTTTCTCTCTTTGTATCAGCCAGTTGGGTCTTTGACTCTCTTCTTCTCTGTCTCTGGATGACTCAGGAGTCAAAGAGTTTGTGGTGTGATGGGAATGGCTTTCCCCAAGTCTGCTAGGGACCCTGGTGCATCCTTTGTCCTCTCGTAGACCTCAAGTTTCTAGATGCACCTGCTGGCCACAACGCAGAGCCCACAGACCCCTCAGACCTTGGTGTCCAGGCTACCCCAAGGCAGTGAGGATCAGAAGGTACTGTTGGTCTGTTTTCTCCACACAGAGAACATCTGGAAAGCAGCTCCTGGCCCTTTGTGGAAAAGGGATTTAAAGGGGAAAATAAATAAAGCATGAAAGTGCCTCTTACTGACAAGCTCGAGCCCTGTTAGCTTGGCTTTAGCTCCTACTGTGGCTCCCCAGCCCCTCTTGGACTCGGGAGTCATTTCTCAACCACCAGCCCCTTCCTGTCCCATCCTCCTCTTCAAATTTCTGCTCAGGAAAAGCCTGTTTCAAAACGTAGGGACTGAGGAGGATCAAAATGATGAGGTTGTGAACAACAGGAAGATGGTGAACTCAACCCAGGAAGTACAGAGCTCGTCCAAAAT
>NW_024340699.1:10254453-10257418 GCF_902729225.1 Pteropus medius
ATCACCATCATCGCCACCATCACCACCACCATCCCTACTAGCACCACCATTTCGCCTTCATTACATAGATCTCAGCTCAAATATTGCTTTCTTATAGAGGTCTTCTCAGACCGCTTTACCTAAAGTAGGACTTCTTTCTGACCCTCTTCCGCATCACATACAGACACAGACGCTAGAATGTAACTCCTTGAGAGCAGAGACCTTGTCTGATTTATTCACTGCTGCATTTAATGCCTGGCACTAGGGAGGCACTCAACAAATATCCAATGAATGAATAAACGAATAAACAAACGAATGTGTTTGAGCCTGTAATAAGGGATTTGATGTAGTCTGTAGTGCCAAGGAAAGCAGCTCTGAAGGAGTGACATGGGAGCTGAGATCTGCTGGAAGAGCGAGGGTTAACAAAGTGATTACCGCACAGTGGGAGCAAAGCTGGGTGTCTGGAGGGAGTGCTGTGTGTTCAGAGAACTAACAGGAAGTAGGTCGGGGCGGCAGAAGGCCAGAGTGCAGGAAACACAGGTGAGTGTGACCAGAGCAGCAGGCAGGGCCCCGTGAGTGTGTCGACAATGTCGTTCTTTATCCTTAGAGCAACAAACGCTTTGGAGAGTTTTCGGGTTTGTGATCTGATGGGTATTTCTGCATGATCGCTCTGGCTCGCTCTGAAGAGTGGCTTTGCAGGGGGCAGGAGGGAGACAGGAGATGTGTGGCAGTTGCTCAGGGGCCTCTGGCTATTGTCCAGGAGTGGAGAGTGGAGGTGGCTCTAGCTTGGACCAGAGTGGTAGACGTGAAGATGGAGAGAAGAGAACAGTCAAGAGCTACAAGGGATAAAAATCAAAAAGATTTGGGAGCGAGAAGGATGCTTATGTTTATGTTTATGCTTCCACAGCTGGATGGTAACGACACTGAAGGGTAGCACGATGAGGCCAAGAGTGCCTCCATGTTTATCACTGTTATTGTTGATAGTAATAACATAATAAAAGCAATAACTAATATTATTGGAATGCTTACCAGAAGCTATGCATCATAGTAAATGAAGTCGAAGTCACATACATAGTGTCTTCGTTTGGGTTCCCCGGAAGCCAACCTTGGAACAATGATTCAAATGCAAGTAATTTATTTGGGGAGAGAAATAGCGAAGTGGAGAGTGAGATGGGGAAGGGAAGGCAAGCAATGAAGTGTGTGGCATCGAGCAGGTGACCGCTGTGGGGAAATGGAGCTGGATCCTGCTTGGACTTCGGGGATCCAGTGAAGAACGCCCACCCGAGAATGATCCCACCCAATGACGAGGAAGCTGGGCTATTTAGACGCTAACTCTGGCTAGTCATTGGTTAGAGGCTGCTCCCGAGGGCTGCTTCCATCTCCTCCAGCCTTCCATACTCAAGGACAGATACAGCTCAGTGGCAAGAGAAAGGCCTCAGGCACAGAGATCTCGGTTCTGGCAGTCGGAGGACAGACTCGTGTGCCCTGAGGGGGTAAGGACTGGGTGACGTGGAAAGAGAATTGACATTATCCCTTACTGATAGGAAGTAGTGAAATAAACATATATCTGGGTCTTTTGGATTTCAAAGTCTAGGAATAGATAGATGAGCATATGGATGGTTGGATGGATGAATAGACAGATAGATGAACAGATATATGAACAGGTGAACAAATGATTGGGACGTTAAGTGTTCTAAGCAATGGATAATTAAGTGGATGAGCAATGGATGGATGGCTGTTTGAGTGGGCGGCTGGATAAAGTGAGCTCAGGTAATTTCGCCCACATCACGCCCCACCTCCCGCTGCTTCGGAAAATCCTCAGTCTCTAGGTCTCAGAGGCATCCCAGCTGTGGTCTCTTACTGATGACCAAGCACATCAGGGGGTGAAGTCGGGGAACAGGACAGATCCGGGGGGCTGTAGTAGAGGGTGTGGCTTGAGGGAAGCCCGTGAGTTGGAACCAGAGGAGAAGAGTGGCACCCACTGGGTCTTGTGCTTCGAATGGTGCCGCCTTGCCCAGAGCCGGCTGGGCACCTGTCCGGGAGACATCGCAGTCGTACCACCACCCAGGCAAGACAATGGCTGCAGAAGGGGAAGGCAGCTCTCACATTGGGAGCCGTGCTGGCTCAGGAAGGCTGGGAAAGGAGGCTGACATCAGGACAGGGAGTCCCATCGTCCTGGCAGAGCTGAGCAGAGCCCAGGGACACCTGGCCCCAGCCCAAGCACAGCTGATGGGCTCTGCTCTGCCAAGTTTCAGTGCCTGGGGCACATTTTTATGACCGAGGAATAATGAGAGGCAGGCATCCTAGGCCTGGCCTTTCCCTGTTGCAGTGTGTGTGCGTATGTTGGGTTACATACGCTAGGACATTTAGCGCATGTGCGTTTGTGCACGTTAGCATGCGTGTGTGTATATGCAAGTGCGTTTGAATGCGGGTGGATGTGTTTCTGTGTATGTGAGCACATCTGTGTGCATGTTATTATTTGTGTGCACATGCTTGCACATGTACGTGCACATTTACATTTGCATGAGCGCGCCTACGTGTAGAGGGAGTCGCTTGTGTGTATCTGCATATGTTTGCTGTTCGCATATGTGGAAACTTGGGTATATGTGGCCCTGCACAGCTGGACCCGAATGCTCAAGCATCCTAGGCTGTTTCAGGCCTCCATGATTTTGCATGTGCTGCCTGAAATGCCTTCTTCTTCCTTTCTTAGAAAAACTCTTGTTGATCTCCCAGATCAAGGTTTTACACTTTCTGTACTGTCTTCCTGGTCACCTCGGACTCCACCCTCTGGGTTCCCGGCTGCCTCTCGGGCATCCTCTCTTATAGCCACGAGGTATTTGCTGCTCTTCCCAAGGCCTGGGACTTCTCTGAGGGAGGATCTGTGTCTGATTCCTTTCTGGATCCCCAGGGCTGGAACAGAATCTAGCATGTAATCGGATGAATGGATGGATGTGGGATGGACGGAGGAATGGATAAATGGATGGAT
>NW_024340699.1:10258404-10259405 GCF_902729225.1 Pteropus medius
GACCCATGCAGACAATGGCAAACCCTCTACACACCGCACAAGCACACACGTACCTCACTCCGCCGCAGCTTTATAAACAGCGTTCCGTTGGAAAGCATCCTTTTTTTTCTTTTTTAAAGCAAGGAGTCAGTATGGTGGGAGGGATAATGGCAAAGAGAAAGCAGACTTTGGCAAACGGGCACAGACAGTTTCAAATTCAGGTCCCAGTTTGCCACTTGTTAGCTGAGCCACGTCGCCGAGGTTCACGGAAGCCCCAGCATCCTCTGCCACACGCGAGAGTCTGCCTGACACCCAGTAGGTGCTCGTATGCATTTAGTCTGTCATTCGATTGCAGAGCCAACAACATTCTTGACACAGCTCACTCAAAACACAGGCCGTTTTCCTGGCCGGCGCCGAGGCAGGTGGAGAGCCGGCCGGCAGACATGGGCTAGATGGTTCTCATTTGCAGTTGCCTTTGATTTGTAATATTTGTGCCCACATGGTTTCCATCTCCGAGGAAGATGACCTTGTCCTTCCCGTGTTCTGCAGACTCCCACCGCCCCACTCCCGCCTCCACCTCTCAGCGGACTCTGGCGTCAGACTTAGCCATTTTTATCATTAAAAGAACCAGTGACAGCCAATTTTGGGTTTTGACCCTATACCAGGCACTGCGCTAGGTGATCCGACTGCCAGTCTTCACGAGGACACTTTCACAGAGTTAGTGACCCCACATGATAGGTCAGGAAGCCAGGGCTCAGAGAGACAAATGACTTGCCTGATGTCATCCTGCCTGGGAATGGGGGCCCCGGCCCTCTGGAGCCTGGCCTGGCTGAATGTCCTGATCAAGCTCCTCTGAGCTTCATCTCCCCTCTCAGTGGGAATGGTCACAGGACACCTTGCTGGACACGGAGCCCTGTAAGACAGGTGCCTCTGCAGAAGTGCCCAGTGGGTGCTTTATGTACGCAGCAGGCACACCTGCTGCTCCTCTCCTCACCTGCGTGCCCAAGACACACACACACGCA
>NW_024340699.1:10259868-10709914 GCF_902729225.1 Pteropus medius
GGGGTCGTGCCTAGTGACTCTCCTTTCAAGATCAAAGGCCAGCGCCAGAGAGGAACTAGGCAAGAGAGAGAGTAAGTGGGTTTGGAGACTACGTCCCCTGATCTAATGCGTCACCTGGTGTAGACGCGGTGACTCTCAGTTACACCTCGGGGGAGAGGTGAAGGGACCCAGCTGGGCAGAGCCTGGCACCCAGTTCCTGCTGGCTCTGGACTCTGAACCGAGCTGCAGGACCTGAGAACCAGGAAGTGGCTGAGAATGGCCCTCAGGCGTGGCCTGTGGTCATCGACAACGGAGGCTGGTCCTGAGGGCCCCAGCCAGGAGGGGATGCTCCCAAGACCTGTCCTGAGATGGATGCCCCAGCTGTCCCCATGAAGAATGGGCAGTCCCAGGCCTTTGTCCACTTGCAGCTGCCCTAGACTTTGGGGGACAGTCGGGGTCCCCTGGCCGAGCTCGGAACGCCTTGGAGAGGGAAGTCTAAGACACTCTGACATAGTTCCTTTCTTCTTTTAAAAAAACCAACATGGAAATGGCTTCATTGTTTTATAACAATGATACATTCTTCTTGTTCTTTAGTGTCAAAAATACAGATAGGCAAAAAAGGAGAAAATGAAAACGCCCAGGCCCGGTGCAGGGGGACACGCCGGGGAGTGGGGGCCGGCTCTCCCCACTTAACACGTCGTGGGCATCTGTCCACGCACACATCTCCGCCCAGTTTTAAACGTTCACATAACATTCCAAGGACTGACGTCGTTTCTCTAACGAGCGCCCGACCATTGAACATCAAGATGATTTCCAGTATTTAGGGGTAAGGTAGCTTTCTCCACGGGTGCAGCCGCTCCGAGATGTGGCATTGCTGTCTTGAAGAGGATGGGTGTCCCTGACAATTTCGATGGCCACGCTGTCCCCTGGGAAATCCGTAACTCTACCGACACCTGAAGCATCCAGAGGTCTGTTTCTTGTCACTGGGTAGGAACAATCACCTTTTGATCTGTGCTGATCTGAGAGGTGAAAATCATACCTGTTTCCCTGCGAATGTCTCTGACCACCACCTGTGCTTTCTTCATTCATTCAGCAAAAATTTATTGAGCGCCTATCCTGTGCCAGGCATCGCCCACTGCAGGGTAGTGGGGTGGGGTGGGGGGCATATTTTAAGCAGAAAATCAAACAGACCATTTCTCCGTGACACTTGTATCCTGTGTTATAAAGAATGGAGATGGGCTACTGGGGGCGTCGGCCACTCCATAATCTCTATTGGAGTTGACTTTCCTTGATATGGAAAACCAACCCTTCTCAATAGTGTATAAGATGCTCCATAAATTCATTTCACTCCGTCCGCCCAAGCCCCTCTAACCAGGTGTTCTCCTGAGCTCCTCCAACGAAGACATTTAGAGTGACTCTTACCAAGGGCAAAAGGTGCAAGGGGCTGCTACGTCTCTGGCGAGAAAGTCTAGACACCACCCGAGGCCCACTTCGGATATCAGTTTCTCCAAAAAGGCTCTCTGGGTTCCCCCAAGACACATTCCTCTCTCTTGATAAGCACGGCGACATAATCAGAAACCAGTTGGTTTCCCCTTCACAGTAGGTGGCAGAGACCAGGTCTCTGTGTCCCAGGAGTACCAGCCCCGGGGTGTGGCACATGGTAGGTGGGAGCATCTTTTCATGATGACTGAGGTTCACGGCACATTTTCTGGGCATTTACTTGAATCTTGAGCAGTGGGCATTATGCCCACCTCACAGAAAGGGGTCGGGGACCTAAGGTGACACAGGCAGGACCCACGCCTTGCCCTGCATCATGGCCAAATTCACACTCTGTGCCTCCTTGCTGTTCTAGACCCAAACTCTGGTGAGTCCCCGGCCTTTCAGATTCTGGAGCTTCTTAAGAAAGGGTCTCGTTGGGGGTTCCCAGGCCAGAGGCTTGTTGGCACCCCCAATCGCAACACAAGTCCAGAAGCCCAGAGGCCAGTTGTCCAGGTAGAGGTTCGGCTGTCCAGGTGAACACCCGGCAGTACCCACGGATGGCTGTAGTTGTGATGTGCAGAGTGCTGGGCACGCCTTCCCTACTGCCTGATGTCATGAGCTCATTAGAGCGGTGGGGTTTATAGTACAAGGCAACAGTCCAAACAATAAATTAAGCCGCGCAATTTAGCACTTAATTATCCGCTCTCGTCTACTTCATTCTTGTTCCCTGGGTGTCTGTCTGGGCTCTGCAGCTGGATGGTAAGGCCTTCCCTCGGCCCCACGCCCCACAGCCAGTCCATCACACAGCCCCGCCGATGCCACCTCGGGGACATCTCCGAAACGCTTTCCCGTCTCCACACCCCGACAGCCAGCCCTCGTTCTGTCCCCTGGATTATTGCCACCCTGATTTCTCTTGCTTCGATTCCCCTCCCTGCTCTGCCCAAGTGACATGAAGGTGGCTTCTCTTGGTCTGAAAGACACAGTCCCAAGCCCTCGTCTGGGCGTGCAAAGGCCCCGCAATCAGGGTGCCCTGCCCATCTTGTTGGCCTCCCCTTCTCCAGCCCCATCCCGCCTGCCCTGACACCCGAAGGAGCCTGCAGCTCTGCCCCAAGGAGGGGCGAAGGCCACCTCCAGCCCCCTCACCACATGAACTTCTGCACATGCCGCTCTCTCTGTGGACGACCCCCTCCCACTCACTCCGGCCACTCGCCTGCGGACTCGCGCTTGTCCCGGTATTCAGCTCTTGCACCTCCTCCTTCGAGAAGCCCACCAGTATTTCCTTGGCCACCCCGGAGCAGAGGCTCCTGGTTTCCTTTCCTTTCCAGGGCCATTGCTTAGGACTTAACGTCCACAGGGATGCCTGCTGGGACGATGACATCAACAATAAGACGACGGGCGGACGGTGGCGAGCACCCTCGTGCCTGTTCACTTCGAGGTTCTCACAGTGGAAGTCTCTTAGTCAAGCCGCGGGAGCCACGCTAAAGGCGCTTGCTTCATGGTGAGGAGACAGGTTCGGATGCCAGGGGCCGGGTCTGCATCTGGCCGACCCGGCCCAAGTCCAGAAGGGCAGGGCTGTGCCCTGGCTGGGGGAGAACAGGCGAGCGGACTGCGGGGGGCACCACAGTGGGAGGGGCGGCCCGGGGAGGGCATGGGGTATGGGGGAAGGGGACAGTTGGAGCAGGTCCACCTTTTGACCAAAGGAACTACTCTCTCATTTCACAGTTGGGCAAAAGTCTCAGGAAGAAACAGGTGACAAAATTATGGAGGAACAGAGACCGAGTCAGAACCAGGTGTCTGAGTCCCAGCCCCGCGGCCCCAGTGGGTGGTGGGCCTGGTGAGCCCACACTGGCACCCCTTCTCCCCGCTTCCCTCCACCCACTGCTTCCACCAGACATTCCTGCGCGCCTCCTGGGGGCCACGGTCCCCCCTGGTCGTTAAAGGTGCAGAGGGCCCCTGTCTGGTGTACTCATCTCTGTCCTCGCCTGGCACGCTGTGAGCACTCAGTCCACCTGTGTCGTGTGGCTGCATTAATAAGTGAGTGGGCACTCGGACTGTAGTGTCCCTCTCTTCATTCCCAGAAGGACCGGAAGGAATGAATAAACGTCCGCCTCTATCTGCCCACAGCCACCCTACACGGTCAGCATCGTCACACCCATTCCACAGGCAAGGACACTGAGGCTCACTGAGGGGACGAGGCTCGCTCAAAGCCCTGCAGTCAGAAGGCATTTCTCAGGCACCCTAGGAAATAAAATGTCACCGGCGCTATGTTTTAAAGAAAGGATGTTTTCCTTCTGGTGTGTAAACAGGAGATGGGCTTGGAGAAGGCCTTGTAAATATCGTCACTTCTACTCCCGGCCTGTCAGCTCACGTGACTTTATTTATCAACATTCCGCAATGTGTGGGTCTAGAAACGCGTCCTCCAGTGGGACACCAAAAGGGTGTGCCCTGGGAGTCTGGGCAGCAGTGCTCTCTGACCGTCAAGCACGGTTGGGGGTGGGGGAGCTCCGGGCGGTAGTTGGGGAGCCCGATCCAGGGGCAGGGCAGGGCGGTCCCCATAGCACCTCGCCTGGCCGCCTGGCCGGGAGGATCAGCAGGGTGGAGATCCAGCCGCTTGTCCCTCATTTCCATAAGGGGGAGCCTGTGCACAGGAGATTCCCTCCAGCTGGTGCCGCCTCGGCATCCAGGGACCCGCTCCTGCGGTGGCCATTGGGTGTCCTGGCAGGCGTCCGCCCACGCCCGGCAGGAGGGGCGGGGCGGGCAGCCATGGGGATATGCGCAGGCTTCCCCACCCCCACCCGCATTTACCCACCCAGGGAGCCAAGGAACACGAGGGGCAAGGCCTCTCGTGGAAAGGACACGGTTCTGGAGTCAGACAGGACTGGGGCGTAGTCCAGCACCATCGTGGACTGGATGCCTGTCTTTGAGCTGTCACCTTCCTTGGACCTCGGTTTCCTTATCTGTAAAACGGAAATACCAACTTCAGAAAAATTACCGAGTGGAGACCACAGTGTCTGGAGCACAATAGAAGCTTCCAAATGCAAGGAATGTTACGCGATGATCGTTTTCTGCATTACTTATGCAAGTCCTAGAAATTACCCTCACGGTAATTTCTGTTGTCATTCCCCAGCCGAGACTTTAGGGCGATTCGCACAGGGCTGTGGCCTCCATGGGTCCAGACAGAGACAAGCAGGCTTTTAGGGTTTGTGTTGGAAAATGCAAAACCAGGTGCTTCTCTTAACAGAAATGATGACAAAGCAAAAAATATATATATATTAAAGACTATTTTAGAAGAGGAGGGAAAGCGTCTTCACAGCTTAACTCTTCATGCAGATTCAATCACCAGGTTCGCTTGTGCTTGAACGCAGCCCGCGCCGTCCACACAGGTGTTCTGGGGGGCTGTAGTCCTGGTGATGAGCCAGGTGCTGTTTTATTCCCGACTTGCCCTGGCTCTTGGTCTGAATCACTCCATCTCCTTTCATTTGGTTCCTGCCAGAAAGCGAAGCACATATTTCATGGTCCCCTACCCTGGGGAGGAGGAATCTGCCCACAGGCCTCTCCGGAGCTGCATAGGAGGCAGAAAGAAGGGATGGCAACACATTCTGCTGGCCTTTGGCTGCTTTCTTAAAATTTTTATTTTTTTCCAAAATGGAAATAGCATTTTCTCCCTGATTATCAAAGTAACGCATGTGCATTATAAAAAATTGAGCAGTACTGAAAAGCTCAAAGGACAAATATCACCCAGAGGAAATCATTAACCTTTCAGACTGTTGTCCGTGCTCATACAAATCCAGTTGCAAGGGAATCTCTTAGGATACACTGTTTTGTATTCTAATTTCCTTTGTCCACCTATGTGGTTTACTTACTCTTTCTAAATGGCTCTACATCATTGTATTGTATGGGTCTAACACAGTTCATTGAACTGATCTCCTATTATTGGACATTTAGGTATTTCTGTTTTTTTTTTCCAATTTATTTTGAAATAATTCTAAATTCGCGGGAAGTTGCAAAGATGGTACAGACAGTTTCTTGTGTACCCTTTATCCAGTTTTCTTTCCAGTGGTTATGTCTTATATAATAATAGCACAATATCAAAATCAGGATATTGACGTTGGCACAATCTGTGTATAGTTCTGTGTCATTTTATCACATGTGTGGATTTGTGTAACCCCCATTACAACCAAGACGCTGAACGCTTCTGACACCACAGAGATCTGTCATTCTGTCCCTTTATAGTCACACCGACCCCTCTCACCTCCCCCTTCCTTAACCCCGGGCAACCACTAATCTGTTCTCTACCTCTATCCTTTTGCCATTTTGAGAATCATATATATGTATATACATAATACGTATTTATACATATATTATATATATTACATATATTCACTCGGCATAATACCCTCGAGATCCATTCAAGTTATTGCTTGTATAAATTGTTCCTTCCTTCTTATAGCCGAGTTGTAATAATATCCCACGGTATGGGCGAACCCCACCTATTAACCATTCATTTATTTTAGGGTGCTTTGGTTGTTTCTATTTTTTAGGTACTACAAATAAAACGGCTGTAAAAATTCTTGTAGAGTTTTTTCATGTGGACGTATTTTCATTTCCCTGGATGAATGTCCAGAGCGTGGTTACTGGGTTATTAGGTGAATGTATGTTTCATTTTGCAAGCGACTGTGAAACTGTTTTCCGGAGTGGCTGTCCATTTCCACATTTCCACCGGCAACGTATGAGAGCTCCAGCTTCTCTAAAACCTCGCTGGCATTTGCTATTATCACCATTTTCTAACAGGTGTGCTGAGCCATCTCACGGTCTTAGTTTTCATTTCCCTGATGACTCACGATGGAGGACATCTTTTCACGTGTATATCTGCCATCCAGATGTCCTGTCTGGTGAAATGTCTCTTCATAGCTTTTGCCCATTTTCCTATAGGATTGTTTGTGATGTTACTGTCCTTTCAAAGACGTCCACACGCAAATCTTCAGAATCTTATGAATAGGTAAACTTACGTGACAAAGGGGACTTGGTAGACGTGATAAAGTGAAAGACCTTGAGATGGGAGGATTCCCCTGGATTGTGCAGGTGAGCCCAGTGGGATCGTAATGGTCTTTATACAGACCTTATAAAGAGGCAGGAGAGTTAGGGAAAGAGGTGTGGATATGCGT
This sequence comes from Pteropus medius, assembly GCF_902729225.1. NCBI lineage: Eukaryota > Metazoa > Chordata > Mammalia > Chiroptera > Pteropodidae > Pteropus > Pteropus medius. The sequence continues at coordinate 10,266,492 of NW_024340699.1, forward strand.
TAGCCTTCTGGCCTCCCGAACTGTTAGGTAACAAATTTGTGTTGTTTTAAGCCACTGAGTTTGTGCTAATTTGTTACAACAGCAAGAGAAAGCTAATACGACCCTTCGATGAAGAAGATCCTTGTACATAAATCTTAGCTTAATTTCCCAGCTATTTCCTTGGAATCAAGACCTCGAATTGGCGAGTCAGGGGGTATGTATTTTATTCATGTACACTCATCGTTAGCTTATAAGGACTCTCATTTCCTTGCCTCAGTAAACACGGGTTCTTACATGTAAAGCATGTATTTGAAGTTGTCCTGATTTCCTCATGTGTGTGGAGCCAGCACCCATGTATACAGAAGATGAGGAAGAGGAGGATGAGACAGACAAAAGCTTTCTCTGAGTCCTCCAAACCCGCCCAGTCCCATGTGGCGGCCACTAGGCACATTGAAATATGACCTGACATACGATTACTTCACACAGAGATATGCTGTAAGGTCAAAATACCCTGGATTTCAAATCCTTAGTACTATACAAAAAGGAAAGGAAGAAATGAAGGAAGAAGGAAGGGAGGGAGGAAGGGAAGAAAAATGAAAGAACTTAAGAGCGATGTTTTATATTCATTATACACTGAAATTATAATATTTGGATTCATAGTGGGTTAAGTAAGACATATTTAAAAATTAATTTTACCTGGTTTTTTTTTTTTTACTTTTTTAATGTGGCTACCAGAAAATTTTAAATTACATATGTGGCTTGTATTTGTGGCTCGTGCTATGTTTCTACTGGTCAGCGTGGGTCCAAACTCTCTCCCCGACAGCCCGTTATGATTGGCGGCGGGCAGTGACAGAGCCAGGGACTCAGCTCTCAGCCACCGCAGGAAAGTCAGCCAGGCCCTGTGGTCCTGGTCTCAGCGGCCAGTGCCCAACCACAGACCCCACGATGTGCTGGAAAAGTATTTGGGGTCAGAGAGACCTTGGTTTGAATTCAGCTCCTTTGGAATTTTCCTGTATTTTGGCCCTTTACCCATTTTCGTTTCCTTGGGCACAAAACGGAGAAATAACCCCATAACATTCATGGAGACATTCTTTATTCAACCAACTTTTATCAGACCTACTGTGTGTGCCAGGCGCTGTGCTAGGCTCTGGTAAAGTACCAGCACACAATCCAGAAGGAGCCTGGCGGGGCGTCCCGGCACTCAGTGGGGCCTCTTTCCTGTCTCTGGAGACACAATCTATTGCTAAAAAGAACATTTTGGTGGAATAGTACTGCCCACCCAGCACTTTCTATGAGCGCTCTGGTTCTCTGAGTTACAATGGCGGCCCCAGGCGTGGGTGGAATTCACTCCAGCTGTCACCTTGTGACTTGAGCTAAGTCACTCCCTTGTCAGCCAGGGTGTCAAGGCTTCTCTTTCTGGGAGCCCTGAGGCTGTTTTTCTAGGGAAATACACAGAAGACATCATCCTTCCCCTCCAGCATTTATTTAAGACAGTCAGAGGCTCAGAAGGGCCATCGATTAGTCATCTGGGCCAGGAGTTCCCCTCTCCTGGGGACTCCGCCTTCCCAGAGGGCTGCTCGATATTGGGGATGCCACCACCGTGAGGAGGATTGGGGTTCCTAATTTTACACATGAATTCAAATTTAAGAAGCAGAGAAATGGAGAAGGGACCTGTAGTGAGTTGAACGGTGTCCCCACCCCCAAAATGATGGGTATCTGGTCCAGCTGCGGGAACCTATGAATGTGACCATAACTGGGAAAAGGATCTTTGCAGGTATAATCGAATCAAAGATCTCGAGAGGAGCTCATCCTGGTACAGGGAGGGCCCTGAATTCGATGACAGGGGTCCTCGTGGGAGAAAGGCAGGAGGGAGATTTGAGGCAGAGGAGTCGGGAGAGGGGCTGCCTTCTGGAGAATAGCGCGGGTTTTAGCTACACTCCTCAAAGGCTTTAGATATTTTCGATATTTTGGAGTCATGCTTTTATTCTGCACGTTAGGCCTCCGCGTCGCATGGAAGGGCCTGCTGTGTGGCTTCGACCATGACGCCTGCCTTCTCTGACCCTGTTTTGTCCGCTGTTACACAGAGATCATCACGGTGCCCAGCGCCCAGGGCTGTGAGGCGTGAGGTGTCAGAGGCTGTACGACTCACAGGCCACATCAGGACACAGACATTATTGGTTTGTCCCACACAGGTTTTTTAAAATTTGAATTTGTTGCTGGCCTTCAACCACCGGGAGACTTTATATAACAATCCCGTATTCTTTGGAAGGTAGAAAGACCTGCCAACCTTGTGTCGCCGTGGTCACCGTGAAAGAATGAGCCTGAGCTGCCCGGCAGCTGGCCGCCTGGGCCCCTCGGTCCTCCACGGCCCTCACTCACTGTTCCCTCTTACACTTGCTCGCTCAGGACTTCATTCTTTTCTGGTCCCTGTCAACATCTGAGTTTGCAACCTCTGTGCAAGGAAACTTTCTGTGAACTGTTTGCTAATTTCATTTCTGTTCACAAAAAAAAAAAAAAACCCCAAAAAACAAATCCCAAGCCAGCATCTTCTTTCAGGAAGAGTGTCTGTCTCCAGTAGGGAGAGGGGCTGATGAAAACCTCTGTCCGACAGAATTTTTCACTTAATAGAATTTGCTGTAACCAGACCAGCCACCTCTTTTAATCCTAGGCTTCCGACTTGTGCACATCTCTTTGTTACCCAGAACTAGATACAAAATGATGGTACTCGTTAAAATCGGGTGTGCTGGTGGAGGGAGACTTCCATTTATGCGTGTTCTTGCCAAGATGTTGATGTTCCTGTCCTTCTCTGGTTGAACAGTTAAGTAAACATTCATTTTGGATTCTGGTTCAAACCAGTTTAAGAGGCGCTTTCAGGAAAAAACAACACCTCTGGTTTGCATTTTGTCACCAAAGCTAGCGTTGATTTTCTTGGACTTCAGGGTTCACAAAGTAAGTCAAGTTTGTGGAATGGGAATGAAAATTTGGCTCTGCCGTCTGCTAGCTGTGTGACGCTGGGCTGTCGCTTCACCTCTCTGGGCCTCGTCTCTGAAGGGGTCAGAGTCATAGCCCTTAGATCACAGGATGGCAGCAGGAATTGGAGATGATGTAAGCTTGAGGCACTGGGACTGGGACACCTGAGATGAGTTTTTTCTTATTACGATTACTCCGTTATGAGGCTGCCTTGGTTGCGGCTTGAGAAGTAGAAATCGGATCATGAAGATTTTATTGTTCCCTCATACCTGTAGCGTCTACCTGCAAGCCTTAGAATATGATGAGCTTGATAATAATTCTCAGGGCTAATATCTGTTGGGTGTTTCCTTGGAATAGACAGACCCCTCCTCTGCTCTCTGTGCTTTCTCCGCTCCTCCGATGTGCTCTTTGGCACTTGTGAGTTACTTGTACATCAACATGTGATGATTTGGAAGTCCAGAATAACCAAATATCCTCAAAGCCTACTAATTGCACACCAAATCATACACTTTCTAATTGTGGGTGCCAGCCTTGTGGGGTCAGATCAAGAGTCAGCAAATGGGGGTTCTGTGGGCACATCGAAGGGACCATTCTCCAGTCCTCGGCTCTGTCCCTTGCATGGCAGGAGGTTTAGCATTCCTGGGCTCCCGGCATTAACGCTGGCCATTGCAACAACTGAAAATGCCCTCGCCCGCATGCAGACGGCCTCCGGGGTGTCTAGGAACCACCATTTCAAACGAAGCCAGCTGATGCGAGGTCAGGCTCTCATAGTCTGCAAACTTGGGCCAGACCCTCCATCCACCTCTCTGAACCTCGGTTTGTTAACCTGTCCAGTGGAGGGTCGTACCCCACCCACGGGGCTGTTGGAGGTGGGCATGAAGGAGGGTTTAGCATCAGCAGATCCTGGCCCCCCTTCCACACTGATTGTGTCTCCAAGTGACAGGGCCAAGGGGGGCCTTCAAAGCCCTCCAGACTTCACTCTGCTCTAATTGGGAGTCATCGTGGAACGAAGTCCAGTATTTAATTTGGCCTGTGTTTGACAGACCCTGTGCGCACAGCTAGCAGCTCACACAGGGCCCGTGATACGGGGGGATTCTTGGCCTGGGCTCAGGGAGGATTGGTGGAGAAAATGTCGCATTCAATTAAGACTGATTGGCCCTGACAGTTGTCTGGGTGAAGTTTATAAGGTACATCTAATCTGGATGCATCTGGTCATAAAAATGCAAAACAAGCCATTCCCACCCAAGTTCTAACTCCAGATGTGGGTTGATTCTCAGTGATTGACACCATATTTTTTTTGCAGCTGTCCCACATTTCAAATCTTTTTCTATTTAAAATATATTCATCATAATTATGGAATGCAATAAACAAACTTCAGCCTGATGACAAGCTTTAAATATAAGAATGTTTCGGCTTAAAATAAATGCCGTGATTTCTCAGCCCGGGACGGAGTCGGCATCGGCGAGTGTTCTCCGAAGGAGCCCTGACCTTGTCACCATGAAGCAGACAGAGTTATTTTCTCTCGAGTATTGACTGATATTTGGAGGGGGGACAGGGGAGAAAAATCAAACAGCTATTTTTATCAGATAGAAAAATGTGCATAAGCCATCAGAAAGCCACCCTTGTAAGACAAAGAAAAATAACTAGATTCAACCGAATCACGTCTGAGGTCTTCCCAAGGCCGGGGGGAGGAGGTCCCTGGGGCCAGGTCCCTGGTTTCAAATCCCAGCTCCCACACTCCATGCTCTGTTTCCGCGAGCATAACTTTGTCACCCAACCTCTCTACGCCTCAGCTTCCTCATCTAGAAAATGGAAGGTAATCATACATAGTACTTATTTCATAATGCAGTTGTGAGACTTGAATGACGATAAATGCTTAGAGCAATGCCCGGCTCGTAACGAGTCCTCGAGACATGCTTGCTATGATGGTCATCAATGTCAGCCAGCCTTTCTCTGTTGATTCTCCAAGGGAGAAACTGGAGGGTTAGGTGGCCAGCACAAGGCAAAGCCTAGATTCAGATCCCGGTCATCTGACTGCACTACAAAGCGTGCCTATGTGTGGTCAGTTTTGCTCCTGTTAGCATTTCCTGTGTCCATGTAATGCTTCTGGAAGGCTTACTGATGGCCAGTCTCCCTACCGGTGGCTGGTGATGCTTTCTAATACTGTCTCGTTCAGCCTGAACAAAGGAAGATCCTTCTGTTTCTGGGGCTCGTCTTTAATTTTTAATGCTATTTAAATGAGTCTGTGATTGAGATAGTTAAATAAACACACACTTAGGTTAATTATAGACGGGTCAGCCTGCGGCCGTGTGGCTGGGTTTTTCTAGCCACGTATGGACCTCAGCCACGGCCCCGTCGCTCCCCCATAAACAGCATGTACGACTTGGTTCCTCCAGAAGAATGAGGAGTTTGTGTCAACAATCTGCTCCTCTTTAAAATGAGGCCATAAGTCACAAACCCTCCCCGAGTTCCCAAAAAAGTGTCTGGAGCTAAATTTGTATCCTGACTCTGCTGATTGTTCTCCCATTAGGCTGATGAGAGAATGAGCAGAGCCAGGGCCTCCTGGGGCTGTGCCCACCGCTCATGCCAAGATGAGAACGGCTCCTCTGTGAGTTTCATTTCTGAGATGCGTTAAGGCCCGTCCATCACGGTCCATCACTGGGCCTGAGGACACATGATCCGTATCAGAATGGTGTGCACTGCCTCTCCCAGGAGGCCCTCTGCTTCCAGCAGACGTGAGAAATCTCTGCTGGGAAAGGGGTGGCTGTGTTTTATTTCTTCCAGAACCTTCTGGATGGCCCTGATGCCATCTCTGCGTCTGACCTAACCTGCTAGGTTTCTGTTTGGGGGGAGGTCGTGTGGGACCGTGGCAAGAGCATGCCCTGGGGACACAAACAGACCCAGGTTCAAATAGGGGCGCCATCATTTGCAGACTGGGTGAATTGGAGTAAGCAGCCCAGCCATTCTGGAAATGGAAACGATCATCTCTGACCTGCAGATTCATCGTGAGGATTATACAACAGGCAAGGGCTAGGCTTGCAGTCCGTGCCTGAAAAGCAGAGCTTGAGGGTTTTACCTGGAGCGTCAAGAAGGCACTCAGCGTGATATCTGGGATTGGGAAGTTTGTTTCTCCTTCTGTAGCCGGGACAGCAAATAGACTGTACCTATCATTTCAGTATCGATCGATTGGAAATGCCTGCTCCAAATGCAGTAATTGATTCGTAATGTCTGCCACAGACTATGCTGCGAGGTAGGAGTGAGCGTTCTGTGCATTGCTGTCTCCTTTCTTGAGAGCACGTTCTGAAGGCAGAAACTGGCTCTGAGGAATGATCCCATATCTTGTGCATGCTACAAAGCATTTTTTTTGCACCTGTGATCTCATCATTCTCCCTAAAAATCCTCAGACATGGCATACTGTGACCCCACATCGCCCGGTATTAGATCCTGTGACAACTGCCGTCTCCTTTTGATGGATGCAGAAACTGAGGCCAAAGAGCCAATGAACAATGAACGATTCAAGCAACTGGCTAATTTTTAAAATTAAATTTTAAAAATTATCTGCAGTATCACACCACGAAACTTGCACTGCCTATGGTTTCTCACTGGCATCTTGAGAGACACATCTACAGTAAGGCACAGGGGACACAGGGACTAGCCTCTGCCCTGCTAACCAGCCGAGGACCTCGGAGCAGTTACTTTACCTTCCCAAGGCTCAGTTTACCTATCTGTCAAGTGGACTTAGTAACTACCCCATCCTCCCTACCTCAACGAGCTATACAAGGAGGAGAGGGAGCAGTGCAGGGGTTAAAAAAAGGCTTGGATAAAATTCCTTTTCTTGCCGTGATTGGAGAGGTGAGGAAGTACTTTGGGGCGCAGTGCTGCCTGCACTTGTCAAGTTGGCTCAGAAATTACTTCAGATTTCCCCAACTGCCGTGCGGAGTGCTGAAGCACTCGGGGTTTCATGGCTAGACTGACTTTCTGACCTTGGGCAAGTCACTTCTCCTCTCTGACCGGCAGCCTCTTTAGCTGCATGAGTGGATGACTACATTCCTGGCTGCCATGAGGCCCAGAGCCAAGGCAGAAAAGTCACCTGGAATGCAGAAAGCACTCATTAAAGGCCAGGTCCCTTTTTCCTGAGGACCTGCTAGGATAACCTTGCCAGAGATTTAAAGTGCAGAATTGTATTTTCTTCAAAGAAATGGCAATAAAGAAGTGTGTGTGTATGCGTGTGCGTGATGATAGAACACGCGTGCATGAGAATGTGTGTGCGGGAGGAGAGGGCTATAGAGAAATAAGATAATGGAGGAGAAGAAAGAATAGAGCATGTTAGTGACTTGCAGATGCAGCTTCTTTTAGCTGGATTCATTAGCCTTCTAACACCAGCTTAACTGCCTTTGGAAAAATACTTCACTTGCCATAAGATGCCAAGTCATGAATATGTCAGAGAGAGAGGCTATTTTAGAAATTTGCCTATCCCTCTCCTAAGAGAAAAAGGTCCATTGGAACAAAGTGGCTGGTGCTGGTCGGTGACGTCTATTGGTTCTTTGTGCAAGGTTATTGGAAGGAAATCAGGAGTAAACGGTGCACGCGTGTTATTCTGAAAGATGAAAAGAAAGAAGGCAAGGTGGGGAGAAGGAAGAGGAGAAAGGATGGGGAGCAACTGAAAAAGCAACAGGGAAAGAGGTGGAAGCAGGGAAGGGGGTGGCTAGAGAGAGAGAGAGTAAGACAGGAAGAGAGAGAGAGAGAGAGAGAGGGAGAGAGAGAGAGAGAGGCGAGAAAGGGCAGCAGGAGGCAGAGAGGGGAAGGAGAAGGAAAAGGCTTCGGGAGAGACCCCGAGAACACGGGATGGAAAGACGAAGGGAGGCGAGATGGACTGGGACCTGGAGAGCGGAGAGCGAGGACCCACCCATCCCCTTTGACCTTGAACCTGCCTTGGTGGACCGCCGGTTGATGTCCTCTGTTTTCAGACCTCGAAGCTTCCCTTGGGGCCTGCCTGCCCCACCGGCCGCGTCTGCAGTGTTTAAAGCGCCCAAGTGGAGCCAGATGGTGGATCTGAGCCAGGCTTGTTTGACGGCCAGATGCCGAGATCCCACAAAGGGGTCCTCTGGCCTGGCTGCTGGGGGCGGAGCTGAGCTGAGCTTCGTGGGGGCCCGGTCCACTCTCCACGCCTGGACCCCCAGGACAGGCCCTGCCATGGCCTTGGCCACCAGGAGGCGCCTGAGAAGCTGGAGTGACAGAGCTGGATTTGAATCGTGATCTGCCCTTGCTGGGGGCTCTGGGCACACGGTTTTGAGTCTCAGTTTCCTCATCTGTGAAATGGACCTGACCAAAAAAAAAAAATAGCAGGTGGCAGGTCTCACGGATGATCAGAGGATTAAAACAGAAACCAAGTGTGAAGAGTCCCGCAGAGAAGACCAGAGATTGTGAACTCAGGTCGAGCAGGCTGAATTCAACCTAAAGGAGGAATAGTTTGAACTATTTCCGACTTCAGAGTTTTTAAATTAATGCCCACACTTAAAAAAAAAAAAAAAAGCCAGGACATTCCTGATAAAAATTCACATCACTGGTTTCTTGTGAAAGAGCCGAGTGCCAAAGGCTGGCAGTGAGCGGCTGGCCTCCGCTCTGCCTCACACCCCCGCTCTGCCTCAGACCGCCGCCTGCTCTGTGGCACTGCGTGCCCCTTCCCTTATTGACAGGTTTTTCCTGGCCCCCGAAGGCATTCGGTCCTCACGGAGTGGCCAGATTGTTTCCCAGGCACCCAAGTTGTGTCTGTACTTCTGCAGCTGATACGGCCTTTCACAGAGAAAGCAGCAAAAACCACTGAGGGGTCAGCTGTCATCTCATCCTCAGAACGAAGCTAGATTTCCGGGGCCGACCCCACCACCCCATCAGCAGGGGGCGCTGGGCCCGGGGAGAGGACACTCAGACTGAGATTCAGCTTTTTTTTGGAAAAATACGTTTCAATTTAGTGTTTCAATAACATGGCTTTCAATCCGGCCATTATTTTGGGCTTTCCGAGAATTTTCAAGTATGTAGGCACAAAGTAGGTAGAAACAGGTGCCTCCTCTGACCCTCAAAGGATGAATCTTGTAGCTTCTCAAGAACTAGGGACTCGAGTGTATATACTCAGAAAGATAAAGCAGACCAAAGACGGGAAAAGGCCTGGGTGGCCACGGACGAGGCGCCTCCCACAGATCGTACCTCTGGTGTCCTTCAGCTACAATGTGGCCACCACCTATGACCCACCTGCTCGCTAGGAGTTTATGGCCTTGCATGGGACGGCAGGAGGTAAACAGATGATTACAACTTTCCAAAGAGATTGGCACGAGGTCTTGAGGAGCCACAAAGAAATACCCAGCATGGAGAGTGGCTTGGCTTCTTGGGGGAGGTGAAGCCCCACATAAGCCCGAAAGAGCAAGCGGGAGTTGGCATGGGCGGAGGTGCGATGGACACTCCCAGGAGGGGGCGAGGGTCTGTCTGGGGGCCTGGGAAGATGAGGGGGCTCTGGAGCTCACAGTGGAGGAGAAACGAGGGACAAGCGAGGGGTAACGGAGCCACAGCCAGGTTTTAAAAACAGGGATGGCATGATGGGATTTCCGCGTCTAATGTTCTCGGAGGCTGTGTGGAGGTAGCTTGAAGGGGGTGACCCCGAGGTGGGATGAGTAGCTGTGGGGACAGAGTGGAGGCGGTGGGTTTGGGGAATCAGTGTCTCAGGAAAAGCCGCTAAGACGCAGTGACAGCTGCGGTGTTCCTGGGAAGGCCTCTGATTTGCATAAACGCTGGGTCTCTGCAAAGTTCCACCCCAGTTGATGGGTGGTTAATTGAATTCATTCATCCAACAGCAAACATTTATAGATGCTAACTCCCCTGGGCACTCCCTCCTCCCAGCAGATTGCTGCCCAGGAAATGGCAATCTTAGGAGAAAGCTTGCTTTTTAAAGGATTTGTGACCCATCGTGCTATAAAGCAGATGGTAGCTGCCCCCTACCCTGCCCCCTTCTAGCTCTCAAGTTCTCTGGCTGAGGAACCATGCGAAGTTGCCCCTGAACCCCAACAGGAAGAGCCGGCCCTCGCTGACAATTTACCACGTACCGAGGGCTGCGATCACTGTATCCTATGATGGAGCTCCAGGTTTGACAGACTTTCTGTGAAGGGCCAGACAGTCAAAATTTTAGGCTTAAGGGCCATCCAGTCTCTGTCTCAACTACTCAACCCTGCCATTGGAATGAAAGCAGCCATAGACAATTTGTCAATAAATGGACATGGCTGTGTTCCGATAAAACTTTATTTACAAACACAGTCAGCGGGCCGGCTTTGGCCCTCGGGCCGTACTTTGACGAATTCTGATGGAGTCTTCAGGATTCTACTCAGCTGTAGACGAGGAAGCTAAGTGCATCAATCAGGGCCCCAGGAACAGATGGCCATTCAAAGAGGGTGATGGAGGAAAGTTTACAGAAGGGGCTGTTTACAATGTGGCAGGTTAAGGGGGACCTCCAGGGCTGCAGCAGCAGAGAGAGCTGTAGAGACCCCAAGACTTGAGGGGCAGCAGGAGGTATGGTTTCCAGAACCTGAGAGACCTCAGGCTAAAGGAGAGGGCCACCATGAAGCTGCGGCCCCCTGGATGTAGGGGAGCGAGGGGAAATGCTCTGGCCTGTTTCCCCTCCTGCCCTCCCATCGCCTGCTATCACCCCCGGCAGGAAGCCAGGGACCACGGGCGCTCACTGAGGCCACAGTAAGCAAGGGCAGTCTCCCAGGGGCCAGCGGGTGGAGAAGGGTGGATGGCAAATGGCAGGGGGGAAGGGTCCAAGCAGTTGCCTGAGGTCCCGTGGCCTGTGACTGACGGTCAGTGGTCAGCAGATTCTCCAGTCACCGTGAGAGGAGACGGTGTAGCAGGGGAGGCAGCAGAAGGGCTTGTCACAGGTCGGACCTCTCCTCTGATGGGAATGTCTCCCATGTGACCTTGAGCCAAGGCTTTGGAATCAGACAAGCCTGGTTCGAATCCTAGCTCTGCTACTTATTCACTTGTTCGTGGCCTGCGGTGGGTCATTATACCCGTCGGGTTTCTCATCTGTAAAACTGGGTCGGGTTCTCTCTTCATCCAGGTTTCGGGGGTGGGGGTGGCGAACACACCCCCAGTCCAGAGCACCGGGGCTGCTGCTTAAAAAGCAACTCCCCATCTCAGGTGGCAGGCACCCGACTCCGTGGGTGGGTCAGGAATGTGCGCGCGGACGAGGTCTGGGGGCGACTCCGATGCACCCTCACATTTGAGAGCCAGTCTGCCAGGCTTCCTGTGAATATCAGATAAACCAGCCCACGCAGCCGCGGGCCACGCTCGGCACGCCCATTAGTTACGGAGCAGTCTCTGCCGAACTGGGTCGGTTCACCGAATCGCTGTGGCAACCGAGACCACGCTGCTTTCACCCCCACTTTACAGATGAGAAAAGTGAGAGCGAGAGAGCCCCAGGCGCCTGTCCGGGCCTGGCGGACCCAGTCACAGCCACTTCCCTTCCCCTTCCCCCCACGGCGGGCGGCACCTCGGTGTGGGCAAGGGCCAGAGGCCCCCCTAGAGAAAGTTCAAGGGCTGAAGGGGAAAGGCCATGTACTCCCAGGGATCCGCCGACACAGGGCCACCCAGGAGGGCCTGGCAAAGTCATCGGAGCCTGAGTGGCCTCAGGAGAGCCGTGTGACCTCTGCTGAGCTGTGAAACCTCAGCGGGTGGCATTAAATCAGCCACGGTGTGTAATTCACACGGAGGGATTGCAAGCTCCAAACACAGCTTTTTTTCCCCTTTTTCTTTTAAATCAGGCAATGGCATTTGTCCACGGTGAGGGGTCCTAAATACCCCGACTCCTTCTGGTAGGAGGGGGCTGTCTTTGTGAGATACAGGCGCCTTTCCTCGGCATCTTTGTGTGGAGGTACCTAGAGATGTATTTTTTAAAGCTAATAAATCATAAACTTTGTTTGAATCCCAATCCAGAACAGATGTAATGCATATGGTCAGTAGACTTGGAGTTGCAAATAAATATGTTTGGAAACCAAATATTTGAAAAGCAATTCTTCTTCTCAGGCTTCTCTTTTTTAAGTGCCACTGCCAAGATCCGTTCAGGGATTCGGTTTCCCCCAAGCTGTTGCCAGGGCCCTACACTCCCTCAGCCAGAACCGGGATAAAATGCCCCGGGCTAGGAGCGCAGAGGTTTCGACTTACATGCAGGTTCGGGTTGATTGGTTGTGGCTGCCTGGAGTGCAGGCTGTAGCTGAAATGAGCGCCTCGATCGATTAGCAATGTCTGCCCTAGGCCCAGCAGGAGGAAGTAGAGGTACAAACCACATAATTGCCAACCCTGTCCTGGGTGTTTTAGAGTCAGCTAACTCTGTACTACCTCCTTCTCTAACAGGACTGTGCTTTGTTTATTTTGATTGTAATGCAAGGAAAGTTTTAGGGCACAAAAGAATCAGGGACATTAAAGAATTTCACTTACCCTTTAAATATGATGCCCAAGTAATATTAAAATAGTCCTCTTGCTAATTCAGCCTTCTACCTGAAGGTAGAAAATCAGATCGCCTGCACAGTCCTGGGACCTAGTGGTGGCACTTTTCACAAACAGCAGCTCTCTTGTTTATTTACCTGTGTGCTTCATTATTGCCTGTTTCTCCCTAGAATATTAGCTTCATAAAAACAGGGACTTTGTTTTGTTCGTCGCTTTATTCCTTGCATCTAGCTAGAAGGGACCAGATAAATCTTCGCTGAATGAAATTAATTTCTTTGTTTTTCATTCCCCTGTCCGTGTGCTTATTTATGCCATCACTACTCTGGGCTCAGCCCAGGTCTGGGTCTGTAGATCCAGATGCAATAAGACAAATGAGAAACCTCCAGCCTGATGAGGGAGCTAGATGCATCGTCTGATGCATGAAAAGGACACCAGTGGAAGCAGGTGCCGGGGCCAAGGCGACTGTCATCACGGAGTCGGAGCACCAGGAAAGACTTCACAGAGGCTTCCCATCGACCTAGGGTTTTGACTGACAGTGTGATACGTAGTATATGAGTGAAAAGAGCAGTGGAATTGTTTTAGAGCCAGACATGTAAATAGTCGAATTGCAGTTCTGCAATGCTTCAACTGTGTGACCTTGGGCAAGTCACTTAGCCTCTCTGAGCCTCGGTTTCTACCTGGCAGACTGAGAATTCAAAGGAAACGGAAGTGAAATGCCCGGCACTGGCCTCAATACATCGTAGGCCCTCAGGATGTGACAGTTCTTCCTATAAGGATATCAATTGAGACTCCACTCTGACTCAGTCTGTGGGCACGGACTGAAGCTTCCTTGGTGTGATTCAGAGAAAAGCAGATCTTTCTGGCCTTGGTCCAAAGGGACTTAGTTAAGGCCATCTTGCAAGGATCTTCTTAGCAGGGGAGCCTCGTCCTCAGTGGCTCTGCAGTGAGCTCTGTTCCCCCCTCCCCTGCCCCTCCACCACGGGGTACTGTCTTGGCTGCCTCCCTGCCCCACGCGGGGGCACGTGCAGGCTGTTTTCACAGCTTTTCACTGAGCTGAGCCTGACAAAATGCCAGCTTGATCCATTTTTCTTTCCCGGTCTTCAGACACGTGCAGGGAAAAGCACCAGCTCAGCGGATGGCTACAGGTTCAGCGTCTCATCATTTAAGAGACCCGCTCTCTTCAAAAGTAATTATGATAAAGATAACAGTAGTGACAGCTACCGTGAGTGGCATCCGCCCTCCGGGCAGGCAGTGGACGTGCACTATTTTATGAGTCTCACCAGGACTCTGTAAAGCTGCTATTGTTTCCTGTAATTTCTGATATGAACCGTAGTTCAAGTTTACACAACTAACGGTGACGGGGCCAGAAGAAAAAGCAGATTTTCAGTCTCTTAAACTCACGTCTCCCCTTCCATTTATCTGTTTGTTTTCCATTTCTCCGCTGATACTCTTTCTCCTTTCGAAAAGATTTGAGGCAACTAAGGGAAATATAGACAGCAAAAAAGAATAAAACCCACCAAAGAAATCAGAGCCAAGAGGATCTGAGGCAGGAAAGTTATGAAGTTTCCTGCAATGGTTGGGTGCAGTGTTCTAGAGACATCAGATTGATTGTGTTTGTTAATCTCGTTATTCAGATCTCTACCCTCACTGATTTTTGTCTGTGTGTTCTATCAGTTGCTGAGAAATTTGTGTTAAGATCTCTCGCTGTAGTTTCAGATTGGTCTCTTTTTGGTTTGATTAGTGTTCGCTTTGTTTTTGCAGTTTCGTTACTCGACGCATGCACATTTAAAATTATTATGTCCCCAGCAGAACGATGCATTTTATCATTATGACAAAGAATCTCTGGTAATGGTTTCTGTCTTGAAGTCTCTTTTGCTGATAACATAGCTTAGCTACATTTGCATGGCCTTTTTCTACCTTTTTATTCAATCAACCCTTCCGGGTCCTTACATTTAAGACATGTCTCTTGTATGTGGCATACAGTTGCTTTGTTTTTAATCCTAGCTTGGCATTGAAGTCTTTTAATTGGAATGTTTAGTTCATTAACATGTAATGTAATTACCAATAAATTTGGGTTTAGATGTACCATCATATTATTTGTTTTCCATTTGTCCCATTTGTTTATGGTCTTCTCTCTTGACCTTCCTGGTTTTTTTTTTTTAATTAATCTTTTATTATTATTATTACTTAAATTTTATACTCTGTTATTTTGTTAGTTTACATTCTTGTGCTATTCTTTTAGAATCAGGGACATTAGCAAAAGTTTTCTTAGCAATTAAATAGGCATCCTTGACTTAATTAAAGCTTAATGTAAGTCAGTACTTTTACCATTTACGAATAATGAAATTAAAATATTTTACTTTTAATTTATTTAAATCAAATTAAATTTTATCCTTTTTGAATTTATAGGTTATTTGGTATCAAACATTTTGATTTTACATATATTTTAAAGACATCGTTGTTGTCATTTTATACAGTCAAACATCTAGATTTATCTACATATTTATCCCTTCCATTGCTTGTCAATCTTTCCTACATTTCTGTAGATCTTTCTGGGATGATATTTCTTTTCTTTGAAAAAGTTCCTTTTAGTACTTCTTTTAGTGCAAGTCTCTGACAGCAAATTTTCTGCTGTTGTTTGTCTGGAAATGTCTTCAGGCTTCATTTCTAAAGGATCTAGTCACTGGGTATAAACACTATGCTGGCAATCATTTATTCCCAGCACTCTTAATATGCTATCCCATTGTCTTCTGGTTTATATCATTTCGGTTTTAATTTCCTTCTTTGATGGGAAAGTGTCATTTTCAGTCTGCCTGCTTTTAAAACTTCTTGTATTCGGCTTTCAAGAGTTTTATTGTGACGTACGAAGATGTGTTTTTTGGTTTCTTGTTTTTGTATTTATCCTGCATGAGGATCATAGTGATTCTTGAATTTGTGGTTTGACATTTTAATCAGTTTTTAAAAATGCTTGGTCTAAAGATTATTTTTCTTATACTCTCCCTTCCACCCTTCTAGGACTCCAGCTACATGTAGGTGAGAAATTTTTAGCACTTTCACATGTGTTTTATGTTCATTTCTGTCTTTCCACTCTTTTGGTTTTCCTGCTGCAATCTGGATATTTTCTATGAACCTATCTTTCAGGTCACTAAACTTTTCTTCAGTTGTATCTAATCTGCTATTAAAACCATCCCCTGTACTCTCAATTTCAATTATCGTATTTTTCATTTCCAGAATTTTTACTCGATTCTTTTTTTTTTTTAAGATTCTAGTTGTCTGATAAAAATCTTCACCTTGTTTATTTTCTTGCATATTTTTGTATCAGTTTTTAAGGGCCATGTCTGATAATTCCAATATCTGCATCACCTGTGGGTCTGTTTCTATTATGTATTTTTTCTCGTGGTCCTGCTCTTGATATGCCTAATGAATATTGATTGACTACGGGAAATTAAACAAATTGCAGAGGCTCCAGATGCTGTTTAACTTACTTCCAGTAAGCTATTACAGTAGAAGTTCACTCTGATATAGTCAGAGAGAGAGAGAGAGATGATTTAGGGCTGAGTTTTAACGTTTGCAAGGCCTGGTCTATTTCCAGCTTACCTTTACTCCTACTGTACAGGTTGATATGTGTCCTGTCTGAAAGCCAACTCAAACTAGCTGAGGGAAAAACATGGAGGCTGACTAGGGGAGCAGCATGACTGTGGGACAGTAGGGGTGCACCTGGACACCAGGGGCCACAAGATCCAGGAAGCTGAATTCTTGCTTCTCCACCTGGCATGCCTTTCTGTTGCTGTTTTTTTCTGCTTTCTGATTTTACTCTCTCAGACAGGTTTTGGCTGGGGGTACAGTCACCAGCAACTCTCAAGAGCATAGTTTTAGATTTTCTACCACGGTGGGATTAAGACTTGCTCTCTCCAGTCTCCGGGTCAAAAATCTCAAGAAAGAGCAATGATTGGTTCACTTCGGGTCAATCACTATAGCCAGGTAGGAACATTCCTGGGGAATACAGACCACTCTGCCAGAATCACAAAGCTGGTGTGGAGAAAGGTATGTTTCTCAAAAGGATAAAAAAGGATGATTGGGCACAAAACTATCGATATCTAGTGTAGCCAGGCGGATTATTTCCCAGGTATGTGTGCTGCTCTTACAGTGCCAGAAAATGAGTTCCCTCTTGTCAAAACACCAAAAACACTGACGGGTTTTCCCAAGCTCTTAGCAAAACTAAAATGAAATAAGACAAACAAACAAAAAACAACAACATCGAACTTCCCTGAAGTATCTCTTGTGATAATCATCACAGAATAACTGCTGTGTATAAGCAGCCCAGTCCTGGGCCAGGGGAGCCATTTATACAAATCTCACAGGAACATTTCCCATCTGCTTGCAATGTAGATGTAACTATGCCAATTTTCAGAAGAGGATTCAGATTTAGAGGGCCTGAAGCTTACAAAATCACAAATAAAAATTAGGTACAAAAGTGAATGTTTATTTCGTGTAAGAAAAGCACCCACACACATATTTTTAAAAGCTGAAGAATGCCACAAAGATCACGAACGTTAAAAAATGTACGTAATATTTTTAATTAAATTTCTACCACTTCCTCCTATATAGTACTTCCCCCCCCTACATTTTTGGCTGCGTATTTGGTCATTTTTTTTTTCATACGACAGGATGTAATATTATTTCTTATGAAGAGAATAGAAATATAATTAAGTCTTTCCTCTAGCATGGCTGGGCAAAACTGATTTCTTTACCGGGAGTTAAAATGCAAAACATGCAAATTCACACGAGATTATACTGGCTGTTTGTAATTCTTTTAGAGATTTATAATCCACAAACAAATTTAGTCAATATTTAACATGGTTCCCACTGAAAGAAGAAAAAAGAATAGTGAGCTTATAACCATATAGGCTGCATTAGTGAGTATGTCTCTGAGAAGAGAGAATTTCTATTTTAATTAGGTTATCTATAAAAATCAAATCTTCTGCTTACAATTTTACATGGCTGATGGTTGGGAGTATTTTCCACAGACTAGCTTCTGGCTCCATACGTGTCAAACTTTGCTTCTCTTCCACAGCCCACATGCTTCTGGTGCAAAATACTCTAGGAAACCTCCAAATTTTGGGATGGCCTCTGGCCCTGCACCTTCACGCCAAGACTCCCGGTCTTGAGAGATAAGAGTTTTCCAGGGGAAGTAGGAGTGATTTTGGAAGCCATCCCTACCCTAAGAAGCCATCCCTACCCTAAGAAGACAACCACATAAATATATTCCACTCAACACAGGACAAATGCAACCCAACTCATCTTCAACTTAGCCTGATCTCAAAAATGCCCATGAAAGGGTGAGAGAGATCAGTGGAAAGAGACAGTAGTCCTTAACCAACTGTGACTAGAACATCTTACTTTTCAAATTTTACCAAAACATGTGACCACATTGCTGGGGCGCCTTCCTTCCCAGGCTTTAGAGGGCATCTGTGCAAAGGAAGGGACCCTGAAACTGAAGTGTCATCAGCTCCATGGAAAATGGGTCTTTTCTACTTTCAGGTGAGGAAACTGGGGCTCAGAGAGGTGACGTCACTTGCTCAAGATCATGCAACTAAGAAATGAGGAAGCTGGGAAACGGTAAACATAGACTTTGAGAAACAGGATGTCCAAGTTGTCTAGGGTCCCCTCCCTCAGTCTCCTCCTCGCCACTGAAACTCGAAGAAAGTAGGTACTCAGAGGTGACGAAGGCCTGATTGCCAAGGTCTGATTAAGAGTGAGCGTCTCGGCAGCACCCAGAACCCCGGGTGCCCGGTTCCACCACCACGAACATCTCCATCTAGACCTCACATAAACTGGTGATCTGAGGGAATCCGAGGGGACCCCCACCCCCACCCCCGCTGGAGAATCCACCAGGGCCACGTGGAGAATCAAAACTCTGTAATCCAGGCCTAAGCCGTGACCCTGACCTTCTTCTTCCCTGGGGAGACCACTCCCATTTGTGGCAGAGCTTCTCCACCCCCTGATGAGCAGGCTCTTGACCCGAAAAGGTGCACAGGTGCAGGATGCACGACCCTCTCGGGGTCGCTTCGGTGGGTGATTCTGGAATTGCCGTCACAGGAAGTGGAACACGGAGCAATGGAGGACGCGTACCCTCTTGCACACAAAACACTTGGGCCTTCATCTCTTTAAAAGCAAAAACCGCAGGGAAATGTGGGAATGAGTAGGGTCAGTTTTCTAAACTCTTCATCGCATCTGTGTTGAAAGCTGGAGCTCACACACCCATCTCACCATGCCTAAGGGGAGAGCAGGATTCCAAGATAGAATCTCGAAGAGCTTCTTACCCCCAAATCATTGGAAACAGACACGCGATGCACTGTGCAGCGTTAACACGCAGGAGGTTAAGTGCACGCTCTCAGGCCCTTTGATGTATTAAATACCAAGGGCTTTAACGTAATAGAACTGTAAACCTCAAATCAGAGCTAAGCACACTAATTTGCTGAACTCCGAAACCAAACCAAAATGTTCATTTCTTCTTAAACGGAACCACAAATCCAAGTTGTTTTGATCTACAAATCTATCTAACAAAAGATTTGAGGTGGCTTACAAGAAATACATGCAATAAAACAAAAATCTAAGTAGATAAAAACCAGGATCAGGGTGGGGGGGCGGAATTAAAACCAGAGGGAATAGTAACATAGTAACACTCGGATATGCAAGACCCATACAGTAATTTGAGTTCCTGAGCCCCCTGGCAGCCAAAGCAATATGGAAGATACATTAGTTATATGACATGCATTATCTATGAAGAGGAATAACTGAAATAATTTTAAAATAGCAGTTAACTGGTTTGAAACCTAACTAAGTCTCAGATTGTAGGGAAAAAAGGTAATCAAATATTCTCTGAGTCACAGTGAAAGGACTTCATTTATTTCGAGATCCTGTTTAACACACATAATGGTTTTCAAAACACTAATTTCTTTATCATTTAGTTTCTGTTTTCTACCGGCTCTCAAACCCTTCTTAAAGATGTTACGATCCCCACAAGCCTCATGTGTCCAGATTTTCCTTTTTTACATTCTTGCCTTAAACTATTTCGAGCTCCTGCTGTATTGCTTTTGTACGTGGCTTCATTGTTTTAGCAATTAAAGAATAAAACTTGCACGTGTGTCTCCAGGGAATCGGGAATTCAAGAGGTTAAGTGTCAGCCTCTCACTGCGGAGTGTGGTTCCTAACCCCCAGAGGGCCCCTCTAAATTATTTGGATAAACTGAGGAAACGTCAGGGGGAATTCTGACACTGAGCATGACATTCATCTTCGTAACCATTCCTCCAGATGTGCGCACATGTTCTGAGGATGCTGAACATCCAAGTTCACCGAGGCAGCCCGCTCTTCTCTCGGGGGTGGGGTGGGTGAGTATTAGAAGAGGTTGGGGGTGGGGTGGCAAGTTAGGGTCTCTCTCCTAAGAATTCTAAAATCTTGTGAAAATGTGTGCTTGTGTTTGCAGAGGCGGTCATCTTGGTGACTTGAAATGATATTAAAAACCATGAGAAAATGCTTATCATCTCTTGTCAAATGAAAAAGTAGGTCATAACACAATATTTGCAAGTGTATAGATAGCTATATTGGGTTTATACACACTCGAATGTTAACAATATTTATAATATTTATTTAAAATAACACCCAGTTATCTCTGAGTGAAAGAATTTTACTATTTACACTTTCTAAGTTTTCTACAGAAAACATATACTGTTTTGACAATGGCAAAAAGAAAAATAGATGTTGCTTTTATAAGCCTTAGACTCAGTCCAAATGAATATCCCAAAAGTCCCATATCTCTTTGTGGCAAAAAACAAAACAAAACAAAAAAACAAAAACAAAACAAAACAAAACAAAACAAAACCTCTCTGTACTAAGATATACTTATTTTTTTCCTAGTGGCCATAATTGGACTGTGGCCAATATTTACTTGGAGACATTTGCACTCCAGTCATGGCATGCTTTAAAGATTTTTAAGTAGCCCCACCTTTAAGAAAAATTGGAACTGGGTCTCAGATTGTACGCTTTCTCTTATTGCTTCTGGGGGGCTCAGATCAGTTTGCAAATATTGTTGAATTTAAAAAGGAGTTTTAATACCCACTGTGTAATTTGTCCTCACCCCATCTGTCGACTGAAGAAACAAATTAGCTTCTCTCCACATGGCCTGCCACTCCCCTGTTCCTTCCCCATCCCCCACCCCTTGGCTACAGCCCCTTTCCAAGAATCCAAGACTTGGGAAGAAAAGCTGAATGCAAAAAAGGCAAGAACTTGTCTTGCCAAGACAATCAGCAGCTTGCGTGTGCATCTACGTGTGCGTGTGTGTGCATATACGTGTGTATGTGTGTGCACATGCATGCACATGTGTTTCAAAGTGTCCGTGTCTATGGACATATGAGCAGGTAGCCAATATGTCCGCTTCTCCAGCTCAAGGCACAAAATGAGGTCACGATTTTCTTAATGGCCAAATTACAGCATCTTCTGCTTACTGAGAAAAAGTCATTCCTTCCTCGTGGCCCCTCCTTCCATGATGATCAGGTGGTTCAGGGCCTGCTGGGTCCAGGAGATAATACCTGGTTACCATCTTCTAGAAGAGGAAACAAGGAAATCTGACTGTGCCTGTGGCTGCAGCTGTCGCCACATGATGCCTCTGCAGAAACAGAGAGATCACGACTTGGATGCAAAGTCCCTCTCATCCCACCCAGCACGGTGAGCGCTACCAGCCAGCACCCAGGAAACCAGGAGTGTGTCCAGTTTCGTCTGCATCGCTCACTTCAACGGTTTGGGCTCCTGATGTCAGCATTTCTCAGTAGAGGATGGGGACAGGAAGTCCTACCCTCCTGTTGATGTGCTCTTCTGTGGATCTCTGAACCAAAGGAGGTGATGCCAGGGGCTGGACCAGAAGGGGCTATGCCCAGAACTGGTACTCTAACCCACCCTAACCCGCTCCTGCTTCCCAGGTCAGGCCTCCTTTCTGGATGCGGGGCATCTGGTCAAGTGCCCTCTCCTATCACAGTTTTGAATCTCAAAGGTGAGTACTAGGATCTCCTGGCCTGTGTGCGGATGGGCTTACCTCCTTCCCAGTGACCCCGGAGCACAGTGGATGGTGGGAAGATGGGGTGGCTAGGGGGAAACTAAGCCCTCTAAAAAGCCAAGGCCCCAGGCTCTAAAGAAGACAAATAGCTACATGCCACCAAAACCCAAACTCAAACCCCAAACCATGAGTGTCTGTCTGACATCTACGTAATTAAGGAGACGATTCAAGTGCTTTGGCTTGAACACAAAAGACTTTCTGCTAGCAACAGAACGGGCTGACAATTTAGAAATGACAGTGTTGGCTTTAAAAAATAATAAAATAGAATAATAAAAACAAATGCTGTATCCGTAATAACTCCGGTACACGTGTATGTGAATACATATCTATGCTAATATCATTTCACGTGCCAGGCATTTCTTGGGCAATGCAGTCTTCCACTCCCCAAACAACCTAGTGAGTTGAAAGTATTCTTGGCCCTCCATTGCAATTGATGAGATGGAGGCTGAAGGGGTTAAAATAATTTGTCCAAGGTCACACAGCCAAAAGTTGTCGTAAAGCCAGCATGCAAACTCAAGCAATCAGACTCAAAGCCTTCATTGTATGTGTGTGATTACTTTAAATTAATAGACTTTATTTAATTAATAACCTTTCTTTTTTGGAACAGTTTTAGATTTACAGAAAAACTGAGCAAATAGCTCAGAGACTTCTATACCACCCCCTCCCACCTACAGTTTCCCCTCTAAACTTCTGACTTCAGTGTGACACATTTGTCACAACTAGTGCACCAATATCAATACATTATAACTACCTAAAGTCCATCCAGATTCTCTTAATTTTTACCTAATGCCTTTTTCTGTTCCTGGATCCCATCCAGGACAGCACACAACGTTTAGTCATCAGGCCTCCTTAGGTGCCTCTTGACTGTAATAGTTTCTCAGACTTTCCTTGTTTTTGATGACCTCGACAGTTTCGATGACCACTGGCCAGGTATTTTGTAGACTACCCTTGTATTCGAATTTTTCTGCTGTTTTTCTCATGATTTGACCGAGTCGTGGGTTCGGGGGAGAGAGATCAAGTTCCATTTTCATCGTGCCCTGTCCAGAGTGCACACTATCAACGTGACCTTGTGACGGCTGATGCTGACCTTCACCGCCCGGCCGCAGCCCTGTGTGGGTGTGATTTTGAGACCCATATGCCGAAGGAATTCAGGCCTCAGGGGATGGAATTCGTTGATCTCTGCTCAGGATCCTATAAAACCTTCTGGCCACGCCCTCCACAAGGCCCTAGACAGCAGGACTGGCCCCTGTCTCCACACCTGAGACTGACCCAGATCGTCCCTGCTCATCCCAAGTCTCCTACCTCACAATTCTGCTACTTCGTTAATTACTGCAGACGTTCCAGCCTAGGCATTCCAGGGTCCAAGAAGACAGTGATGAGGTCTTGAACTAGTCTTTATTCCAGAAAGCTTCAGGACGGCCATTTAACCCAGGCAAGGTGCCTGGGCCTGTGGCCTAGAATTGTTTCACTTCCTTGTGGCCACTTCAGTCATTTTGTACCAATCAGGACGTCTGATGGGCAGGCACAGACATCTTTGGCAGTGACCACAACCTGGGAGCATGAGAACCTTCTGACCTAATGTGAGCACTTGGTAGAAAGACGGAATCTGGTAACCTACTGGTACTTGGGTTTAAGATGGTGGGTTCGATTCTCAGGGCTACACACTGGCAGTCCACAGGCCCTCAGGCCAAATCCAGCCCATAAGCGAGTTACTGCTAATTTTTTTAATTAATAGACTTTATTTTTTTTTTTTAGAACAGTTTTAGGTTCATGGAAAAATTGGGCAAAAAGTACAGTAATTTCTCATATACCCCCTCTCCCCCACGCACATGCAACATCCCCTACAGGAATGGGACATTTGTTACAATTGACAAACCTGCATAGACACATCATTATCACCCAAGTCCATAGTTTACACTAAAGGGTCACTCTTGGTGTTGCACATTCTATAGATTTCGACAAATGCATAATGACGTGTAGCCGCCATTATAGAATACAGAATCACTATCATACTGAGAAGTTTCACTACCCTAAAAATCCTCTGTGTTCAACTATTCGTCCCTTCCTGCCCTCCAAACCCTGGCAACTACAGATCATTTTATTGTTTCCATTGTTTTGCCTTTTCCAGAGTGTCCTAGAGTTGGAATTATATAGTATGTGGCTTTTCTATATTGGCTTCTTTCACTTAGCACTATGTATTTAAGTTTCCTCTATTTCTTTTCATGGCTTGATAGCTCATTCTTTTTCGTGCTAAAGAATATTTCATTGTCTGGATGTACCATAGTTTATTTATCCATTCACCTACAGAAGGACATATTGTTTGCTTCCAAGTTTGGGCAATTATGAATAAAACCACTATAACCATCAGTGGGGATGTAAGTCTTGACCTCATTTGGATAAACACCAAGGAGCTCTATTGCTGGGTCATATGGTAAGAGTATGTTTAGGTTTGTAAGGAACTGCCAAATTTGTTCTCCAAAATGGCTGTACCATTTTGCATTCCCACCAGCAATGAATAAGAGTTCCTGTTACTCCACATCCTCATCAGCATCTGTCGTTATCAGTGTTTTGGATGTTAAGCATTCTAATAGACTTTTTTAGTTGTATCTCATCGTGGTTTTAATTTGCAATTCCCTAATGACCTATGGTGTGGATCATCTTTTCCTATGCTTATTTACCACCTGCGTATCATCTTTGGTGAGGTGCCTGTTCAGCTATTTCTCCATTTTTTAATTGGGTTGTTCATTTTCTTGTTGTTGAGTTATGAGAGTTCTTTATGAGATATATCTTTTGCAAATATTTTTCCAGTCTGTAGCGTCTCATTCAGTCTTCTCATTCCCTTGATGTTATTAATTTTTGGATTAATTGTCAATATTTAAAACTTGGAAAATTTGATATGAAAATCTAGGATTCTAACCTTTCCTTGAAAGTCCAAAGAGCTGAAGACATGGGCTGCCCATCTCTGCATAGTAGCACTTGGCCGGAAGTCTAGTGGCTCCTGCTCTGTAGACAGCTGTTACCTGGTCTACCTCGGTCTCCACCCCTCCATACTGCCCTAAGTGTCAGTTCCTGTGCTCTGTCTTTCCTTACACTGGGACCCTTAATTCATTTATGTCACTGTCGGGCTTCTGAAGGCATTTGCATTTGAGAGTCTTAATGCCTGCTCGCTTAAGATGCCAATCCTGACTCATCATCATAAACACAAAATTTCGAGGGAGAAAAAAAAACTTGCTTTATTGAGCATTTACCATACTCCAGTCACCTAAGGTGTTGCATGTATTCAATTCTCACATCGTGCTCCCAAAGGAAGCTTTATGATCGCCATAAGGAAACTGAGGCACAGAGCGGGCAGTGATATGTTCAAGGTTACGTGATTAGGATGTGGTAGAACATGAACTAATATCCAGTTCTGACTCCCAAAGCCCTGCCGATTCCTCTAAACCAAGTGGTTTCCTCTGCATATAAGGAACCTTGATTTCCCCAATGAAGGAGCTTTCATCAGAAATCAGGGGTGCCCCCCGCAGCCAGTGCTCTCCCCTCTGTGGTTTGGTTGTTCATCAGCATCTCTAAGACCATCACCCAGGCCTCATCCATCATCCCCCAGCTCTGATCAGAGTTACCACACTAGTACCAAGTGACCAGACCTCCAGGCCCTTGCTAATTGGTGCAGGATGACGAAGTGACCCATACAGGGTCAATTCCAACTGTTCCCCATGAATTTCAAAATGTGGAACCGAATGGGTAGTTTTGGAAGTGCAGAGGTTGGCAGCTGTTGGAGCTGAGCACACAAAGGCGGATGCTATGAGGAGAAGGTTCTGTGAACCCCAAACACCAAAGGCCCATGGCTGCCGGGGTCCTCCCTTCTGGGAACTCATCGCTTCATTCTGACTTCTATGGGACCCCTCAAGTAGCCTTCCCAATTAAAAACAAACCGACAAACAAACAAACAACAAACAAAACCTCCTTCCAACAACGAAACAAAAACCGGCTCACTCGCCTTACTATCCCATTGCCCACGAACCAGACCCTCGGGTACAGGAATCAAGACGAAACAGGCCAAGACAGCTCAGAGACCAGAAGAACAACGGAGAAATCAGATCCTGGAGCCGAGTCTGCTGGCATGCTGAGCACGGCCTCCCCTGGAGGGAGGGCCGAGACCCAGGCCTTACCCTCTAGCTGAGGAGAGCAAACTAAAAACCCAGGAACCATAAAATGAGAATTAAAGGTTAAGCTGCCGTGGCTAAAGGCGCAATGAGAGACTGATTGATTCTTTCAACAGATGCTGATAGAGGACCTTCTTCGTGGGTCTGCAGCTGGGCGCTGGGGATTCAGAGATGAGTGAGATATTGTCTTGGTAATTATGGTCTAAGCAGGAGAATTCCAGAAAAACACTCATATAATCATTCATTCATTCATTCGAGAAAGTTCACCCACCTCCTACTATGTGTCAGGCATGGATCCTGGGCCCTGGCTGGGACTCTTGCTAGGGTTGGTCCACCTGCATACCATCTTGGGGAAGTCCCTCTTCCTCTCTGGGCCTCAGTTTCTCTATCTGTAAAATCAGGCGACAAGACCAAACGATGCAAGGGCCCTTCCGCTTCTGAGAGCTGAGACAGAGCCCCATCGGTAGAGTTCGATTGACACCTAATCCTCAATTTCCTCATCTGTGAAAACGGGTTCACAAAAAACAGCACCCACTTTGTTGAGTTCTTGTGAAAATTAGATGAAAGAATACATGCAGACTGCTAAGTACCGCACCCCACACCCAGTCAACGCTCTGTACTCAACAGCCTTATCCTTGTCGCTGGCACCTGCCTTGTCTTTCCATCTGCAGGGCGCTGAGCTAGCCATGGTGGGGAGAAGCATGAAACATCCTCTCGGGCCCACCCTCTAGGAAAGGGTGGGACTGAATCCAGCGGGGCAAGGTGGGCCCGGAAGCCCGCTGGGGGACAGGGTCACGTAGGAGAAAGGAAGAAAGGAGGAGGGGGAAGGGAGAGCCGTGGGGAGATGGGACATGCCGACCCTCCTGGTGGGGGAGGGGCCGGGCCTGCATCTCTCTGTTCCAGGAGCCCGAGGCGGCTGCGTCTGGGCGCAGACCCTGGCTGGGGGGTGCCGAAAGGTGGCCTTGTGGGTAAGTCCTTCCAGCTGCGGACAGGTAATCCTGGGCCTTGGAGCCAGAGAGATGATACCCCCCGAGGGCCAGGCCTGGACCAGCTCAGGATGCTTTCCCTGTGAAAATGCGCCGCTGTGCTCGCGCGAGGAGCGCTCGGGTCCAGCATGAATCATTCCTTTTTGAACTTGTCTAAATGTGTTTATAAAATAAAGCTGCGGCCCAGGGCTGCTCCGGGCGGAGCGGGAAGGTAATATGTTTTTAATTGGAGAGATTGGGGGAAGGAGGCAGCGGGCCAGAGTGAGCTCACCCCGCATGAATGCGGCTGGGCGGAGAACAACGTATGTTCGCTGAATTCCTGGACTGCAGCAGGACCGCTGGGTGGGCGATCCTCCGCCCAGGCGCGCGCGGCCCGCGGGGGTCAGCCAGAAGCCCCGGGGCCCACGTCAGCGCGGGTCAGAGCAGGGGTCACATAGTGCAATGCACCGGCCTCCGGGCGGGAGCCGGCACCCTGCGCACGCCCGGTGTAGACCTGGCGGATGGGAGGTGGTGACCCTGGCACAGGGGCCAGCCACCACTCAACTTGAGCCTCCCCCGTCACCAGATCTAACGATTGTTCAAGAGAAACCAGAAATCGCATATGGATGTAAAATCTCATGTTCAGTGTTGGCTCTGTTTGATTTTATCCTATTTTCTTACATTGGCTATGTAAGCCAAATCAAACAGATGTGTAGACCAGACTCAGCCCTGCGGCTGCCCCGGGAAACCCCTCTTTGAGGCTGTGGCGTGGACCTCGCTCTGTCATTTACTAGCCATCATGACTTCAGACAAGTCACTTAGCTTCTCTGAGCTTTGGATTCCTCAACTAGAAATCTGGTATTTTAATGCTACTTTTCCTGATTTTTCGAATGGCTCCCTAGTTGAAGATAAGGAGAGAGCAAAGAAGGTAATATTCATTGGGCATCTGCTCTGTGCCAGGCGTGGTACTAAGTGATTTATATGTTCCTGTTCTTATTGTTTCGTTGTATTTTTTTTTTTAATCACACAATGATTCTCCCAGCTAGATATTATTCCCATTCTACGGATGAGGACACAGAGGCTTGAAGAGCCGAAACCAGAATTTTAACAAGTATTTCCAGTTGTGAGAGGTTGAAATCATCCTTCGAATGTAAGGAATGCTGGTCATGATAAAAATGGGAAAACTGATTCAAGAGTTCCTGTCACACAGCCATGCCTAGTGAAGGCATCAGCTATTTTGGATGCTAGTTCAGTAATAATAATTCACCTATTCAACTGGTAACGGGTTTTCACAAAGTAAAGTTGACAGAGCTGTCAAGGCCCTAGTGAGGGGCGTGCGCTCCTACACGGCTCAGGTTATGAACTTCCCAAAGGAAGGAAAGTTATTTAAAAATTCACACTTTTTCACTCAGTAATTCATCTTGAAAAACTCAATCCTAAAGAAATAAAAGAGCTTTGGGCAAAGATTTTCAAAAAAGAATTCACAGAAAAATCAGACGTTAGTTTGTCATAAATGAAACAGTTAAATAAATTATGGGATCGACACACCAAAGAATATTAGGTAGCCTTGAAAGATCATGTTTATGGAAAACGTGCGATAACATGAGAAAATGCTTGCGACAGAATGTTAAGGAAAGTAGAACACAAAATTGTATGTATTTATGATTGTATGTCTATAAAACGTAAAGAAACGCAAGAAAGAAGAGAGGAAGGAAATTCGTCCCTATGTTAATTCTCTGTGTGAAGAGATTTTAACTTAATTTTCTTCAATCATTTGTGGAAATTTTTAGATTTTCCTCTAATGAGCATATTGCATTTTATAATTAGAAATGTGTATATTTGCAAGATGTACTGGGCCTCATCTCATCCAGTCTGGGAATTAGATAGGTCTGGAGCCAGGTATCACATTTACTTAAAAAATAAAAGCCCAGAAAGAGACTCTAGAGAGAAAAATATCACATTGTAAAAAGGTTATTGCTGGCTGATAGGATTATGGGTGGTTTTTCCCTAATTCTTTATACTTACATGTTTTTCAAACTTTCTGAATTGAAATTTCTTTGAAATTGGCAAACAAACAGACAAACCATAAAATATTCCCTTACGTTCACAACCGTTCCAGGCAGGGAGACATCCTTAGCGGCAGAGCTGTCCCAGAATCTAGAATTTCACGCTGTCTCCGTTCACGGCTCTGTACCTGTGCCCCCAGCTGCTGCCATCACCCATTCTAAAGGTTTTATTAACACCTGAATCAGTTCGAACCTAAAGAAACATGAAATTAGGACTCTTTTGTAGCTTATGGAGGGTTAGCTTGGCTGTTTGTTCTTGAAACCTGTCTTCTGCCACCTTGCCAAGCTAAAATGGCCTAATGTCGGTTATATTTAATTGAGGCCAACATGCCTGTAATCAGGATGTTGCTGATGTAGAAGGTGCATTTCCTGGAAACAGCTCCAAGATCGGAGCTGTGTCCTGGCCTCCTACGCCCGCCCTTGAAAGGAGCTTGGAAGATCGTGACCTCTCCACATGCCCTTGCTGAGGGCAAAGGCCCACGCTTCTCTGGTTTTTGCTCTTGGGCTGTTCTGTGGGATTCACCACCCCCTTGGTCCCAAGATCCCCCAGTCTTTGTGGTCCAGAAGGAGTCCTGTGTGAACCTGAGCTTGAACTTGTTGATGCAATTCTTTCAGCCATCCTTCCACATCTACAGAAGGGAACACAGCACCAACTTGACCCAGTCATTCAGAGGATCAAAATCAGACGCCTTGTTATATAAAGACTTGAACACAAAATAGATTGTCTTTCTTCTTCCCTGCCTAGCATCTTCCTTCTTTCTTGATTCAGGAGCCTTTTCTAGTCTGCTTTGAACAAGCGTTTTGGCCAGTCGGCGTGTCATCAACTCCTGAAAATCACGCTCCCCTCACGGGGCCATTGTGAGATTTATAAGAGAAAGCTGAGATGGCTCTACCCCGGGCCAGGCCCTTGGCACGCCTGGATTCTGGAAGCAGGGATTAGGTCATCTATCCCATTTTATAGGACATTGAGGCCACAGAGAGGCGATGTGACAAGGCAGCAAGTCTCTTCGTGGGGATTTTTTGTTTATTCACGTTTCCCCATCTCCTCTCTGCTCAGTCCTTTCTCTCCTCTCACTGAGGATCCTTCCAAGTTCACGAAAATGAAAACCTTCCTAAAACAGGAAGGCCAATAAATGAGCATCCCCGTTCCAGGCCAAGTCGCTGGGGCAATCACCCCATTTAACACTCAAGCGAGTTCTCGATTCGCGCTTACCAGAGGGAGAACGGGCCGTGGTCGGTGGGACGGTGTCAGCCTCTCGTGAGTTTCTAGATCTTCTTCCGTATTTTTTCTACTCTAGCAACTTGTGATCGTTTCAAGGTTGGGTGTTTTGCTGTTGTTGTTGTTGTTGTTGTTTAGGCGAATTCACTTAACCATTCTACCTTCAGTTCCAGAAAAACAAATGCATTTTAAGCTCATAACAAGAAGGTGAGGTTATGAATGACCAGAGGAAGTGAGGCTCATGAAGAAAGAAAAATGACAGTCACCCTACTGTGTGACCTTGGACAAGTTACTTAAACCTCAGTTGTCCTCATCCGTAAAATAAGGTGATAATTTCTATCTAGCGGGGATGTCTAATGACTAACTGTGGTGTCACAATTTGTGCAAAGCACGGATAACGCTTCTGTATAGTGAATGCTCAATTATGCAGGGCAACAATAATCATCACTTTAACTAGGGGGACATGATGGCAGTCTTGCATGCTTTCCTGTCACTTATGGCATCTTCGCTTCTGTTTGGCCTGGAAAAGAGAGAAGCAGCTTGGGCTGGGGTTGGGGGGGAAGAGGGGAACCTGGACCTATGTATGAGGCCCCCTCCTCCTGCAAAGTATAAACCTGCAGTTAGACCCTTCCATATCACACCGTACACTGAAATGCATTCCAGATGCACTAAAAGATTGAATACTTTTTTTAAAAAAAAAAAAAATCAAATCATTGAGTGGGGAAAGACTTGAATATTTATCAGACCTCTGGGGAGAAAAGGCTGGTTAAACTTAGAAGCGTCAGAAAAGATCACAAAGAAAGAGATGGACGGAATCGACTGCAGAAAAATTTAGCACATCTGTACGTAAAAACAGAAGGGAGAATGTACGCAGCAGAAACGACAGGCAAAGGCATCACATCTTTAGTACATAAAGAGCTTGTCCAATAAGGATGTCTATACGTATGGAAAGAGATGAGAAAGTCAGCCAGGCCCTACTAGATAAAAGAGCAAAGAATTCAAATGCATCACCCACAAATGAAGTATATTTGGGGATTAGAAGGGAGAAAGTGATCTCACTGGCAATCTAAGAAATGAGTTACTGCTTTTCTGTCATCAAATAATATTGATTTTTAAAATACTAATGATATCTGGTGGGGAAGAAGGTGAAGTGAGAGAGACACATGGGTAGGAAGAATATAAATTGGCCTAACCCATTTGAAAAATAAATTCATAGTATTAGGTGTTGTAAAAAAAAAAAATGGATCTAATATATCGTGTGGGGAAAACTGGAGAAAAATAAAACTAAACCCTTACCTTAAAGCTTATAAAAAGTGGACTCCAAGTAGAATTGAAGACCTAAACGTGAAAGGTAAAAGTATAAAGCAGGTAATGGAAGAGACATTCTCACTCTGAGAAAGTCCCTTTAGGTAGGAAATCTCACCTCTCTGAGCCTCAGTCTTCTCATCTGTAAAATTGGGGATTTAATACCCGCCTTACAAGGTAATGTATATAAAGCACCTGACACAGGTGCTGGTTATTCCTTTCCTCCTGGGTACACGGCTGCATCACCTTCTTTGGCCCCTCTTGTGTAGGTATGGCCGTGTGAGTGAGTTCTGGCCACTGGAAGGCTAGTAAAAGTGGTGAGTGTATTTCTAGACCTCCCATGCACGATCTCATTTCCTCTTTCCCTGAGCAGAGAGGGTCTGGGGCCATAGAAGATGCTGGTCCAACAAGATGGAAGGCGCCTGGATCCCTGAATCACCACTTGGAAAACCGCTTGGCCAAGGACCCCAGATAAGACTTTATGTGCATAAGATACAAGCATCTATCGGGTTAAGCCATTGAGATTTAGAGATTCTATTATAGCAGCTAGCAATACCTATCCTAACACAGCGCCCAATAATGATTATGCAGTTTGACCAACAAACTCCACTCCTGGAAATCTAATGGTTCGGGTTCATTCAATCTGGTCCTGGCGTAGTCCTTGGTGGGGCTTCTTAATCCAGTCACTAATCAAAGTGAACACTGGAAAATTTCCAGAGAAGTGGCTGACAGAAAAATAGATTCTAATGGTTGACTGAAGGTTTTGTTCTAAATTGTCGAAGTTGGGTTGTGCACATTCTGAGGCTGGGACTGGCTACAGTGTTTTGACTAGACTAGACTAGGGCTCAAAAAATAGTCAAGGATAAGCCAAAATAAAAGTAGAAAAGGGAAAATATGGAAGTAATCAGATTGTCTGTATCAGCTGATAATAGTCTGTCCCTGGGCACACAGTCAAAAAATGTTAACCCTGGCCAGCCGCTCACATACTCCAGGTGATATGCTAAACCAGAGAACTGTGACAGCTAGCCGGGGGAGGGGAAGAGGGCACAGCTCAAGGGCAATGAGATGCAGATAAATCCTCTGACTGTGTGCCTCCAGGCTCGGTTCCCAAGATAAAATATGGTGTTTAAGGGAACACGGGGGCATGTGAGTATTTGTGTGTGTGGGTCTGTCTGTCCGTCTCCAGCTGCCTCACTAAGAGATCATTTTAAATGTCAAAAAAATCTTTATGCAAAAGCATGTTTAGGGCAGCATTATTTACCCAGTGAAAAACTTTCGAAGCAACTGAAATGTCTGTGGCAGATACTGATGGTTTCCTACCCAACAGCCATTCTCACTCCTTCCATAGAAAACAGTATCCCAGGTTTGTTCTGATTCCAAAGGTGAGTCAGGATTGTTCTAACCCAGTCTTGGTCCTTCCATTCTTTCTTGTCAGTGATTGGTCTAGGATTGGATGTATGATTCTGGCTTATGAAATGGAAGAGAAAGTTTGCTAGGGCCTCTTCAGAAAGGCAACAGACAGAGGCACTCAGGAAAATGGACTTTCCTCCCACACTCCTTCCCTTTCCCTCTTCACTTTGGACTCTGTTGATGAAGATGTGATTCCTGGAGATGCTGCAGCCATTTTGCCACCATGAGGGTGAGGCCAAGGAGACTCACAGAGACATCGCTCCAGAAGCTACCGAGCTGCCGAACCAACCTGGGAGCTTGTCATGTGAAATAATTTGTATTTAGGTGTTCTGCTATGCTCACTCTGTGTCGCTCTTGAATGTGGCTGTTGGCAGAACTGCATTCCTTGTGGCATTGGACTGATGGCCTCGGTGACTTGCTGGTAGGTGACTGGAAGCCACCCTCAGTTCCGCACTCAGGGCTCTCTCGATAGGGTAGTTTACAACACGGCACTTACTTCATCAGAGCAAGCAAACGAGAGCCAGAGAGGAGAGAGAGAGCCTGAAGCCACAGTCTTTTATAGTCTGAACTCAGAAGTGACATCCACCACTCATGCCACATTTTGTTTGTTAGCAGTGCAGGGGCACAAATACCAAGAGGTGGGGATCCTTGGGAGCCACCGTAGGAACTGCTCTGTTCGTTTCCTGGGTGGCTTAGAACAATGAAAATTTATCGTTTCACGGTTCCGAAGGCTGGAAGTTCAAAATAAGGATGGTTGGGCCATGCTCTCTCTGAAGGCTCTTAGAGAAAGCTCTGTCATTGCCTCTTCTCACCTTTGCTGGTGGCCAGTAACCCTTGGCATTCCTTGGTCTGTAGACACATCACTTTACGCTCAGCCTCCATTGTCACGTGGCGTTCTCCCTGTGTGTCTGCATCCAAATTTCTCTCATCTTATCATTTTGACCTGATGACGTCTGCAAAGACTCTATGTCCATACAAGGTCACGTTCACAGGTCCTGGGGATTAGGACTTCAATCTGTCGTTTCGGGAGGACACAATCCAACCAACGACTCCTGCCTATCGCAGGTGGGGCAAGTGCATTGCTGTTGAAGAGAGTTCCTGCCCCGTAGGACGATGCTGCCTGTCCGCTCTGCAATGACACCTCATCCATCAAGGTCCCCACACAGCTAATTGCAGGTGCCCCTTGAGGACAGACCACCCCTCTGGCGCTCTGTGCCCCAGGCTCCCGGCCTCCATTTCCACTCACGGGCTCTCCTCTGACCCCTGTGCCCCCTTTGCTGTGGCTTCCCTCGCTCTGATATCTGGTCAGCCTCCAGCTGGTGTCCTTGTCTGAGGGCTCGTTGAGGTCGGGGACTTGCCCTGACTCATTTCTGAGCTCCCAGTGCCTGGCACAGGGCCTGACACCCCGTGGGTGAGTGATGAATCCATTGGATGAATCGATAAAGGTATGAATGGAAAGTCAGCACGTATGGTATTGAACGTTACGAAAAATGAGAAAAGGCTGGGTGGGGGATGGAGGGGCTTTTACAGACTGAAAGAGAATGAGGAAGCGCGATGGCTAAATGCAGCGTGGTCTCCTGGGTGACGCCGGGAACAGAAAGAGGACTTAGCGAAGACACGGATGCAATTCGAAGACGCTCGGCACGCGCAGTAGTGAACGGTGCCACACGATGCTCTCGGCCGAGACGAACGCGAGGTAAGATGGTAGCGTTAAGGAAAGCCAGGGGGAGGGACCTGGGGACTCTCTTACTAGCTATTTAATTCTTTTGAAAATCTAAAATTATTTTAAAATGGAAACCTAAAATATATAAATGTTAAGGCAGAGCAGACACTAGATTTATCCAGGAATTTACTAAAGGGGCGAATAAGGTAGGATTATTGAAGAAGGGGAGATGGAGGAACTCGGGATACGGGACCTGAAGGGAACAAATAGCCAATCAGAACCCAGCAACAGAAATGAGCCAGTTTGCCTAATGTTGACAGTCTGTTTGACCCTTCATTTGCAGAAAGGGTGAAAACCCACTTCGGATGGGGCCTTGGCAGCACTGTGAGTCTAGGTAGGGGGCTCCGAAGCCCCCAGTGCCATGGACTTGAGCGGTTTAGAACCATCTAAGATTTCGGCACTTTGAGACCTCATCATCTGCCATGCTTCTTGCCTCCTATACTATGAGTACATGTGTGTGGTCTGAGAGCCCCATCCGCACGCACACACCCCACTGGGGAGTTTGGGTAAGGATCTGAACGTTTGGGACTCACAGGGCAGGGGACATCCAACACAGCGGAGCCTTCCTTTCCCCGCCCGCTGGCGCCTCCTCGCCCCTCCCCTCCCTCCCTCCTCCTGGGCTGTCTCTGCCCCAAAACGACCAGCTCACCTCTTGGAAGCCCTGCCTCTCCCTCACCCCCAGGGCCCTCAGCATCCTACCTCCCCCAGTTCAGTCCATATTAAAATACAATTCCTTCTTTCTCAGGAGGAATTTTGATACCAGCTATTAAAATACCATTCGCTCTGGCTCCTTGCGTGAATCTGAAGCCAGTGCTGTCTCCTCTTGGGCTCATTACAGCTGTGGCTTTGATCCACCGTGTCTAGACAACCTTGTGGGTCAGAATCAGTTGGGAGAAAACTGGCAATATAATTATTTGCTAACGACAACGCACTGATATTTCCAATGATTTGGGTTAAAATCATACAATATACCTAGAGTATATCCAAGGTTAGCTCTACAGCCATGTCATCTTCCTCATTTGTATTCTAAAATGCTATGTGAGTGGGAAGGAAAGGAATAAAATTTGCAAGTAGCCCATGGGAGTTGTGCATGGGAGAACACCACATGGGTGACACCCTCGTCACGTGTATGCTAACGGAAAAATAGTTTGAGAGCTGCTCGCTGGGAGGGTCAAGTGAGATCTTTACAGGCTGTAAAATACTGAAGTTAGCGACCGAGGTTCATATTTGGCCTGGAAGAGCCCTTAAGGTGAGCTGGTCCAGCCCCGGCTCCTGTCACTTTACAGATGGGGAAACTGAGGCCCATGGGAGGAAAGGGTCAGGCCCAAGGTCAAATAGTGAACCAATGACAGTCCAGAGCTGGGTCCCAGGGGTGGTCCCTTGTACCTTGTAGCCTCCCTTTACACCTGGAGATGTTCAGATGAACATGGGGTGGCCGCAGGGAGAGATCGGCAGCTGGCCACGCGGCCATCTGTCTCCCCTCCCCCGGGTTTTTAAGAATGCAGGAGGTGAGCACAGTTCTTGGTCACTTAGGGGCAGCATTGCTCTGTTACACTTTTGCTCCCTCTTCTCACTGGAGCGTGTCTAGTTTGACAATTTCACAGGTAATTAGGACCAAACCTGTGGAGTCAGCCAAGCTCCAAGCGGGAAAGGAGGCCGCAGGTCGGGAAGGGTTGGGATCCCGGCTCGGTGGCGCCCTACTGCCTGACCTTGGCCGAGTGGGTTAACCTAAGCAGGCCTTGCCGTCTGTAAATCCAGGCCAGTCGCAGCCCTCCCATGGGTCGACGTGAAAGCGAGCGTCCCCGGCCCACGGTAGTAGGTGCCTCCTTAGACCTTGCATTGTCTGGCCCAGCCCAGAGCTCACGACTTTGAACGTCTCTGCATCTTATTCTTCTACTTCCACAGGTGCATGGGCTGCTTTTCTGCCCTCCTTTTCTTCCCAAATACTTCTCCGGTAAGAGGTGAAGGCACCACGGCCCTTCTGTGCCCAGGGCGAGTTTCCAGAGTGGAGAGGAAAGGCACGTGAATGAACTGGAGTCTCTCTCTTGGACCACCATATTTGTCTCTTCAAGGTCATTCCCTTCCCCCACCCCTGCATTTTAACTGTGTGCCTTGCATTCCATTGACAGTGTGCTGGTACACTTAGTAACAGGGCATCTTATAATCGATGGCATATCAGATTGTGAAAAGCATGGTACCTGAAGCAACAAAGGGGATCCGTCAGCTCCTGTAACTAAGCCACAGAAAGAAGCAACCATCAGAAGACATGGGGGCTTCAGGACCCGGGCGCCCCTTCTTTCTCTCTCTCTCTTTCTATCTTCCTCCTCTCTCCCTCCCACCTCCCCAACCCACTCCCCACTCCTCTCTTCTCTATATCCTTTCTCTCTCGCACCTCTAATTCTCTGTGTGACCTTGGCTTCGTTCCCTCAGGTCGGCTCACTCACAAAGCTGGAAGCATGGCCCAGGCAGCTCTAGGCTTCCAGAAGGCACAGCTCTTCCCCACCGTCTTTGGAGTAGCCCCAGCCAAGGGCCTGACTGGGTCACGTGTCTCTCCCCGGACCAGTCACCTCTGAGCCTTCGCCATGTGCCGTGGCTGGGATCATGAGAAGCTATGAGCGCCAGCCTCCACCCGACCCCACGGCTGAAACGGACATTCAGGGCTGTTCCGGGCAAACCACACAAGAGAAGTGCACCGTCTTGAGGCCTGGATGCACGTGTCCTGTGGTAGCCGGGAGCAGGGTCCAAGAGTTCAAGGTACTTCCTTGTTTGACTCCTCACCAAGTCAAGGTAAGTCGGTCACTTCCGCTTGAAGACTCAGTAGCTATCATCATTGTTTATTACTATGGCCCCAATTTAGACTTCACTCTCACTGAGGACAAGCCCATTGTCCTCCATCTCTTTTGAGATGAATGTCTCGTACTGCAATAGGCGGTCACTCACTTCTTCGAGGAAATACTAATAGCTAATATTTATTCAGCACTTGCAGTGGGTCAAGCACAGTTCTAAGTATATTTCTTGTATTAGTCATTTCATCCTAAAACCACCCAATGAGGTAGATGCTGTTATGATCCCATTTTACAGGTGAACAACTGAGGCACAGGGAAATCGAGTGAAATACAGAGTAAGTAGTAGAGAGCCAGAAGCCACAGGCAGGTGGCTCGACCCCCGCGCCCGCGCTCTCGGCCAGTGCCCGAGGTGGGCAGGCCTGAGTTTTTCCATTGAGTCCCATCGAGCCAACGCCCCTGTAGGCCCGTCCAAGCTCGAACCACCCTCCAGGTAGCCAGGCTGGCTGCCAGGACGGCGAGGAACTGGAGTCCTCACAGGTTTTATTTTAATTCTTGATGATGACAGTTACCATTTGTTGGTACCAGTCAAGGGCCTTTAATTACACGATCTCAACACATTTTGAAGATGAGGAAACAGAGGTTCAGAGAGGGTAAGGAACGTGCCTAGAGACACACAGCTAGGAAAAGTGGGGATCCAAGATTGTAGCTCAAGGCCACGTGACTCCAACACCTGGGCTCTAGCCATGCACTTCTCCCCAGAGCGAAGAGCCCCCCCCCCACCAAACTGAGTCTGGGGTAAGGGCGTGGACCTGATCAAGAGGAGAATCCTGGGCAGGCACACTCTCCTCTGGCCACAGTCCTATGCCACGGCCCCGGGGGTAGGCTGAGGGAAGCTGCCCGATTCTGCCCATGCTCCTAAACCTGCCTCAGCCCTGCAGGAACAATGCCGCCATGAATTAGGGGAACGGTGGGTGTGCTTGCGTGTGAACTGTCCCCACCCCTAGACTGCACCGCTGCCAGGATTGTCTGCAGTTTTCATAAGGCGGCCTCCACTAGACCAGCATGTAATAATAATCGTAGCCACCGCTTATTAAACGCCTGATACAGGCCGGACGCTGTGCTTAGGGCAATGGAAAGTTCCTCACTCATTCCTTCTAATGACCCTTCATAATGAGCGTCCAGGAAATTGAGACTCAGGGAGGCAGAGTAAGGAACTCGTCCACGGCTGCAGAGTTAGCAAGGGCCAGAGCTGGAACTCGAACCCAGATCTGCCTGACTTCAAAGCCATGACTTTAACGCCGACTTTATGCTGCTTCTTCGCCTGTGCCAAGACCACGGGGATCGAGAAGCACAGTCCTTGCTCCCAAGGAGCTCAGCGTCCAGGAGACACGTGAATGAACACATGGCAACTGGGTAAGGGGACGAGGGATGACGGACGCATGTGCTGGGTGCTCAGGGGGCCTCGGGGAGAGGTGTCACCCTGCGTGATGTATCCTTCGTGAGTCAAGGACAAGTGACGTGAGTCTAACTCAAAATGGCTTAAGCGGGGAAAGGCAGGGGTGAGGCAGAGACTGAGTGGCTCATATTTCTGAAAAGTTAGGGAACTGGCTTCAAGCGCGGCTGTTCCAGGAACGGAAGCCAATTATCAGGAGTCTTTCCTCAGCCTCGCGTGTTGCTTTTGGCCATGTCGACTTTAGTTTAAGAAGATTCTGCTCCCTGCAGGTGAGCCGTCCACCTGAAATACCTGGTCTACACTCTACAAGGTCAGCATGGGTAGCAAGCCCAGTGAAAGGAGAGTCCTCGTGTACTTTTAACTTCAGCCACATTCCCAGGGTTGGCTGCCATTGGATACGCTGGGGTCACGTACCACTCCCTCACTCCGTCACCATGGCCAGAGAGGTGGGATGCTCAATGGGCTATTGGCAAGGCCTGGGTCACCTGCCCACTCCCGAAACTGAAGGAAGAAACCAGCCCCGTGCACATCAGGGCGCTGGCACTGGGAGCAGGGGCCGTGGATACTGAGTGGGCAAAGACGCTCGGTGCCCAGCCTGGGTCGGTCACAGAGGAGGAGCCCCGGGAGCATGGTCGAAGAGAAGCGTGCAGGCAGAGCTGGGGCCGTGCGGAGAAGGGCGTTTCCCACCAGAGGGAACAGGCTGTGCTGGGCAGGCATGTGAACTGACAGTTTGGCACAGCCGGAGGCCCAAGCCAACGTGGGAGGGGAGTGTGAGACGTGGCCGCAGAAGGGACAGGCAAAGGCCTGCCAGCCTGGGGGCTGTGCTCAGAAGTTTGAACTTGCTCCTGCAGGCACTGCTCTGGGAGGTAGAGCCTGATGGTCAAGGGCAAGGGCTCTGGGCTAGACCTCTCGCCCTGCCCCCTTCCTCTATGGGCGACTCTGTCTTTCTGATTCTGAGCCTCCCCATGTGTGAAATGGGGGAGGATATGGCACGGCCTCCACAGACCTGCAGTGAGGGCAAAAGGAGGCAAATCCACGAGAAGCACAGAGATGGTGCACAGTCAGTGCTCAGAAATACAAACCGTTACTGCACGTGGAT
This sequence comes from Pteropus medius, assembly GCF_902729225.1. Classification (NCBI taxonomy): domain Eukaryota; kingdom Metazoa; phylum Chordata; class Mammalia; order Chiroptera; family Pteropodidae; genus Pteropus; species Pteropus medius. The sequence continues at coordinate 10,306,225 of NW_024340699.1, forward strand.
TTTAAGCATCAGAGGGGCTCTGATCTATGTTCTAGAAAGCTCCCCCCTGGGTAAGGCGGACGACGGGGGCGAGGAGATCAGTGGGAAGAGGTGCATGTCTCAGTGAGACGGCACCGCTGTGGGGAGACAGAGAGCACAGGGCTGGCGAGACAGGGCCGAAGGAGAGAAAATTCCACTGCACTTGGCAAAGGATGCGATGTGGGGAGAAGGAAGAATGCAGGATAAAAATAAACAGGAAGACAAAAATCTACCCTTGACCTTGGATCCCTTAACTTTTCACTTTTGAACAAATAAATTTGCTCAGATAAAATTCAACCAGCTTCTCTAGGTTTTTTTTCCTCTCTCTCTCTCTTTCTCAAAATATCTCAAAAAAAAAAAAAATGTCCCCAGACCATTTGATTCCCAGTTTTGAAATCTCAGAGTTTTGTTTTTGAGCCTGAATATGCTCTGAATGCTCCACCTGCTCCCGTGTGCCTCACCTGAGAAGGGCGCTCAGTTTTCTAGGCCACGGATGTTTCACGTGATGGGAACGTGGGCTTGTTTGGTGGATTTACAAGAACTTTATTCACCATGATGAATCTAAACCTCAGCTAAGTTATCAGGACTCAAGTTCGCATGAATCCTCACCAGAAATAAATAAAGGACAAAGAATAAGAGGATGAAGGGCACAGGACGAGGAAGGAAAAGAAACAGCAGCAGCCACCACGAACAAACCAGAAAACAGAAACTTGACCACGAAAGCCTCTCTGCCACTCAGCGAAACCTTTCACAAGAACTATTTGCTGTCTAAGTGTAGATAACAATGACGCTGAGATTCTGGACTGAAATTTTGTCATTTCGAAGCCATTTTTACAATCCTTAATCAGTAAATGAATCAGAAACATATGGATCATATTTCGCTGGAATCGCATGATTCTAAATCAGGGGGAAACTGCTTTAGGGAAAACAAACAATAGAAGTACTTTAAAAAAAACCTTTTTGATTTTTGGTTTTTTGCAGGCCTTCAGCTTGATAGCTGGGTGCAGATAGGATCAGGTTGCTCATCAAGTTTAATGAGAATATAAACCTCGGATTTCCATTACGGCACCCAAGCTTCCCCGGTGGAAACTCTAGAGAGGAGGAAGAAATAAACAGGTACGTTTACCTGTCCATGTACCCAATAAATCTCAGCGAGCATTTTCCCTGGGGAACCAGTGGCTGGGTACAACAAGCCAAGTGCGCCTTGGACACTGATGTCAAACTGTGATGGACGAGTCAGGCCTTTGAGGCTCGTGGCCTTTCCACGAGTCGCTCTCTGCTGGCAAGATGAGGCAATTCTCCATTCACCCGTGGCCCGCTTAGTAATAATAGGAACGGACATAGCCGAAGCCTATCGAACTGTTGCTATGTGCTGCGCGCTGCTCAGGTGCTTGACATTCATGAGCTCATTTAATTTCATGGCGATCCTATGTCCCGGGGCCCCAAGCATTCATTCGCAGTGTTCTCCAGGATGGCGGCGACCCTGCATTGCTCTTAAAGACGTGATCTCGTGCAAATGCCAACTTCAAGGCCAGCCACGCCATCCACGCAGGCCCTTTGGTCGCTCACTGCCCCTGACGGTGCCCCTTCCGCGCCTTACACCAGTTCGTAATGACACGTTTATGGGGTCACTGACATGTCGGCTCTCTCTCCCCTTCTCATCTGTGCTCTCCAGAAAGCCCCACCTCCTTCGCACCTTGCAAAGTATCCAACCCAAAATCAGATCTGTCCCAGAGCTGCATCCTGAGCTCGGACTAGTTATTGAACAAAAAGCTATCAACATGATTCTGATTTCGGAAGGGAGCTCTGGTGAGTGAATTCTCTCTCCATTTTTCTATTTCTGGCACTTTAAACTCAAGACTTTATTTTCATTTTATCGTAATTTGACAAATGCATGCAGCCGGGGGGCTGGGACATGAAACGTGGAAGGACTAGGTCTTGCTCCCACGGCGTCCCAAATCCGGTGGGGGCACTGACTCAGACTGCTCCCAGCTTGAGACAGGCATCCAGGAAGACTGCAGTGGAGGTGGGACTGGTGAACTTGACCTTTCCCGGCAAAGAAAGGGGAAGCGTGTCCTAGGCAGAGGTGCAGAAGAGGCGAAGGCCGAGAGGTGAGCCAGATCATGAAATATCAGAAGAACTTCCCATGGTTGGGCATGGCTGGCTTGGAAAAGGTGACAAAAGGCGAGGTTAGAGAGGGCCAGGCCACCACCGAACACTCACAGATGTCAGGTTTACGCAGGGGGGACCCGTGACGGTTTTGCACCCACAAGTGTGGTCAGGGCCTCCTGTTGGCACAGTGACCATGTGGAGGGTGCAAGGCCAGGGACAGGGAGACCAGGAGGCGGTAAGCAAACAGATCCAAGGGCTCTCCAGAGGCAGACCTGCCAGGACTGGGCTTTCGATGACGGCCAAGGACAGGAAGAAGAAAGTGGGAGAAGCCGGGCAGTTCCTGCGGAAGCTCCATCTCCGTCACCCCGGCTCCGGCTGCAGACTCTCATCTGAATAAGCACTGTCCTCAGGGTCCTGACCACACTGTCCGTTGCCAAACCCCAGCAGCAGACGCTCCGTCCCGCTCCCAGAGTCTCTGGAAGACCCCGGAATGTCAAGGCCTGTCAAATCCATCACCGCCAGGCCCACGCCGCCTGGCTCTCGCCCACAGCAATAACTCTCGGGTTCAAGGGCTGTGGGGAGGATGACCTACTACTCTTTGGCAGCTGAAACTGTTGTTTCCCTCACAACACGGAACCCCCAATTCGCGAGGGTGAGCAGGCAGGGCTCCAAGAGCAGAATACCACGTCTTCGCTCTCGGTTCAAAGCCAAGATTTAATTTTTAATTTTCAAAAACATGAGTGGTCAGACCACGGCTGGAAAATTGAAACCATCCTCTGAGCACCTCTGGGCTCCCACGTGGCCCTTCCCGACTGCAGAGCGGGATGGAGCTGGGAGGAACAGCACTTGACAGTCTCCCTGCTCACGAGCAAGTGAGCTCAGCCCGCCTCGGTGCCCAGCCTATAACTCTCTAGCTCTACGAGACCTTAGCCATGGTTCTGAGCTTCTTCAAACCTTGGTTTTCTTCTGTGTTGGGACAGCATTGTGAGGGACAAAGGAGACACGCGTGTTAACTCTTGAGACCGTGTCTGTCATACATGAGGTGGGTAGTAGTCTAGGTTTCTCCGGGTTATAAACGGAGCTAAGGCTTTTAATTCAGAGGATTGAAAGTTACATCAACCATAACTTTGCCCACATACACCCCATGTCCTCCCCTCTCTGGCCAGGTCTGCGGAGACGCTGAGAAGCCTGGGAGGCTGTGTGACCTTTTAGCAAGTCTCTGAACCTCTCTGGGCGTTAGTTTATTCATCTGTAAAATGGGAGCCATAATGCCGCCAGCCTCAGGCTGTGGGCCCAGAGGGAGTTCCCACCTACCCAGCACTCAGGGCAGAACTGCCTGGTGGAGGGATGAGCTATGTGAGGCATTCAAGCTTTCCCTGGCCCACGCGAGAGCTAAGGGGCTGAGCTATTTTCAAAAGTTTAGGTTCAAAGACACAAAGAACTGGCTTCTCTGCCTCAGGGATGAAAGAGGGGTGAGGTCCCCAAGGGCGGGCGTGTGGTGGAGGGAGGTGGGCTCCACATGCAGCAGATAGGGGACTCCCACCCTCATGCCGGACCCAGGCGGAGTGGCGTCGCCAAGAAGGATGACACGTGGCTGGACCCTCGGAGCGAGACCAGCCATGTACCATGCAGAGCCCAGGGCAAAAGGAAAATGCAGACTCCTCGTTCAAAAATTGTTCAGAATTGCAAGACAACGACAGAGAGCATTAAGCCAAGCATCGGGCCCTTCTGAGCGTGAGGCATCTGCACAGGCCTGACATCCACGCAGCTGGCCTGGCCTTGCTGGCCAGCGAGCCCAGCGAGTTTCTCATGGCTTGATGGGCACCAAGGGGGTGGACACCGTGAGCGGAGAAGCCCTTGCCCTCCGACGGCCCTTGGGAACTTAGGCAGCTGTAGAAGGGCGGAAGCCTGGCCCTGATCTTCCAGAATTCTTGGAGCCCCTCCCACTCATCCTCGCTAAGTTGCTGAGACTGAATATCCCGCCAGCCGGGTGGGTGTGGAGCCCGATTTCACGTGACTTTGAAGAATGGAGAAAGGTGACCATCCTCGCATCTGGATGTCGCGCAGGAGAGGCCTCCGGCTGCTCACGCCCAAACCTCGTTGCATCCCCAGAGCAGTCCTGCTGGCTCCCAGTCCAGTGCTCTGCAAGCCTGTGTTGACTCCGTCATCACACGCACACTCTAAGCCCAGCACCGTGCAAACCGCCGACCGGGTGGCCGCCACGATCGCGGCCCTGTGCTGCAGTCACTATCATTAGTCCCATTTTGCAGATGGGACTTGCAGAGACCTGCAGAGGTTAAGTGATTTGCCCACATTCCAAGAACTCGTCGGCGGTGGGGCCAAAACCCGAGCCCAGGTCTTCGACCCCGAAGGTCGCTGACAACCACAGCGCCGCGCCGTGGCGGACCGGACCGGACCAGGGCGGCTCTTCTCCAGGCCACGAGGTCCAGCCCGCCCCCCGCCCCCCATTCCGTTGTCGCCTTTGGCTCTGTGTTTCTGGATCTCAGCCTCTCCTGCGTAGTGCTCTCCAAAGCTGTACGGAAGCCGAGGGAGGGACCGTAATAACATCGATCGCCCCCCTGCTCGCTCTCCCCCTGCGAGTCACTGCGCCCAGCCCCTCTTCACCCCACACGACTGCACGGGAGGGGATGGTGGTGCCATTTCACATATGAGGAAACTGAGTCTCCAAGACCGGAAGTTGCTTAGCCAACGTCACTCAGCTGGGACTGGGCCCAGGTCTGAGTGACTGGAGTCAAACTAACAAAAGGCCGGGTGTGTTTTCTGCGGCAGTTAGGTGAAGCAGGAAAAGACTTGGGCTTTTCCCCATGAGGGGACACGTGTTCTCTGACATCCCGCCATGTGGAACAGTCCCTGTAAAATTAAATGAGATAAGAGTGTGTGAGGCATTCGGCCCAGAGCCTGGCACATCATAGGCACTGAGTCAATGTTAAATATTCTTACCAACGCGAAATGTTGGCTGAGATCTTTTCCAGCTGGGTCTTAAACACCCCTACCCCCAGAAGCCTGGACCCAGTCCCCTGCAGCTTTGGGGCAGAAGCCCAGCTTCTTGTCGCTCTCCTGTTCTCTGTCCCCTGGGGGGGGCACTGGTGGGAGGGGCAGCTGATGTCCTGAACATGAATCTGGCCAGTGACCCAGGAGGTGTTGCCTGAGCGTGAGGTAATGGAGCTGGAGCTCGCAGCAAGCCTGATGGCACACGTCATCACTGGAGCAGCGGGACACACTGAGAACGACGGCCGCGCCCCGGGGCTCCTGTCGGGGGCAGCCTAGCCCGGCGCCGGCTGCACACGAGCACTGTGTCTCCTGCTGGGACCTGAGCTAAAGCTCCGTGGCCAAAGAGCCACTGAACAAGCGACCAGCTCGGGGTTCCCACATCCCCACTCCCACCTCGGGAAAGAGAAAAGCAAAGGAATCAAGTCAGGTGACATGAGCAGAGTGAGCCTCCGCTTTCTCGTCTGTCACACCGACGGGTGTCCAGACTCCCCGCCAGGCCCTTGAGGTTCCAGACTCTGACCTACCAGGTATTTGGGGCATGGAGGGGAGACAGACCTCGGGAAGTGCAGCCGTACTATGTATGACGGTTTGGGGGAGCACAGAGCTGGCAGCAACCAAGGAGAGGAACATCAGAAAGGGCTTCCCAGAGGAAGTGACCTCTGAGCTGGGTCCCGCAGGGTGAGCAGTCTGAGAGGCGGTCAGTCACAGGGAGGTGTCCCAGGCCCAGGGCACAGGGAGGCCGGAAACGGCACCGAGCTTTCCAGTATCTACACGTCCCAGCTGCAAAGGACACAGGTAGGGAAGAGATGGACGATGAGGAGGTCGGCAGAGGCCGCCGGGCCGTGACTCACTGGAAGCTTCCCGGGACACACAGGCGTCATGCCGTTTCCTGTGTTCATTTTACAGATGAGGAAGCTGAGACTCAGGAGGGCAAAGCAGTTTCTTCGAGATCAACTAATAGAAAGTAGGGCATCTGAGACTGGAACTCAAGTCCTCCTGCTCTAAAGCTTCAAGTCTGAACTCCCCCGCCCACCTCGTAAAAGCCTGGGGACCCGCCAAAGCCATGGCAAGAAGTTCAGCTTTCACTCTGAGGGCCGCGGGGTCCTGTCGGGTACTCAAGCATTTGCATTTGCGATTAGCGGGCTCACCGTGGCGCAGAGCAGAGAATGGACGTGAAGGCTCCAGCGTGGAGTAACGGGACATCCGGCCAGCCCCGGCGGCGCCCCTGGCCGGTACCAGGCCCCTGGTGGTCTGTGCAGCCCCTCCTCCCGCCACCCGCCCCACACTGAAACGGTTTCCGCCGCGCCCCAGGCCCAGAACCCTCTTCCTGTCGCCCTTCACCTGCCTAAGGTCCACTCCACCTTCCGGCTCCAGCTCAAGGTCATGGCCTTCGGAAAACCTTCCTGCTGGGTCGGATGGCTGTGTTCCGTGTCCCCCGTCACCCCGCCCCTCAACTTTGACCCTTTCACTGTTCTCCTTCTGAAAAGGGCATAGAGCTTTGCCTTGCCCCGCTGGCTCCCCGGCGCCCAGCACGAGTAGCAGCCTTGGGCACCCAGGTGGACTGGGCGTTGGAGGTGGCCGTGACTCCTGAGAACACCCTCGACCCCACTCACCTCCCTCAACCACACACTCACGTGAGACGCGTCCCTCTGTGTCATTCACTGCGTCCCTCTGGCCTTAGAGACATTGTCTAACGAACCAGGGACCCGACGAGAGTTTTCAGGGAAGTTTCCAATGAATAGTCTGGGCAATTGTGTTGTCTGGAGACGGAGGAAAGTGGGTTGTTCAGGGGTTTCTACTCTGAGGCTGACATGCACTCTCACCTGGTTCCGCCCCCTGCCAGGCTGGGTCGGAGTCCCTCCCGGGCTCCTCCAGGACCAGAGGCATCCCTTTGCGTTCGCGTGCCCACCTTCCCCATGAGGCTGGGTCTGACTGAGCCTCAGGAGCACGCGATAGGTGCTCAGCATCTGCCGAAGTAACGGCTTAATGAATGGCCCACTCAACGCAGGGCCTCAAAAGGAACAGCTCAAACTGAAGGGTGCCTGAGGCTGGCCTAGGGGCAGGGTGGCTGTCTTGGCTCAGCTTGGACTGGACTGGAGGGGCCCACCTCTGAGCCATTTCCACCCAGGTCGGGGTTTGGAATAGGCAATGCCTGCAGATGACAGAGATGTGCTGGGACACGGTGGGCGCCTCACATCTTGGGGCCCCTGATTCTGGGGACTGGTTGCTTCCATCCTTGAGTCCCATCTGAGTGAGTCGTGCAGCGTCAGCCTGTTGTAGGCATCTACGAACCCAGGCGGCTGAGCACAGGGCTGGCCCCTCATCTTAAGGGACCTGACTTCCTTCACCGCGAAAGGTGGGGTGAGCAGGGGATGCCTAGGGCTGGCCGTTCCCAGACACGTTGGGACACCCGATGATGAGAGCAGAGAGCGGGCCCTAAGGTTCATCGGTGACTTTTTCCATATTAGCAAGGAGACAGGGAATTAAAATCTATTACTATCTCCCGCGTGCCGAACACTTTATACACTTGGTCTCTAATCTCCATACCGGCCTTAGAGATGGCTACGAACCTCCTCTCGTTTTACAGATGAGGAAACTGAGGCTCGGAGGCCAAGCGGCAGGTCCAAGGTAACACGCGGATTTAGTGCTGGGGCCCAGGTGTGAACCGGGCTCTGTCTGGCCCCACGGTGTTCCCAAGGCCCCGTCAGCTGGCCGGACCCTCCCCAGCCTCTCTCCCGTCACCGTCTCTGGAACAGAGGCGCTTGGCCTCCTCTACCCGCTCTCGGCTCCCGCTGCCAGCCGAGACCTGATTTGAATCTGGGGTTCTCTCCCGTTGCAGCCCAACAGAGATTTTTATTGGAATGCCCCTCAGATTTCCAGACTTTGAAGATGTTTCAACAATGCAGTAAAAGCAGGTCTTTGCCACAACAAAAGGCAGAAACATCACCAAGGAGTAAACAGAATTCCTTGGCCTCTTCAGAGCGTGTGTCAACATCTCTTTCTTCTCTTCGCTGCAGATTCAGAGCCGGTCGGGGCGGGCGCGTTCCTGGCACCGGTGGGGTGGGCCACGGGCTGTCCCAGCTCCGCCTGAGAACAGATGCTGGCCTTGGTAAACTGAGAAAGCGTAAACCGCTGTGAGATGCTTTCCTGACGACCACAGTCGCCCACATGGAAAAGCCATTCGCAGCCGCAGCCCCCGCGCCCTGCCCCCTGGCACACACGTGTGGCGGCTCCAGAGACAGGCCTTCCCAGAACGGGAATGTAAGCGACATGTACAAAACGGCTTGATTTCAACTGATGGCTGGAAATTAAATGGATTTGAAATGTACATGCTTAAAAACAATTTCGGCGGAAAGCACACCCATTTAATATTGCGTCTCTAAACGATGCCTGGGTCCCCCGGCGGGCTTGTAACATGATGAAAACCAGCAGTCAGACCCCACCTGGGACCCCCACTCACCAGGGACACGGTATCTCAGGGCAGAGTGTGTATGTGTGTGTGAGTGTGAGTGTGAGCGTGTGAGTATGCGTGATTTTGTACAAGTGTACAGCAGTACGGGTCCGTGTGTCAGTGTGTGTTGTGTGTGTCTGTGTGTGAGCATGTGTGGAGTCTGTGAGTGTGTGTCCGTGTCTGTGTGAAGGGATGGAAGGAGAGGCAAGATGCTGCCCTTCCATATTTTTTCGAGTCGGCAAATGTCACCTAAGCACCCACCTTGTGCCCAAAGAAAGGAGGGGATGGGGAGTGTCGATCGCAGGGAAGAAAAGGTCGTGGCCTCTCGTAGCTTGTAGGCTGTGTAAGGCGCCGAGACCAAGTCAAAGATGCAATCGAAGAACAAGCTGAGACCATTTTTAAAGTGCCGGACTGGAAAGGGCAACGGGTCCAGGCGTAACCTGGGCATCGCACGGCGCCGGGAGGAACGGCTCAGCTCCGAAAACAGTTGGTCCCATCTGCAGACTCATCGCCACCACTTCTTGGCTCCGAGACCTCGAGCGAGTCACTTCTCTCTGGACCTCAGTGCCGGTAAAATGGTGTTAACGGAATGTGTTGTGTTCATGCCAAGCACTCAATGAATAACAACTCTTATTTATATTATAATTATTTTCCCTGGATGGGAACCTGTGAGACAGGCATCGTATGCCCATTTTAGAGATGCAAAAACCGAAGCCCAAGAGCCTCACAGTGATAGAGTCGAGACTAGAGCCCAGAGCCACCTGGCTTCAAGGCCCACCACGTCACCTCCCGCGCTGAGGCTCTGACCTCCAGAAATGCTGGTTTCGGACGCAGGAAAGCTGATGAGGCGGAGGAGGACGGGGAGTCCAGCAGAGGGAAGAGCCTCAGACACAGACGCCCAGACCGAACCTCTTTTTCAGAGTGAGGGGGTAAGTAGCTCTCCTCTGCCAGGCCTGGCAAAGGCCCTGGGAGTTGGCAGGTGACCAAGACACAGCCCTGGGACCTATTCAATATTGTTGTGCCCTGGCCATGTCATCCCCCGGACCAGTGATCTCTCCACAGCAGCTGTTAACCTGTTCCCAAGAGAAAGGCTCCAGACCACGACTGGAGGCCGCTGCCCTTTCTAATGTTTACTGTCCTCCAAAAATAGAATGGGTTACTTTGGGAGGCAGCGAGGTCCCCATCAGTAGCCACTCTGGCCTATTGTTGTAGAGCCGAAGGGATTGTAGAACATGCAGCAATTCAATGGCTGGTACAATTTAGTGTGATTTTATATAACAGGAGGCTCTATCGTTCAATCAGATACTCGGCAAGCATTTATTAAGCACTTACTGCATGCTAAGACCCATGCCGTGCACAGGAGTACAGAATTAATATAACACAATCCTTGCCATCAAGAAGCTCCTGTTCTAGCTGAAGTCTCTCTCTGCCCCTTTATGCCCTTTCTGAGTCTCAATTTATTTTAGTTATGAACTCAGTTTGATGGACTATGGCTTTAACTTCCTAATCGAGTAGTTTGAATGTTGGTACCTATGATTCTTTTTTTAAAAGTCTTTAAAACAAATCATTTAGGTTATTTTATTAGCATGAGGACTGACTGCTTTTCTTGTACAGCGTGGCTGCTCAGTGTCATACAAGTGACACTTGGGGCCGTGTACTTCTTTGTTGTGGGGGCCGCCCTGTGTTAACAACATCCCTGGCCTCTACCCAGGAGATGCCAGTCACACCCAGTCATGACAATCATATTACCAAATGTCCCTTGGGGGACAAAATCACCCTCAGTTGAGAATGACTGTTTTAAAGGCTTCTCTCCACTAATAAGAGGCCTAAACAAAGGAAATTGAGGGTCCCTGCACCGCAACAACTTATAATCCCCATGGAGTCTTTGCAAACTAAACACACGAGACATCAAGCCTCACCTGGACCTACTGCGCACTGGGCACCAGGCAAAGCGCGGCTGGTGAGGAGCGGGCCCGGGATGAAGCCAGATGCCTGATCATCATCCCACAGAAACATGTGGGCTTCGGATGCCAGTTTCTCATCAGTCAGTGGTGAGTGTGAGCATTTGGGTGAAACACAATTTAAACAAAGCACGAAGTGGGTACAAATTAGGCGTCCAGGTAACATGCATCCCCTTCCTTTCTCCCACCCTGTCCCCACTTTTCCAGACCTGGGATCAGCTGCAGCAAATGCTCTCTACTAGCAACTTCACTGCCCGCCTCCGCTCTCGCTTATCCAGACAAAGCGGCAGGTAATGCAATGTCCCCTCGGGGGACCCAGGCAAACAGATCGTGAGTACCTCTGAGTTAGAACTTCTAGGGTCTGAGGTAAGTTCATCACCCTCCCCAGGCTGTCCACAGTTTACGCCACTCACAAGGCATCCAAAAGAAAAGAAAAGGAAAAGGAAGAAAGAAAGAAGGGAGGGTGGGGGTGGGGAGAGAGAGAGAGAGAGAGAGAGAGAGAGAGAGAGAGAGAGAGAGAGAGAGAGAGAGAGAGAGAACCTAAACCAAAAAACAACCGGTTTCTATAAGGCCAGGCTTCAAAAGCATAAAATTAGCTTCAGAAAAGTCCTGAACTTCAGCTAGCATATTATTGGGCAAATTTCGAGTGCCATTTGCATTTGTTTCAAACAGCTTTTGGAGGCGTTCTGGGAAGCCCGCTGGGCGGCGATTTTAGGTTTCATTAGGCACCGCAGTGCTCTGTGACCACGGTTCGTAAGCAGCTGAAAACCTGAGATCAAGTGTGAGGAGGACTCGGCTGCCGAATTTCAGGGCCAGGGGAAAAAAAAGGAAAAAAAAGGAATCTGGAATGTGTTTCTACTTACTGTCCATTCCAGTAAAATGAAACGGTCTCTCCTCCAAACATGTGTTACTGCTTAGGCCAGAAACTGTATATATTGGTCTAAATCCAGAATGGTCTATGTGACATATTACTCCATATGACAAAATTACTACAACCTGCACTCTCTGTAGAAACGCCTGTTGCAACAGTATAGGATGATAATTTGTTGTACAACAAAAGTACATAATAATTTCATGTCGATGTGGGCCAGGCCTTGGGATTTTCAAAGGGAAATCTCAGATGCATGTGGACCACTGCTGAATATGCACCCCACCCCCCAATTCCCCCACCTCTACCCCCCACACACGCTCATATGGTGTGTGATCAGGATGGGAGAAAGTGGGGCTTTATTTATAACATACCATATTCCACTTGAAAGTGACAAGAACACACACACACACACACACACACAATCAAAACCCTAAAAATAAAGCCAACTGGAAATCTGGTGTTCTCATGCGTGAGGCATCGGTGGCCAGAGCTGGTTCACCTCCCAAAGGGTGAAGGAGGGCAGAGAAGCCAAAAGATAGGAAAGTTCACCTATCGGCATGGAGCGGCTGCCCACCCGCCCAGAGACAAGCCGTGTGACTTCCACGAGACCCCCCCACACCGCAGCCTCCTCTTCAGCCCTTGTCTGGGCTAAGGTTTCATTACGCACCCCGGGCCCCGTTCCAATCCTCGCATCTGCCCCTCTAAGCGGCTCCGACAGATCACTGCACAGTACACGGATTCTCGTTGGGATAATGTCTTGGAGAGGAGCGACCCGAAATGTGATCCAGTCAGAATGCGTTCGCGGTGAAGCATTTCTTTATGATACTTCCACAGAGCAAGGTTGCAAACCAGGGCGAAATATAGGAGCAGAAGAATGGGACGCAGAGCATAAGACAGCGCGATGGCCAATACGTTTTAGTGTGACACCGATTTTCCTGCTGTGGAAACTTTGCTTATGGGAAAACGTGCAAACTCTCTATTCTCTCCCCTCGGTCGTTCCCGTCAGGCTTCCCTGCCTCCTTCTTTCTTTTCCTTCCTTTCTCCTTGTCTCTCTCCTTCTAAGTCCTCTCTCATTGGATGTATTTTCAAAGTGAGGACACGGAGACGTTCTGGGGCGCTTCCTCAAAGCCCCCTTTCCTGGGTGTCTTCACAGAGCTAGGACATCCGGACCCCACTGGTTCACCTCTAAATTTCCCCCGGTTCACCTCTAAATTTCTCCCAGAAAACGTACGGAACTCTTCTCAGACACACTTAAAATGTTCCCGTAAAGAAAAAGAGCTTAGAAAAGCCTTTCGTATCTCAATTATTTCAAAATTTCACTTAAGTCGTCCCTGCTCTCAAAAGCCATGGCTCAGGCTGCTACTGTGGCTTAAGTCAACCCAGCTTTCTCTAGTCAGGCTGGGCAGCCGGACCTGTCTTCTGGGTTGGGTGACCGTCGAAAATCTATCTTCTTAGAGTTTTTTGGTTCAATAAAACCTGAAACATATTTTGCCTGGCGCTTTTCCCCAGGATTTTTAAACCCGTGTGCACTTTACGGCAAATGAGATCCATGTGTCCCTGATTCATTGACACTTAAGCCATTAGGACGCTGCTTTGCAAGAGCACTTTGATGTCCGAGGGCCGTGGAGCTGTTTGCAGGGCTTTTTTTCCTTCACAAACAGGAAGTTTCCCCTTCCTGGGGAGTCCCCAAAGTGAGAGGCAGCCCTCCCAGGATGCAGGACAGTGAGCGGGAGGCAGTTCCGGCTCATCGGAATATGTTTGTCCCACCCGGCCACAGGACAGCCCCGAGACCCTGCCCCTGGGCGTGGGGTGGGAAGGGGTCTTGTGTAAGGAGCCTTGGGGCCGGAGTCGAGCCTGGCCCTGGCACCACACCCCTGGGACTCACACTCGTCTCCCAGGGTGGACTCCATAGGCCTTGACATGTTTACTGCTTTTATGGGACATCAAAATAACACATGACAAAACAAACAGCCAAATACCACGCCTAGGGAGCAGGGTGGGGATGTCATTTGCCCTCCCTTCTTCAGGAGTGCCGCAGAGGTGGGGACCTGGGCTTGGGTCAGGGGATGGGAAGCCGTCAGGGAAGGAGCTGGGGAGACCAGTTCCCGTGAGACTATTCCTGGGGCATCTGAAGGGTTTCAGTATCAGACTGTACCTCACAAGGGCCAGATGGACCCCACCACCACCAGGGAGGAGAAGGAGAGAGCTGGGGCTCTGGGCGCCAGCAGACCTGCATCTAGAATACCGGCCCTGCCACCCACCAACTTGGGCGAGTGACTTCGCCCGTCAGAGCCTCGGTTTCCCCCTCTGCGAGCAGAGACGCCCAGCCCCGAGGGTCGCTATGAGAAACCACGCCTGGGACGCAGCAGCCACACCACCTCACTGGCCCTCACACTCGCGATGGACACTTGTCACTTGTTTGGCCTCCCAACATCCAATCGCGCTTTCCTGTCTGCTCACGGCTCGCTCCTGGGTGTCTCCTGGATGGGAGGTGTGAGCTGTCTCCCTCTCCCAAGAGACCAGTCTCCCTCTCCTCATGCCAGTACGGCCGGGGGTGCAGACCCATGACGTAGGCCCGGCGGGAGGTGTTTGCATCTGTGATTCTGAGTCTTAAGCTTATGACTTTGGCACACGGGTGGGCGACAGCTAGGGGTCAGACTCACAGCAGGGGAGCTAGGGACCATTTGTCTGGGCTGCCTCCCGATCCTGGGACATTCTTGGTTCCCGCTCACAGTCCAATTCTAGTTCTCCAGCCTCCTGTGGATGCTGGCAGTGCCCAGAGTCCTTCTGACGAGGCCCCTTCTTACTCAGGACAGAAGGAATGTGTGTTGTTTGCAGCCAACATCTCTGAAAACTCCATACGCTTCAGCTCGGTCCTTACGTCCAATCTGGTGTCTACCCCGGTCATAACCCTAGCTCTCCGACCTCAGCCCCGCCCTCTGCTCCCTGACTCCCAGCACACCTGTTCCATACCCGCCCCCTGGGCCCCCTCTTCCTGTCCTGCTCACATGCAGAGGACACCTGCACCTGTCTGAATTTCAAGTGGGACTCACTCCTGGGGTGAGCACGTGACCCAGACCTGGCCAACCAGAAAATTCTGGTTGGTCATGGTTCAGGAATGGGCACATGAGCTGAGCCGGTTCGACGTGAGTCAATCTCGTGTGACATTTGCTGGAATTCTTGGGAAAGTGAGGCTCCCTGTCAGCTGGAGTTGCTAAACTAGTTGGTTGCAGAGCTGGGGCTACAGGGGGCAAAGATGAACACTAAGGAGAGAAGCTGCCTGGAAGGGAAGGCAACCCAGAAAAGCAGAGCCCAGAGAAAAAGACAGTGTCTTGAGGGGCTCGTTCAAACCTCTGGATTCAGCTAAGTCTGAAATACTCACATCCCGAAGCTTGCTGGATACACGAGCCAATCTACTTAAGTCACCTGATGTTGGGATCTTGTCACAATGGGAAGAAACCTGATTAGTACACCACCATAAACCCCATGACTGTTCACCCGACGCCATCCGTCACCAGTTCCCTCGGTTCCCTCGCCCTTGTACTGCTCCCACCTAGCGAAACCCCAACCCTAGATCAAGCCGACTGTTGACTTTCCCGGTTCCGGCCCCCACACCAGACACGGTCTCCGAGCTCAACCCAGTCCCCGTGGTACCATGTAATACTGGGGTACCACAGTCTCCGAGCTCAACCCAGTCCTTGTGGTACCCTGTAATACTGGGGTACCATGGTGAGCTCCCTCGCCGGCTGTCCCAGACACTAAGCTCTTCTTCCAAATCCCCATTCTTACCAGTTCCTTCCTGCTCTCAGCAAATGTTCTAACCTATGTTAATTAGCTTAACTGCTTTTCCCAGTGTGTACATATATCAAAGGATCAAGTCGTGCACCTTAAATATATACAATTTCTATTTTTCAATTACACCTCTACAAAGCTAAAATAAAGTCAGCCCTCGACTTTCTGCTGGTTGTGGACACACCTACACGCTAGCCTCACAAAACTGTACCAAGGTGGCAAGTCCATGGACAATTGCCTTTTGAGGCTTGGTGTCTTCTTGAGGCACAGCCCACGGAAATGAAAGCACCGTGGGAGAGATTCGATAGCATTTATTCCTCCTACGCGTGTGCCGTGTGCTGGATCCCGAGAGACGCAGAGAGAAGACATCCTCTGCACCCTTGAGATGCTCAGAGTTTATGAGGAAGGCAAGCACTTTAGCCAACAAGCGTGACAGAGTAGGAGAAGCGCTATCCCAGAGGTGTGTCGAACGTACCTACATCACAGCACAGCCGCTGAATCGGTCAGTCTAGTCGGGAGGGCTCAGGCAGGCTTCCCTGGTCACATGGCGTCTGAGTAGGACTTTGCCAGCTAAAGGGGTGTCTGCAGGTGGAGGGGAGACTGAGAAGGCAAGGCAGGGGTGTTTCGGAAGAAAAATCTGTTGGCTGTAGGCTTGGCTTAGCTGCTGTTTCCTCTGATAAGAAGAAAAACCCCAGGACACTGAGCGACCCTAAACGCTCTGCCTGCGTCCACGGTGGGCTTTCCCGCCCTTTCTGCCACAGTGGCTCAGATTGTTTTTCAATGGAATACCCGCTAAGAATTCTTCAATGGGCTCCCCGAATTTAGATAAGGATCAATATCCTCAAAACGGCCTGCAAGCTCCTGCCTGGCCCGCACCCTTCTGACTGATGGAACAGAGACGACCTCCAAGACCACTTTAGACCTGACACGTTGAAGATGGACGCACCCCCTTTACCCTGGGCTTCCCACTGACTTTTTCCACCCACTCACTGCCGCTGAGTCAGCAAGAAATAACCGTTTTCACGTTTAAGACCCCGCGGTTGTGGTATTGGGTCTATTTGTTACCGCAGCCGGTGTGACACTAACTAATACACTTGGGCAAGCTAGTAAAGCTTTCTGAGCCTTGTTTTATTCATCGCAACAAAGGATGGACACATGTTCTCATGAGGATGCATTTACCTAGTTAGGGTCTCTTTTACAACAGAACTCGTACGAAACAATACCGAGATCCATGTGTCCCTCACACAAGAACCCAGGCACAGGCCATTCTGAGCTGATATGGGGGGCTCCATGATGCCAGAAACTGAGGTCCCTTCTCCCTTACTGCTCTGCTGTTGTCGAGGTATGGCTCCGTCCACATGGTCCCCGATGGCTCACCGTGATACTTGCACGCCAGCCAGCATGGAAAAGGAAAAGGACGTGGCCCTTCCTTTTAAGGGCGAGATTTGAAATCTGCACATATGTCATCTCACTCATGTCCCGCTGCCTAGCTAAAAGGGAGGGGCGAAGCATGCTGCCTTTATTCTGGACAACGGTGTGTGCAGCTTCAAGTCAGGGGTCCGACCCTGTGAGAGGGAAGGGAGAATGGACGCCAGAAGAATCTAGCAGTCTCGTACAGACGTGAAGCATTTAGCACGAGGCCTGACCAACAGCGAGGGCTCGATAGATGGCAAGAATCATCATTCGACCAACCCCCACCCTGTCGCCTCCGTTTTCCAGGCTCCCTCACACCTCCGCACCCCAACCGCGCAGACTCTACCTCCTTCAGTGTGCATGTGGATAAGAGTGTCAGCAGCACTCTAAGGCCTTCATCAAGCACGTCACAGACACCAGCTTGGACAGGGGCCTGCCCACCCTCCACGCGGGTGCTGGCCAGGGTCAGCCTGTGGCCTGGGCCCCCATCGAGCCGCGCCTCTGTGGTCTTGGTGACAGCGACACATCCTCGACACTTGCTTCTCTAAGCCCAGATGTCGACCACATGAAGCCTAATGACCTGCAGCTGATCGTCGGGCATCTTCGGACTCCCAGAGGCCCATGTCAGAGACTGATAATGATTATAATAATAATTGCTACCATTTAGTGCTTGCCCATGGCCTGGACGCCAAATGGGGCCCTTTACACGATTGCTGATTTGCACAGCAGACCGGGAGTGGGGAGGTGTGTTCTTTACCTTATAAATGAGACACTTGAAGCTCCAATAAACAGACTTGCTTAAGTCCACATGGCAAGTAAGTTACCGAGGCAGAATGTGAACCCAGAGCTCTGTTACCCCTCATCCCCGTTCTCTAAAACGGCCATAGTGAAAGGCTTGCAGCACCCACGGGGAGGCTTCTGTCATCTGCCTCCCCAGCGCCCATGCCCCTCTTCTCTCGGGAGAGCTCCCGGCGCCCTTGTGTGTCTGTGGGAAGGGGAGGGCCACCTCCCCACACTGGCAGTCCGTGCGGTCTGGGCAGACTCACCACGGGCCCAGAAGTGGAAGGCATGGCTCAGGCTTAAGCGTTACACCTCATGGCCAGTGGGTTTGTGACCATCCGAGGGGCCCCTGGCTAGATAGATGACCCCGAATCGGAGAGCACGTGAGGCTTGGTCCTGAGGCAGCCAAGGGTGGGAGGCCTGAAGGATGAGGGCAACGAACACCGGCAAGCAGATTCGGGGAGAGACAAGAGGAAGGCACGTCCCGGAGGTGCCCCTGACTGCCTGCGCCAGGCCCTGCTTGAGCTGGAACTACCTGAGCTGTTTGGTGACATGAGCCCAAGGCCGTGCATGTAGGAAATGGCTGAGCTGGGGCTGGAAGCAGGTCTGGAGCACCTGCCCAAGCACCAGAAGAAAGATGGTGGCCACGCTGCAGCCACCAGGGTGGATGCCACTCTCCCATGTCCCTTTTCCTCAATGTCACCTGGAACCTCCAAGGCAGTCCCAAGGCCTATTCCTTTAGGGCCAATGTGGCCTTGAGCAAACAGATAAATAGTCATAGTAGGCCAAGTAAAAACAAATGACATAGCATCTCTCACCACTATGTTGTACACCTGAAACGAATATAATTTTGCATGTCAACTGTAATTGAAAAATAAAAAAAAATTTTGAAAAATAAAAGAAAAAGGCATAGTCTTTCTCATACTGTTTGGAGCAGACACCCTCACTAGGTTGCACTTAGGGATTTTACCCATGCACTGCCAGAGGCGTCACCCTAAGCCGTTGAGGGTGCAGGTGCGGGCGCTGACGGCGCTTGATGCCCCTAGGGATTTCCAGCGTGTCAGGGTTTGCTGTGCTTCAGGTGCCCCCTTGGGTGCTGGCCAGCCAGGGGTGAGCAAACACAGAAACAGCCCCTGCCCTGGAAGAGCTATGGTCTACCGTCCCGCGGAAATTCCTGCGCTCAGCAGCTGAGCAAAAGAAGCCAGACACAGGAGCATTTTCTGAATGATTCCATTTACGGGACGTGCTAAAACAGGCAAACTATAGAGAACGAAATCAGATGGGCGGTGGCCTGGGGTAGGGGGTGTAGGGGCTGAGTGCGAAGGGGCCCGAGGGAATCTTCTGTAACGGAGGCAATGTTCTCTATCCTGCCGGGGTGGCGGTGACACAGAAGGTGTCCACACTGATAAGCTCACTGAACCACGCGCTTGGAACGTACGCATCGATCGCATGTGAGGTGCATTCAGCAAGGTCAATTTTAGAAAAAACATTCCGAGTTACAGGGAAAATCAGAGTGCGCTTGGTCTCCTAGGAGGGGAGACTTTTTGAGAGAGCACTGACATCTTTTCGACGCTCAGGGTCCCTCGGTCTCAGTCTGGCCCTGCCGGACACCGTGGCCGTCTTCCCACTCCCCAGGGCCTCCTTCAGCGCTGTGGCTCCAAAGCCCCCGAATGAATTCAGGGTCCCGTGTACCCTCCTCATCTCCTTGCTCTTCTTGGTCTACAATCTGCAGTGCCGACCACATGACCTTGCCACATCCTTGCTCCATATTTTCCCACAGCTCCTCGGACGGAGACCACGCGCTGCCTATCCAATACCCGTTCTCCTCTTCTCCCGCAGGAAAGGAGCCCGGGTTTCAGTAGGATTAGCAATGGGCCCAGTTGAGAAACTACATTTCAGCCCTTTCAGATTCATGTCTAAATTCTGTCCAACAGAGTGGGGGTGGGAATCACTGGGTGGGGCTTCCAGGAAAGCACATTTACTCAAGGGTTGACTCAGCTAGGAGGCCCTTTTCACTTTCTTCTTCCCATTCCTCTTTCTTCCTGACTGGAATGCTAACGTGATGGCCGGAGCAACAGTGGCCATCTAGCGTCCACGAAATGGAAACAGGTACTAAGGATGGTGGAGCTGACAGATAAAAGACTCTGGGAGGCTGATAACATTGTGGACATTAGCTCACTGAACTGCCTACCTCTGGATCCTTTTAAAAGAGAGAAAAATACCTATCTTGCTTAAGTCGTGGTTATTCTGTGTCTCTCTTACAGAGAGCTAAAGTAAGTCCTATCTATTATAGTGCCTAAGTCCCCTCTGATAAAGTATCGAATTCCCCAGCATGGCTTACGAGGCTGTTCGTGCTCTAGCCCTCTGGGTCTCCATGGATGAACTTCAGTGCATTCATTAAATTACGTGCAAAATTGTGGTGTGCGTATGTGTATGTGCGTACGTGCGTTTTCCCCTAGAAAAGAGATCAACAGTTTTCATCAGATATTCAAAGGAACCTGTGACACCTGGCCCCCCGAATGTGTTCAATCTTGTATAACAATCTCGCTTTAGGCACGCATGATCACCCCCCTTTTATACATGAGGAAATGGATTCTGAATGTTTAAGCAACTTGTAAAGGGCTACACTCTGTAAAGTGAAGGGAGAGAGAATAATGGACGAGTTTGGGGAAAGAGAACCCAGAAAAGCACCCCAATGTTTCTCACAGATGGAGGCCAGGGCGGAGCGTCTGCACTCTGGGCCCGGGATGTCCTGGGGCTCCCCCGAGGCCTGCTGAGTCTCTCGGCCAGTGTGGCTTCCATCACCAAGGGCGACCCTTTCACTGAGTTGTCTGCCTTCTGTTCTGTCTGACCCCAATGTTCTCTAGCTGGTTTCTCAGGCACTGAAAGGCCCTGGCTTTTGGAGTCATCTTGTCAATCTGATTTGTTGCTCTGTTTGATTTCTGGGTTACCCCTGAGAGGGGCACAGCGCCCATGTTCCCAGGGTGCATTCGAGCGTGCGCTCGGAGCCTTGCTTGGTGGCCGCAGTAGGGCTTAACTGGCCCAGCTGACTCACGACCCCTGTCTTTGCTCAGTTCTAGGACAGAGTCGACATAACACTGAAGAGCCACAGGTTTGCCAAGCACCTGGCATGCTCAGCCCCCTATCAATCTTCAAAGAGTCCTTTTGGAAGCATCTTCTCAGACTCGTGGGGCACCATTTTGAAGAATTCTGTGCAGCAGACATTTTTCTTCCTACGTTTAGGTGCCCGGCATCTGAACCTCTGTCCCATATTTGGGGAGCCTCATGCCACATAAATCTCAGCTTGAAGCTGGGTCTGCCTTCCTCATTTCCCCAGCCACCCTAACAGGGCACCGAGACCAAGACACCACCAGCCATCCCTTCATGTTGCCAGATGGGAGCTGGTGACACCAAGAAGAGAAATAATGGAGAAACCGCCTCCGTGCAGGCAGCTGGACTGCCAGAAATATCTCACTTCTGGCACCAGCCCCCTGATGGCCAGTGCGGGACATCAGCAAGGCGATTCGTGACATCTAGACCTCAGGGGCTAGAGCGGTAGCAGTGTCTTTGCGAGACAGGTTCTGTCGCCTGATGATGGCCAAAGTTCCACCCGCCCTTACTTCTAAGCCTAGTTTCCTTTCATTTTGTAGATGGGGAAACTGAGGTCCCATTAAGCATAGACAGTATTTTGGGACTATTATCCAGGTCTCTCAACCTCCCGTTGAATGCACTTTTCTCTGAGCTATATTCATGTCACCTATATTTCCTATATTTAGGAAATACACTAAAGCCACATAAAAATATCAGTCCTTAATTCTATGCCACGAGACTGTGTCATTCCATAAAACAGGCATTTACGTAGCACTCCCTGTAAACCCAGGAGCCGTGCAGGTGCTGGGAGAAGGTACTAGCTATGGTCTTATAACGAACCATCCTTAAACTGAGTGGCTTTTTGTTTTTGCTTACGAGTCAGCTGAGTGGTTCTACTGGTCTTAGCTACCGCTTGTTCATGAGTCTGCAGTCAGCCGTGTGCCCACCTGGACGCTCTGCTCACCTTGTCTGGGATCTCTCCCACGCTTGGTGAGTTGGCTGCAGGATGGTCTGCGACAGCCTCGGTTGGGCTGTCCTCCACCTGGACCTCACCCTCTGGCAAACTAGCCTAGGCTGGTGCTTATGGTGATGACAGGACCCCAGAGACCAAGTGGAGGCGCTCAAGGCCTCCTGAGACCAAGGCTTGGGTCTAGCACCCCTCACTTCCACGGCATCCTATTGGCCAAAGCACGTCACATGTCAGCCTCAGGGGGGACAAAAAGAATCTATTTTCATTTCATTGTCTTAGGTTTTGTCATGAGAACATTCCTGAGCCAATGATGGTGGCAAGAGGAACGGGACATCTACCTGGCTCAAGTCTCAATCTCTTAACCTGACCGCACACCTTGAGAGCTGCAGAAGAGGAGAAAATGGACGATGAGGAGGAAACGGCCATGGTTATGACAAGAGGACTCCACCTGTGAAATCGGATTATTTTCAAAGGCCCGAGAGATGACCGATTCCTTCCAGAATTTTATTCTTGTACTTCTAACGACCAATTCAAATTTATAATCATTAAATGACTGATGATTAGAGAACTATGTAATCCATTTTCCAGATGCGAAAATTGAGGCCTTACTATGCAGTACTTACAATCTCTCTTATATTTTTATTTTACTGGTTCTAAGATGTACCTTTTTTTTTTTTTTTACATGTTAGTATCTCTGAACATGGGCCGCGTGGGAGTTATTAAGCTTTCCAGAAAATACGCTGGTTGTCTTCGCCCTGGAAACGTGGAGGCGCCGCACATCTCCACTCACACAGCCCTTTGAAGTGAGATGTGCCACGTAACTTGCGTCGGCTCATAGTGCGGTTTCTGAGCGGAACCCTCGAATTGCCAGTTCAGTCCGTCACTCACCTCCGCTGCCGCCACTTGATCGTGGGAGCACACGACAAGATGGAGCCTCCACTAGTCTGAGTTCCTGTTATGAATTGTGGCTCCTCAAAATTCCTATGTTGCATTCCTAACCCCTAGTACCTCAGAGTGGGACTGCATTGGGAAAAAGGGTCTTTAAAGAGGGAATTACCTTAAAATAAGGTCATTAAGCTGAGCCCTAATCCAACGTGACAGTGTCCTTATAAGAAGAGATTAGGACACAGACAGGCACAGAGAGAAGACCATGTGAAGACACAGGGAGAAGACAGCCATCTACAAGCCAAAGAGAGAGGCTGGAGAAGAAACCAACCTTGCCAACACCTTGACCTTGGACTTCTAGGCTCCAGAACTGTAAGACAAGACATTACTACCATTCAAGCCACCTGGTCTGTGGTACTTTTTTATGACAGTCAGAGCAAATTAATATAGTCCCCAAGAGACCACAATGAGCAGAGTCCTCCCACCCCCTGCATTTTACAAGCAACATAAGTTAGAAATACACTTGGTTGTATGAGCCACCGGAGCTTTGTATGGCTTGTTACTGCAGCATAACCCACTCTATCCTAACTGACAAGGATGCATCTCGCAGTTGATATAAGAAAGCAATGTGCCAGTTTCACGGGCAACCGTTTTTCTTTCTTAGAGTCAATACAACAATTACCTTGCAATCAATATCATTTGATATTAGTTGAAACATGCCGCATGCAGCACTTAATAGTTGATCAAATATGTATATGTCCATTACTACTTTGCATTTCCATAAAACAGCAATTGTAGAAGAAATAACAGTAATAGTAACAAGAAAACTGGCTAACATATTCAAGCATTTCCTTCGTGACAGCTACAGCACTAAGCACTTTCCATTCTTTATATTTTTAATCCTCTCAAAAAACCTATGAGGTAGTTTATCTCTTTTAAATGAGGACACTTAAAGAGGTAAAATGACCCCTCGTTTCCCTCCCTCAGTAAACTGTAGAACTCAAACCGAGGTCTCTAAACGCAGGGACTCTGCTGCATTCCATCAAGTTGTCAATCAATAAAATCTTTCTTTTTATTTTGTAAATATCATGTGTCTTTTATTTTGGAATATGCACTATACTAAATAGTAATAAAACTTTTATTTTCTAGTTTAGTAATTTCAGCTTTCCAGTGAATCTAGAGAGCTTTTCTCATTCATCTGACTTAATAGAACTTCAGATATCTAAATACATGTAGTCACCTGCTGCCTATAAATGTGGTGGAATTTGTTACGCGTAATATCCTTAGTACATGACATGCCATTTTTTTTTTTTTTGTTCTGGTTGGAAAAACAACCATTCTCTACAAACTGTGGGATGATTTA
This sequence comes from Pteropus medius, assembly GCF_902729225.1. Taxonomy (NCBI): domain Eukaryota; kingdom Metazoa; phylum Chordata; class Mammalia; order Chiroptera; family Pteropodidae; genus Pteropus; species Pteropus medius. Next base: position 10,329,943 of record NW_024340699.1, read on the forward strand.
TTCGATTGTTGTTATTCATGGCTAGGAAAACCTTAGAATGCTCAAAATAAGCAAAAACATTTCTACAGCTGCTACAGATGTTCTTCTCCCCAGTACAAAGTTGGCATGAACCACGGTGATCATACAGAAGTGCCAGCCTCCTAGCGAAGCCATTAGCACTTTGAAGTAGCATGTGCTAACCCGCGGGGGTGTCCTTGCGAAAACTCCGATGACTGCTTGAGTGCCCAAGCTAACCTCTGACCCTGAAGTCGGCCCTGATCTCTGGGGCCCCTCGTATGCAACTGCACCCTTTCTCACACAACCGGAGCTGTGTGGAGCAGGGAAGGATGAGGTGTTAAGAGAGTCCTAATGAGCCATGTTACAGATGTGTAAAACAGCTGGGGGATGATGTCACTACACTCACCCTGCCGCCTCTGCTACTTGCTGCCGTTATTAGAAACAGACACTGGAGGAGGGCACCTAGAATACACTCCCGTCCCTTCGCGACCACTCTCTGGTCCTAATTAGGTAGACGCGGCCCCAGCTGCTGCACATAAACCTCACCAGGTGACTCCGAGCCGCCTAGGTTTATAACCCAGATGAGCTCTGCTCCAGCTTGCACTAGAAAGATGCCATCTTCAGTGACAGATTTATTGTACTTGTTACATTGTGAGCCTGACCCCTGGGTGGGTGGGGAGAAAAATGAAATTTTCAGAGAAAAGATCTGAAAAGGACTGCAATTAATCACAAACTCTGAAACGTGTTCAATTAAGACTGCAATTCTTAAAGCGCCTGATGTCTGATGATGTCAGATTCTGTCACGGCTGTGAGTTTAAGACTTGTTTTCCAAAACAAACATTAAGAATCATCCTGTCTTGTTGCTAACTCCAAACGTACATTCTTCCCCCCTCATTAAGCTAAAAAAGGAACCTTTAAGTGCCTACTATGTGCCAAGTGATTACATAGAGTAGCTCGTTTAGTCCTTCGACAACCCTAGGAAAGATGATTGTTGATGAAGCTAGTCTCAGAAAGGTACAGTGACATTGAACTATAATCTTGCAATAATATATTTTATGTGACGTTGTACAATATTAACTCTAAGCAGCCTCCGATAAGTTAAGAATGCACATTGTAATCTCTTTAGCAATTGCTACGAAACACAAAGAGATATAGCTAAAACTCCAAGAGAGAAATTAAAGTGAAATACTAAAAAGTCTTTGACTAAACCAAGTAATGCAGGAGAAGAAAATAGAGGAAAAACAGATGCAAAGAATATAGAACAGTAAAAAAAAAAAAAAAATTAGTAGACCAAAATCTAACCATATCGATAATTACATTAAATGTTAGACTAAACTCTTATCAAAAACCTTCCCAAAAGGAAAACTTGAAGCACATATAGTTTCGCCAGTAAACGTTAACAATTATTTAAGGAAAAGTAATATTGATCTTATACGAAACTCTTGTTTTATAAAGTCAGCATAACCCTGTCACCAAAATCTGACAAAGATATTACAAGAAAAGAATATTACAGACCAATATGTCTCATGAACATAGACAAAAAAATTCTTACTAAAATACTAGAAAATTACATCCAGCAACACGTAGAGAGAAAACTACATAAACTAACTGGACTTTATCCCAGGAATGCAAGGTTGGTTTAATATTCCAAAGACAATAAATGTAATTAACCATTCGAACATCTAAAATTATTTAACTGACAAAGAAAAAGCATTTGCAAAATTTACTACCCATTCACTGTAAAAACTTAACAAACTAAGAATAGAAAAAAATTTCCTTGCTCTGATGAAGGCCATCTGTGAACATTTACAGGTAACGTCAAACTTAATAGTGAAATATTAATCACTTTATCCTTCAGATCAGGTACAAGGCAAGGACGTCTCTGTTTTCAGAATTTATATTTATCATATTACTGGGAGTCTTTATCTAGGCAACAGGCAAGAAAAAATAAGAGACACAAACGTGGGAAGAAAACAAGTAATCTCTATTCAGAGATGACATAATTGTTTATGTAGAATCCTAAGAAATGCATAAAACAAAACAACTCTGAGGACTATGAGTGAATTTATCAAGGTCATAGGATACAAGGTCAATATTCAGAAATCAATTATATTTCTATGTATTAGAGGCAAACACTGAAAATAAAATTTGGAGAAACCTCATTTAAAATAGTATCAAAAATTAAATATTTAGGAATACATTTAACAAAAGATGCATAAGATCTTTACACTGAAAACTATAAAATATTGCTGAGAGAAATATTTAACTAAATGATGGATAGATATACCACGATCATGGAATGGAAGATATAGTATTACTAAGATGTCATTTCTTTCTGAATTGATCTATAGAGTCAATGTAATTCCAGTCAGAATCTCATCAGCCAGAGCTTGTCCGTATGGCCAGAAATATCGGATATAGTTCTAGGAATTATGCCCGCCTCCATGATTCAAAGTCACTGGGGCTTCAGGGTGGGTGTCATTTTCATCCTGACCTAGCACATCTCCTTGAACCTGAGCCACACGGATAATCTGGGCATCTGTCTCTCCAGACCCACCTCCAGGTATGTGCAGCAGAGGCAGCCACTTAATCCTTAGCCATGAGTCTCCGCACCTGAGAAATCTGAGATTTGTCCTAAAAACGTGACCGTGTCCACAAAATGGTGTGAACCCTTCGAAATCTGTGATGGCAGAGTGGTCGGGGCAGTTCAGCAACGAAATACGGACTCCGTTTCCGGTTACCGAATGCATGTGTCCAGTCTGAGTCTAGATTTCTGCTCTTGGACTGACAGAAGAACACGTGATGCAGCCCCAACCACAGATTCACCCGGATGTCTTTTCACGTCATTAAGAAAGTACAATCCTTTGGACTTGAGGAGCCCTGGGGGGTGGGGAAGGGGTCAGGTTTCTCCGAGGCCTTACTATCCTAAAATTCTCAGATCCGGGGAAGTCCAAAATTTCCCCCCAGGAAGGTGTATGAGAGTAAATGGATTCTTCAGACAAAGCTCAAATTTCTTTCCTATATCCCCCACACTGACAATAGAAAAGGCACGAATACAAAGAAATTCATGATCCCCCTGGATTTCTTCCTCCCCCACATCCCACGATGAACGTCAAGGGCAGGGTCCTCACCTCAGACCTTTCTGACAGCTGAGGGATGAAAGCAGGGTGCAGCGACCTCCTTTCCTGACTCGACGAAGGGGTTAAAAACATTTTCCCCTCTCCCTGCAGATGCCCCCTCTGGGGTAAGTGAACTCAGCTTTTCCATGTTTAAACCAAACGCCTCAAATTCCTTCCTGGCAGGTGTTCATGGATGAGAACAAATTAGGTTTTGAAAATATTTTTGCCACAAGTCTCAGGCCTGCAACGTAGGATCATGTGGGAAGTCCAGGGCTGATGAAAAGGAGAAGTAATAACGCATGGAATTCGGAATCAGAAAGGCCTGGGTTCGAATCCAGCGCTGCCACTCACCAGCTGTGCAGCTTTGGGCACGTTGCGTGGCTCCCTGAGCTACTGTGTCCTCGTGTGGAAAAGAGGTACACATGTGTCCCTCATGGGGGCGTCTGGGAATCTGACAAGATGTCACATGTAAAGGACCTGGCTCATACTTAGCGTTTAATAAACAGTTGTGTATTAGTCAGGGTTCTTGACTGCAAGCTGTGTGGTAACCAAATGGAATTTACTGGAAGGCTATCAGGGGCTCACAGACTTGGCAGAGGGTGGTAATGAAGTCTGGAAAATGGCCAGAAACCAAGAGATCGCTGGAGGGTTAAGCGAGGAACAGGGCCTCAGTAAGGTCGTGGGACTAGATGGCCAGCAGGCCGCCGCCACCACTGTCCCGGAGTGCCACCAGCCCTTCCTCCCAGCCCAGAGTCACTCACTGAAGGTGCCAAGTCCTGGAGGGAACCTCTAGTCCCCCTCGCCTGGATTATATGCCCAGCGCTGGTTGCGGCTGGAGCAGAGAGAGGGAGAGCGGGCTGCTCACGCTTCTGTGGAGGAGGCGGGCGCACCTCCCAGGACTGCCCACGGTGGCAGAGGGCTGGGTCTCCATGGAGAAACTGAGGTGCTGTCAGAAGACAGGCCGGTTGTGGAACAGCCCCACGCTCACAAACGCTCACTGAGAGTGTCACTACTTAAATCCAAGAGAGAAGGCAGATGCTTCTCAATCAGTTTGGGCACAGTTACGTGGCGTGGTGGGAAAGGGTGAGCTTGGGTTTCCAGCAAACTCCACAAATTGGGGTGAGGGAAGCTGAGGCGGGCAGTGCCCACGTCTCCACGGATCTGCCTGTGTGACCTTGGACCAGCAACTCCACCCGCCTGAGCCTCTGTTCTGAGCGGGAGATGTTCCACCTAGAACATCCCCCGGGAAAAGAGCACGCACGTGGCAAACACGGGGCCTTTGCTATGGGGACTGCAATGCCTTTGGCACAGAGAAGTAGACAGGCTTCTCCCGAAGCTGAGAAACAGTGGGGTGCGCATGCTGCCCATGTGGTACGGGGAGCTGGAAAGGCAACGGCTTTTCAGAGAGGGCACAGACACCTGCTAAGGAGCTGAGCCTGGGCTCTCCTGGGGCTTCCAGCGAGAGCACACTGTTGTTAATGGCTCTGGGAGCCAGGGCTATGTATACTCCTCCCCTAACATGAGGATGCCACTGCACCTAAAACGCTCCCCGAATAAATGTAGGTTCTGTCCTCGGAGGTTTTCCAGGGCCATTGAGCAACTGACCTATTTCACAGCCCAGAGCTTCCCGTCCCACCCGCTCACGATTCTGCTAACATGTCGGAGAAACCCCGGCTCAGCTTCACGTAACTCGAGAGCTGCCCAGGGCCGTCACTCTCTGGAAACAGAATCCGGTTCAGTGAACACATTCGAGACAGAGCAGACATACACATCTCTCTCTTTCTTTTTTCTGGAAGACAATTTTCTGCAGTTAGCCACAAGGTCCGTTTTCTAAATGAGAAAATAATGGCTCGTATGCAGCAGTCTGGAGCCCGAGCATTTATCATTGATTAACTCCACAGCATTTATTAAGCACCTCTTCTACACGGAACACTCTAGTACATGCCTTCGGGATGACAGAAGAAAGCAAGACACAGGTTTGCTCTGCCTCTTATTTTCTCCAGGTTTCCAGATTTTTCTACTCTCATTGTTTGCTTCCAATATAACATAGGGTGAACTTTGTCACTTTCTTGCTCAAAACCATTTGACTTTCCACTTGACCTTCAAGAGTCTCTTAGCACAATTTACAAAGTCTTTCAGGATCTGGCTCCACTTCTTCGGCCTTTCTTCCTTCCCTGTCCTACATGTCTTCTACCTCCAGCTATTCACTCATTTATTTTCCATTCATTCATTCATTTCCCCAATACTTAAAGGAGCAGCCGCTTTAAATCTGATCCTCTGCAGCTTTAAATCTGATCTTCCTGCAGACAGAGCAGGAAGGCACAGGACAAATGAGATCCCTACCCTTAAGAAGCTTACATCCTAGAGCACGCAGGAGCGGTTCGGACCATGAAAAGTGCCACAGGGAAAACGCGCGAGGGTAAAGTGATAGAGAGTGACGGGGAAGGGGCTGGGCACCTTCGGGTCAGGTAAGCATTGAAGGCGGCGATGCTTGAGTTAAGAACCAGCCCTTCCAAATGACTTACAATTCGTGACTGTCCGATGCGTGATCCACCCTCGGTGCAGGTATGTGTGCCACTCACCGCCTCCTCCAAAATGCCCACCCCGCCCCCCAATTCCTCTTCTGCCTTTAAGTCCAATTCAGTGTCACCTCCACAGGGGAACCATTTGCAATTCTGCCAAGGAGCGCCCCTTCTCTGTGCTCCTCAGATGCCCCGAGCCTGTCTCCACTGCGGCACACACACTCCGTCCCCATGACATCCAGCTTCAAGAGAGAGGGGGCCCAGGGTCTGCCCCGGCCTCATGGGGGGAACCAGGGAAAGGAGTGGGGGGGACCCTGTCAGGGTCTGAGCTTGGGGAACATCGATAATTTTCCCAGCATTTTTTGTTTGATTAAATCCCAAAGGACATGTTTTTCCCTCCAACTCCTTGTCCCTTTAACTTCTAAGCCATATGGTTCTGATTCATTTATACTTAACTAATTACAACATTGGTTTTGTAAGAGCTATTTGATGTCCGTGAGTTTTCTAAGCCCTTTCATATAATTTTCTAACCCTCTTTTACTGTGAAACCCGAAGTGTGGTCTTTCGCCAGAAGTAAACAGCGTCCAGCGCCAGAAGGTTACGGTTTGGTCTTGGTTTGGTCACAAGGACCAGGCCTTGTGGTTATGAGGCCTCGGAATTTGGCAAAATGTGTTTTCTGACTCCCAGTGAAATTCTGAAAAGGTTCTCAGAAAAATAATGAGAAGAGAACACGTAAATAAGACAAGCAGCTCTTAAAACGCAAGGCCCTTCCCCTCAGAGAAGCCCTCTTGCAGTCGTGGTCTGCTCCGGCCCACCCCCAGGAACAGGGGCAGGCATTTGATTTCTCCGTAAAGTCCAGAGGCATTTTCACCTCCCCATCCTGCCCTGCCTCTTAGGACCTTTGAAAGTGACACTTGCGTGAGCAGGTAGGGGTGTATGGGGATGCCAGTGTTCCGGCCTCATGGGGCCACAGAGCAACTCTATTTTTGTTGCAGGAGACGAAAGAACTAACCCTAAGTGAGGGCCTGCTGTGTGCCCAGCGCTCTGCAATGCCAAGGCCATGCAAGGGTGAGAAACGCGAGCCTCACTCGACGGAGGTCAGAGTCCAGAGTTATGATAAGATGCAACAGCAGCTACCATGGACCAGCCACCTCGTGCTCCCAGAACGTTATTTCAACATCTGTGCTGGCCGTGGAATGCTGGCGTTCTTCATATATCACTCGCACACGAGGAACGTGACTCTCTGAGAGCTGAAATGACACAGTCAGTCAGCAGCAGAATTGGGAGAGGAACTCAAGTCACTCTAACCTCAAGGACCACAGCCCATGGAATATGGCACGAAGCGTACGGGGAGGCCCATGGACTCTAAGAAGGGGCATGCCGGGAATAAGGCCACGGACCATCGCTGTAAAGTAAGACGGATGAAGCCGGGGTAGGAGAGAAAGCCTGGCAGGCAGAGACAGGAGCTGATATTGTTGAATAATTGCCTACTGTGTGCTGGGCACCCCAGCCTGTGGGGGTCAGCCCTGGTCGTACCCGCATTTTGTGGATGAGGTAGCTGAGGCCCACCCACATCGGCGAGGCCGCTTGCCAGAAAAGAGGAATGTTAGAGTTTAGCCCCGTTCCATCTGACTCCGAGGTTCTCTCCAACGCACCCGTACGGATGTGATGACCTCTCTGTCCCGCCGGCTTGATAATATAATCGTCGACTCCTACATTCAGCCAACATCTGTGTAAAGCGGGACCCTTCCGATAAAATCAAGAGAAGGCCTCTGTGAGACAACGTAAATAAATGCTGAGCAGGGGAAGGAGCTCGGCCCCGAGAGAGCGATGGAATAATGGAAACCGGATCAGGAATGATTAACAATGGAAAAGCCGTATGAAACGCAATCACCCCGACAGTAACTGTGCGAAGTTTGCAACGAAAGAATGAGCACTGAGCACTCAGTGGCCCAATTTGGGTGGCACCCAAGCAAGCAGAAAAGTGAAACCGGGAGACCCAAAGTGTCTAGGTCGGTCAGCAGAGAAGAGAGTTGGCAGGTGGATGATAAATTGCAGTTTTGTTTTAAAAAGAAATAAAAAAAAGAAAGAGGAGAAACCCTTTACAGAGGTCTGTCGAGGCTCAGCCATTTTTAAATAGGTTTATCTCATGTAGCACATTTTCTCATTCGACCTTTATAGGGTCCTTCAAAAACCGGCCTATTTCTCATCTACATTTTACAGAGGAGAAAAATAAAAGCTCAGGCATAAAACATGACTGTCCCAAGGTCACAGACTTTGAAAGCATAAACTGGATTATGTCGCTGTCCTACATCAAAGCTTGATGGCTTCCCATTACTCCCCGAAGAAGCCATAAACATCGTCCCAGGACCTCTAAAGACCCGGGTCCTGCTGACGCCTCTGACACAGCCTAAAACACTCTCTCACTTCCCCGAATGTCCTAGTCACAAGTTCATTTCAGTTCCTTGAAGATACTGTTTTATTTCTAATTTGGGGTCTTCAGATACGCTGTTTCTCTGCCCACAAGAATGTCCTTCCTCCAGCTCTTGATTCATCTGGTCTCTTTGACTGTTCAAACTTGAGCTCAAGTGACTTCTCCTTCAAGAAGCTTCCTTGACTGCACAGTCCACCGTGAGCCTTCCCACTGCTTTCTGGAGTGGCCCACCTTTCATCACGGGCTGTGGGTAGTTTTATATTGGAGTGTTTTCTCATCTGTGGTCCATCTCCCAGCCTAGATCACAAGCTCCACGAGAGCTGACTTATTCATTTGAACTCTAATATGAAACACCCCTTACTATGACTCGATGCGCATTCAGGACATGTTCAAATAGAGACTTCGCAAAGACATATCACCACTGCCCACTCACAGCCCCTCCTGAAGGGAGAGCCACAGGTGGGGCACATGACACCACAGCTGACTGGATGCCAGATGGACGGCAGATCGTCACGTGACCCCAGGTAGAGCTCTTTGGACCTGAGATGGCATCAGACCTAAGAATCCCTGACTGACCAGCACCCCAAAGGTTGCCATGAAAGGATGAGCTGGCCTATCTTGTTCCTCCTTCAGGACCTGCTGCTGAGAACCGAAACCAAAAGGTGTCATGTGGTCGCGCCAGGGCCTCGATGGGCCACCTGCTCGTGGAGATCTGGAGAAGCAGAACCCACGAGAAGCCAGGATGCAACAAGATCGGAGCCGCCACAAGAGAACAGACGCAGAGCCTCCTGTCCCCAGGGCGGCCTTAGTTTCTGTCTGAGCGGCAGTTCCAGTGCCCAGCAAGGCGACTCCTGCATTGCGCCTCCTTTTCCAGGAGGTAACTAACAGTTCTTCCATCGAAAAGCGATCTCCAAACTGAAGCACTCTCCAAGCCAAAGTTACACACCAAAAATGCAGCGAGAGGTTTGCAGCGTCAACATCCTACACACATGAAGTCTCACAGAATGTTTCCAGGTAACGTGTGCAGAAAACTGTGCTAGAGTCGTGATCCCCGTGACCTCTGCCACCAGTGTCTTGCCAGGGCGGCAGGTGTATCAGTCATGGTTCTCCCAATTACAAGAGACAGAAAGCCAACTCCTACTGGCTTCAGGAACGGATGGATCCAGGTGCCCGAATGCACCTTCTGTCATCTCTTAGCTCTGCTTCCCTCTGCTTCAGCTTCATTCTCAGAGAGGCCTTCGCACTCAGTGAGCGCAGCAGCCTGACTTACATCCCTACCAGCAGAAGAGGAGTTTGCCTTTCCTACGAGTTCCACAAAAGTCCCAGGATTGCAGATCACTAGATGACTTGGGCACTTGGCCTTGAACTTTGGCCTGATGGAAGGAATGCTCTAATTGGGCAAGATTAGAACACGTGACCATCCCTGCCATGGGGGCGGGGGAGGAAGGGAATAGAGAAGAGTCAGTACCCCCAAACACAGGGACCGAGTGAAGGTGAGGTGGTTTCCCCAAAGGAAAACTTGGGCTGTCACCAAAAAAGGGGAATAAATGTTGAGGAGGCAAAAATTCCAGATGCCCCCTTGTGAGAGTACAATGCACTAGGGGCAGAGGCCACCTGAGGAGACCCCTGCTCTCCTCCTCCAAGAGGGTTGTCTGATTATTAGAGGAAACTTGTAGCAGCTAGACCTGCACGAAAGCTTCTCCTAGGCCTGCTCTTTGGGATCACAGCCTCTTTTCCCCAGGGCACATTTATTTGAGGAACGTGGGCTCCTTCCTGAGATGCATCTGAAACAATTGAAGAGACAGAGAGCCTTCTAAGTAGATCCTAGGCTGGAAGTTCTGATCGTCACTCTGATACCTAACAGTCGGGTGACCTTGGGCAGATCGTTCCACCCTCTGAGCCTCAGCCTCCTAATCTATGAGATGTTAGTAAAATCCCCATTTGCAGGTTCACCATGAGGATTTAATTCATTTATGCAAGTAGAGGACCCAGGACAGTGCCTAGTACAGCATGGCACTCAAGAAATGATGATGGTGATGATGATGATGATGATGATGATGGAGGAAAAGAAGATGGAGGAGAAAGAGGAGATAATTATGATATGGGGACCACTCTTGTCTTCAGATTCAGAGGCTCAGAGTTAGAAAGGATCGGAGAAAGTCACCTGGGCCATCCAACTCCTGTGATCTACCCACAGATCCTAAGAGATAGGATTTGACTTTGCCCAAGTTGGGGCCACCAAGGCTCAGAAGGAGGAGAAGCTTGCCCAAGGTCTCCCAGCCAAAGAAGTGGCAGAGATGGGCATGAAACCCAAGTCAGTTAGCTATGAAGCCGGGGCTCTCTACCAGAGCCTGCTCCCACCCAGCCCGTCGGCAAGCTCTTCCAGTCTAGCAGATCGTACGCAGTGCCTGCAAACGAGCACACCCGTGACTTTGTGACTTTGCCCCTGTGCATTGCGAGGGGGGGCCATTGCATCCAGGACCCTCACCTCTTTTTCTTTGGGCTTCTTTCTACCCTCAGTGAGCACCAGGCAAAAGAAAAGCTTCTATTTAAAAAGAAAAAAGCCCCACAAATTATAAGAGCCATCTATATGTCAAAGCAATTTCACATCTACCCTGAAATTCCTCTACTTACAAACATTCACAGATAAGAACAAAGCTATGCACCAAAGAAGTAGGCCAATCCGCCTGCTCCCCACAGATGGCGTGAAGCAGTCACGCACATCCATTTTAGTCTTGGCCATGGCGTTATTCATTAGTGTTGGCCCATGAGCTGTTTAAAGAAGTGTCTTCTTACCATGAAAAGAAGAAAGTCAAAGTGAAAACATCTTTGGATACATTTTTGAAGAGCTGAAAAGAACCAAGTAGAGCCAGAATCAATGCCAGCACATCACTGGTTCTTTGTGAAATTCAAGTTTACACAGACTTGTACACTGTGGCAGCTTATATATAACGTCTCCTTGGACTTAAAAAGAAATGGACTTAAACACAGCCTTTTGGACGCGTTTGCACGTGGATGCTTTCTGAATTTCTATCAGCAGCAACGGCACTAAGCATTGCCTTATATTAACCAGACAATTAATGGTATTGTCTAGACATGACCCACACTTTACATCTCACTATGGGAAACACTGTTGGTTGCCTATGCAACAGCCATTCCTCTCCTTTTACTCCCTTCCTAGTGAAGTCTCTCTCCAATAATAGAAGTTGAAAACGGTAGATACTTTGTTAGGTTCCCTTGCATATGGAGTACCGGCCAATGAAATATAAGAAGAACTCTCTAGGGAACACCTTGATTAAAAAAGAAATATATGCAGGAGGAGAAGCCTGGAGCTTCCTGCTTTGGATGTTACTCCGTGAAGGTGTGATGCCAGGGGCTGCCACAGCCTTTTTGCATGAAGCGACGAGCCTGAAGACAAAAGAAGCGACGGGCTGAAGATCACAGAGCTGAAGAATGGAGAGATGTTGGCTTCTTGATGACGAGGTTGATCCATGAACCCACCTTAGCACACTCGCTTTTCAGACTTCCTGCCACGTATGAGAAAAAAAGCGTTTAATAATTAAGTACTATTAGCTGCGAATTCTATCCCTTGCAACTGAAATCATTCCAAATGATACACTTGTGAAACCGTGCTATATTTGAAGGCGCTAAGACTGAGAGAAGGCAAGTCTGCCCAACTCCCAGTGGCCACCTCCACCCGCGTGGGGTCCTAGCAGCCGTGTTTGTACCACGTGACCCCACCTCCTGGCCACAGATGATTGGACCAGGGATGGACACCTCACCCAAGCTGAGTCCATCTTAGTCTCTTTGCTGGGATTTGAGAACTGGGATTCAGAGACAACCAGATAGTCTCTGCACATAAATGTGGGAGCGATGTACACAGATACATGGAAAGGCTGCATGTGGACAAGTAGAAAGAACAGAGAAGATGGACTTAATGGCTCTAGAAAGGAGAGCAAGATGGAGTAAATGGTCGCCTGGGGGCGCTGACCTTTTATTTCCTGGTTCCAGGCCCTCGTGATTTTCTACCTTTGTATTTTCCACCTTTGGGTTCAATGAAAGACTCCCATTTTCTTTGCTTGAAGTGGGAGTCTGTTTATTTCAGCCTTGCCGAGCCCCCGGGACGTTGGTGGTCAACCTGGAGTAGAATTCTCAGCTCCTGACTTGTTACTATATCTGCTGCCTCCCAAAACCATAACATATTTATTGAGCATTGTCTAAGTGCCAGGGGCCCCTCTAAAGCACTTCACATGTGTGATATTTAAACCTCAAAGCAATCCTATGAGATAGGTCCTATTATTAGCCCCATTTTCCAGAAGAGGAAACTGAGGCTCGTAAATTTTAAATAACTTGCCTAAAACCACATAGCAAGCATGTGACTGAGCCAGGATTTGAACTCCAGAGCTCAAGCTTGTAACCACTTAGCTTTACTATCTCGCCCTCCGATTCCTTCTCCCCTTCATACCACCTAACAGACTGATGAAGTATCCAAATGTTTTCGGTGGGTACACCCAAATTGTCTCCTCTTTCGCTATAGCCCCCATATTGCCTTGTCCATACTTAGGAGCCCGGATGCTTAAGCATCTGTCTGAGCAATCCAAGAAGGCCTCCTGGAAGAGGTGTTATTTGAGTAAATTATTTAAAGATGAGTTAGAATTTGCCAAACGAACAGAATGGACAGAGAGTGTGTACTAGTCAGAGCTCATAGTTACAAGTACAGATGCTGACTCTGGCTCTTTTACACAGGAAAAAGAATTCATGAAAAGGATGCTGGGAGCTTACAGAACTGCTAGAAGGAATGAAGAACCACATCACGGCACCACGGCCGGCAGCATTACCCTAAATCGTGTCACAGAACTCGAGGGGCTCACGAGCGCCCCCCCCCACCAGTGCCACAGCTCCCACCACCGACCCGGAGGGGTCCCCCAGGGCCTCTCTACTTTGCTTCAACAGCTCCTGATCTCAAGGCCAGGCCAAGTGCATCCGATTGTCACATGCCGTGCCTCAGCTGCAAGGGAGGCTGGGAAAGTAGGTGTTGGCATTCTCAGCACCCACCGTGTGGAACGGGCTCCGCAACTTCCAAGACTCAGGAAGAGCGTTCAGATGTTGGATGCCTAACAACAATGCCAAGTGTCCACTGCAGGGAACATTTAAGGCAAAGGGAAAAACCTTGTGCAAAGGCACAGAAAGCATGTGCTTCTCTTGGCTTAGAGCAATGAGATGATCGCCGTGCTCCTGGGAGTATATATTTAGTGCTGAATTATGCCTCCCGAATTGCTTTTTGGACAGCTCGCCTTTGCATTTCAACGTCTTCCATCTACAAGGGCAAACTCTGTTCTTGATGGACCTCAGAAGGCCTGGAGGGGTGCCAAGTGTTCCCGAAAGAGTCAACTGCTGTAGAGAAGGAGGAGGAGGTAACGGTGGTGGAAGGACAGAGTCGCAATGCAGGAGCCTCTCGTCCAAGGCCCAACTCCCCAGAGAAACAAATTCACAAAAACTCCTAGGCTTTGGGAAGGTCGTCCTTGCACATGCAAACCGCCCTTTCAGAAGTTCTTCTTAAAGGGCCAGCTGCCACCATCCAGTCCCTTCACTCCACAGCCTTCTCTACTTGCAAGAAGCTCAGAGGGGCAGGGGACAAGGTCTTCCCTAGCTCCCTCTCCCGGTCCCAGCCATTAACAACCTGGGACTGCCTTCGCCCCTCAAACGCTGACTAGAAATCCTGCTCCCGGCTCCGGTCCAAACAAAGCCAAATTGAACGAGTGTCAGACAGTAGCCAGAACGTAGCCAGAGCCCGAGTTTTCTGCTGGAAAGACGTGAGGCTTCTCCGGCCAGGGCGGTGACCCGTCCTGTCTCCGTTCACTCTCCCTACGTCAGCCTGTCCTCGGCGATGCTGAGGGGACAAATTTCAGGCAGGGTTAGAGAAGGCGGGAGGGAAAGGGGAAGGAAAACTGAAGTCAAGGGATTCGCCTCCTCCCTGGCACCCACTCACCCAGAGAGAGTCCTCCACGCGCCTTTTCTTGGCTCCTGGAACGGCAGTCTGCACAGTGGACGAAGCCAGACACCAGGATGTCACCCTCCACGCTCTCTCCTCCCCAGGTCCCATATCTAAACAGCAGCTCAGACCCATCGCCACTCTCCAGAACAACCCCCACGGCTCCCCAGGGAGGCCCTGGCTTCTAGTTTGGCCCTGTCTAAATTATCGCCTCCATGGCCCGAGAGTGGCGAGCAGTGTTTGCTGTGTTCCTAGCGGACGCTCTTGCACAAAAAAGGTCTAAGGTGCCTCTTTGTTTACTCCAAGGCCGTGATTCTCCTTCTGAGGCAATTTTACCTCCCAGGTGGCATTTGGCAAAGCCTGGAGACTTCTTTGGTTGTCACAACGTGGGGCGGAAGGATGCAACGGACATCTCACAGGATACTTCCCACAATGGAGAAGTATCCCATCCCAAGTGCCAACAGCGCCCAGGCTGAGAAGCTCTGCATTAAAGTGAAACCACCAAGCCCACATCCGGGTGGCCCTCCCAGGCTCCCCAGGGACCACCATGCACACTCGCCCCACCAGCACGGTTTTGCTCATCTTCGACTTGTCCTGCCTGTGCTGTCATCCATTCAGGCCTGGGCCACCCTTCAGGGCAGGAACACAGATACCCCAGCCCTCGGCCCCCCTGGCCCTGCTCTAGCGGCCTCCCTGGCAGGCTCTGCATAGCCTTGGCAGCCCTCCCAGAAGACCCAGGGAGACACGAGACCCGGCGACCCTCTGACCATTCAGAGACTGGTCTTTCTCCAAAGGCACTGGACAGGCGCCTTAGTGAGTGCCAAGAGGGAGAGACAGGCAGGGGCCTCTTCCTGGGAGTCACTCCACTTTAGGGGAAAAAATGTGCCGAAGAGCAAAAAGGCCCCAGTCATTCCTTCTCTCCCCCAAGGCCCTGGGTCACACGCACTGGCAGGAAGATCAGCCAAATCTGAGGCCTCAGATGGCTGGGGTTCAGTGGAGGGGGCTGAAGCAAAGATGGCCTGACCCCCCTGCTTGGCCTGGACCCCCTCCCGGCCTTGGTTCCTGTGGCTCTCCTGCAGGCCAAGCACGCCAGCCAAGTGGCTGACCCCTGGCCCTGCTTTCCTGCCCCCAGGCCTTTGCTTTTGCTGGGCCCACCTCCCGGAGGGTGTTCCCCTGCTAACTCTACACGCCCAGGCCCTGTCCAGGAAGCCTCCTTTGTCCCCACAGTTAAGAAAGGATCATAGCATCTTGAAGACATATTTCTCCTTAATTTCTAGTAGTCAATGTTCATGCTTCATCCTCCCTCACGGACAGTGACTTTTCCAAGGGCTGATCTCCCTTCTTTTCAAACCCTCAGGGCCCAGCACAGGCCTGGCCCCCAGTGGGTGGCCAGCGAGTGGAATAAACATGCCGCCACCTCAGCCATAATCTCTCCTTCCTCTCGGCCTTCTGGCAGCTGCTCTCTCAGCCTGGCACACCCTTCCCACCACCCGCCACCAACGCCCATCTCCCCACACTGAGCCCTCGCTCCAGCCTGGCTTCACAGGGTCACTTCCCCAGGGAGGCCTCCGCTATCCCTAGGCCCAGAGAAGTCCCCTGCTACTTGAAGCAGTAACAGCTGGGCATCCTCTTTCACAGTCTTTGGCACGCGGCGGTGGAGCCTCCCCTAACCAGCCACTACCTAACCAGCTCCCCGAAGTAAGAGACACTCGTCAGCGCCTCCCTCTGTGAGATACGCAGCTGATGTCCAGAGCGAGCGGAATGCTCCTGCCCGCCAGGTCCTGGTGGCTTTTCCTTTGGGCTGCCTTCCCCACACTCTTTCCCTATCCCTTTGTCCTTTCTGGCAGAGCCCACATCCCTTTATAAGAAACAGAAGATGCCAATCGCCCGCTTTCCCAGGCTCCTTTGCAGCTGGGGCGTAGGCATGTGACCCATCCTGGCCAGTGGAAGCTGAGCAGCAGAGGGCTGGGCGTTCTAGGAGAGATCTCCGCCCGCTCTTCTTTGCCGGATGCGATTGTGTCTGCGTGGGACTACGACTCAATGCGGGAGCCATTCCGCGCCGTGAGGGGAGGCCTTCCTAGTCCTCTGAGGATGGCAGAAAGAAACCAAGGAAAAATACTCATAACCTGAGGACACGGCCGAGCCACTGCAGAAACTCAGACATTCCCTGCCTCTGGACTTCTTCCTATGTGAAATAATAACCATCTTCACTGGTTCTCACACTAGGGGCTGCACCCCTTAATAGGGCATGGCATTATATTAGTGGGTCATGACCAGTATTTTCTCTTAATAAAATAATAATTCAAAATAGTGAAAAATTCGTTAGCGTGCCCATGAACTTCGGCTCCTACCAGTTGAGTTGTTTACCGACCCAAAGGCCATTGTGTTTGTTGTCCAAATGGTTTACGGTGGATGGACTCAGTATTATAACTACATAATTTAATTAAACATTGTGCAAATTAATAAAATATGAGCATGAAAGGAAAATTGTCCTTTCTAAGTTGACTACTTTGGAAAGAATCAATAAAGGCAAGTCCCAGAAAACATATCTGTTCGATGGAGGTAAGGAGCAAACTAACAATTGGCGACAATGACCATAAAATCCTAGAAGGATTGTGCACTTGTATTAATTCATAAATACCTTGCTTCACTTTAAAGAAAGTGGTTTATGAAAAAAAAGCAAAAAACAAAAAAACTCCACTCTGCAAACTGAGACCCCAAGAAAAGACTCTTTCTTACATCAAAATACTGGTGAATGAGTATATATATGTTTTCAGTTGAACCATAAGGTTTAATGCATAGAGATATATTTTCATAATTTCTTAGAGTAACTAAGCTTTTTTTCAATTGACAGGCTACCCTTCCCTATGTCATTGCACAGGGAGCTTCTAGCATAATTGTGAAATGTCCCTTTCTAGGACTGACAGTAAACTCCACGAGAGCAGGAAACGTGACCATCTGGTTCATCACTTTACACCATAGCACAGTACCAGGTACACAGGAGATTCTTAATAGGTAGTGCCGGAATGGGTAAGTCACTGTACATATGACGAAACAAACCCACCAAGCATTAGCTCATTTGATCCTCACGAGTTGGCCTTGTGGGATAAAGAGGGCTTATATAGTTTTATCCTAATATTGATAATGAATCAAGTGAGGTTTGGAAAGCATTGACTTAAGTCACACCACTAGTCCCGAGAGCCAAGCCAGACTCCCAGAATGCATACCTCGTGGGATTTCTCAGCTGCAGGAGGGTTTTGACGGGAGGGAGGCTATCATATTAGCAGAGAGGCTTCATCACATTTCCTCTTCCAAGACTCTGATTTTCTGATTTATTCAGAATGCCGAAAAGAATTCCTCTGTCTTTTGAGTCCCGTGAACATTTTAAGGGTTATTGGCGAGGCTTCATCAGGACATTGGGTTTTTTAAGTGTGAGCCTCCAGCCAGAGGCTGTTTGTTTCCCCAAAAGAAGATGTTCCCACTTTTATAATAGGAATTGATTGGAAAGGATTATTTTTGACAGAAATTCACTTCTCAGCAGACGTTGATGAGTCGCATCTATTCAGTTGAGTAAGATTCTTGATCCTGCGTAGTCAACCAATTGATGTGAAAGAATGCTATGTCCCTGGTTTAGCTGTGTTTCACTTTCTTTGAGTGTCCACTTTAAAAATTCTAGGCCATTTATGTTTGCTATAAACCATGTAATATAAATGTCTTTTTATTGATGTGTCTGTGTTCAAAAATGTGTTGGGGGAAGGGCATGAGGGTACCTTCTAAGGCATGGGACAAGTTCTGTATCTTGCCCAGCATATATGTGTAAAAGCCACTGAATCATTTAAGACCTGTGTACTTCAGTGTATATAAGATACACTTAAATAAAAAGGTTTTTTTTTTAATATGTCTGGCTTTACCCTAGAATATATCCATATATCTATATATCTATATATCTATATCTATATCTATATATCTATATATCTATATATCTAGATAGATAGATAGATAGATAGATAGATAGATAGATAGATAGATACATGAGTTGAGAAAGGCTTTCTAAACTTGACTTAAAATCCAGAGGCAATAAATGTTGATAAACAGGAAAAAAAAAATATGTCTAGCTTTAATTTTATAGAAAGCTAGAACATGGGGAACAGAACTAGCACGTCCTAGAGTAAACCGGTTCGAGTTTATAAACATTTGTTGTTTACCATGTATACGGCACTATAGTAGACCCTGAATGAGACAGACGATAGTGATTGTATTCATTGTAAATGGCCCTTGACACGAGACGAGCCCTCCAGAAATATTTGTGGAATAAATGAGTCCATTAGTTAATGGCTAGCACAGATGAGGCGGGGAGGTTAATTTTTAATAGGAACAGAGATATACTGTCCCCTGATATTGGAAGAAGGAAGATAACGATATGTGAGTATACTGGTTATTCCCTGTGGTCCCAGGAGATGATAAATCCCTTCATCAGCAGTCATTTATGTGAAATAGATTCAATTGGCACCCGCTATAGTCCATGCATCAAGCCTGAAAATAGGGACAGCAGTGAGCAAGCCGTTTACTGCAGGAGACAAGGAGGCAGAAATACGAAGTGGATCACGCAGGGCAGTGAGAGCGTCCTCGGATACCGAGCCGCGGCATGGGGGACAGAGCAGAAACGGGACTGCGGAGAACTGAGCGGGAAACGGAAACAGCAGAGTCAGACGACGGTTGTAGATTTCTCTGTTGAAAAAGTCGCATGAGAAGCAGAAGGAGATTTTAAGGGAAACAAAGATATTTTATAACGTAGGAGACCTGATTGTGTGTACAGACAGAGGAGAAAGGGATTGAAAATAGTGTGGGGAGAGAGAAGCGATGGCTGCTGAAGTAAAGTGTTGGATAAAGTGGGAGAAACGGAGCAGGAGCCTTCGGTCAAGGCTTACGTCCCGTCTCACCCAGTGATTGCAAGACTCCTAATGCGCCTCTCTCCCCCACACTTATCCCTCCCATCCATGCGTCCCAAGCCGCTGGGGCAATCCTGCTGAAATGTAAATCCGACCACGTCGCACTCCTGTTGAAAACCTCCAAAACCTTCTGGATCCACATGGCGTAAAACCCAAACTCCTTTCCGTGCACTCCGGCCTCCTCCTCTAACCTCATCTTTCTCCGTTTTCCGCTCGCTCAGTGCGCTGCGCCACACCCACCCATCCTGGGGTCCTGAGGGCCGATCTCTTTCCTGCCTCGGGGCGTTTGCAAATGTCGTTCTCTTTTTTAAATCCCCTTCTCCCTGCTCATCACCGGGCTGGCTCGTTCTTATCTTTGGGGCCTTAGGATGCTGGTCACCAGTTCTCTGGCTGCGTATTTGGAAATTAAATTCTGACAATATTTACCGGGCAATAGCATCAGATCCCACTAGTTAAGGACTCAGTCTTACAAGATGGCATGCCCCCTCCGCTTCAGAGGCCGATCGCAAGTAAGTCAGGTTGTCACTTGCGCCACTGACTCGCTGGCTATAGATTCAAGGTTCCCACGACCCCTTCCTTGGGTTCAATTAAGTGGCTAGAGTAGCCCACAGAACTCAGAAAAGCTTCTTACTTACTGGGTAACTGGTGTATTATAAAAGGATGACCCAGGAACAGCCACGGAAGAGATGCACAGGACAAGGTTTGGGGAAGGGGCTCCTGGAATCTCCTTGCGTTCAACACCCCTGTCCTTGTGAGTTTTCATGGAAGCTTCGTGACACAGGCATAACTGATTAAAGCGCTGGCCACTGGTCACTGAACTCGACCTCTAGCTCCTCTCACCTCCCTGGAGGTTGTGGGGTAGGACTGAAAGTTCCAACCCTCTAAACACATGGTTAACGCCATGGGTGACTAACTCCCATCCTTAGGTGAACCAAAGGGCATTCCAAAAGTCACTTCGTTAACATATCAAAAGACACCTATATTGCTCACCTCACCTAGGAAATTCTAAGGGTTTTAGGAGCTCTGAGCTAGGAAGGGGGTCAAAGACTAAATAGACATTTCTTATCATAAATCACGATACCCTAGGCCCCAAGTAAAATGTTATCACCTCATCAAGGACTTCCATAACTATCCATCGTCAAGGTAGCCTCCTCCTAAGTTCTGCTCCTTGGGAGGATAGAGTAAGTAGAGGCAAGCTATAGCTTCTACTGCAACAACAACGAAAATGGATCATTCTAAAAATCGTATTTTAAAGACACTGTAGAACTGTGAAAGCAAAGAGGACTAGATGAACTGAATTCTCAATCAGGAAGAGCCTCCCCTCGGTGACCGAGGTGGCCAGCCATCTAGTCTCCTTTCTCTTCAAAAAAGAACACCTCCATCTTTTTTCTGGAGAACCATCCCTCCCCCATGTTTAATCATGTGGCTCGTGATTAGCTGACTATACCCAGATTCCACGACAGGCGCATGACCAGGCCTGAAATTTATCATATTTTATCCTCCTGCCACAGCGATTGGACCAGAGTGGACATATGACCCAAACTAGGCTAATTAGAGCCTTTCCTAGAAATTTTGTTGAGTCTATTAAGAAAGAGGCTTTCTTTTTCTGCCAGGATACTCTGCTATCCTGTAAGTCTGAAGTTGTTAGAGGCCTTCTCTGCCACGTCAGAGGCAAGCTCTGTTTGAGGAGGAAGTTTGTAAAAAAGTAAAGTGAGCCGAAAGAGGAAAAGAAATTCCTGGAGATACTGTTGGTCATCTAGATTCAGCCGCTCCTGGAGTTCCAGATCTATCTTTAGACGTTTCAGTTATGTAAACCAGGGACTTCTGCTTCCAGGTAGGATGAAGTAGATTACAGCAGAGCTATGCTCCCTCTATAAACAACTGGAAAACCTGGGCTAAAATGCATTTAAAAAAAAAAAAAAAGCTACTTAAAGGTATTGGAAATCCATCGAATCGACCAGAACTAGAGGGGACGAGATTCAGAGAGTAGGAATGGTGAAGAGACGAGTTGAATTCTGAAGCTACTTTTTGGGGGGAGCGGGGCGGGCATTTGCTGATTCAGGGTGTAGGGATAGGAGATGGCTCGTGAGCAGGGAACGGAGAAACCAGCAGAGCTTTCGAGAGTCTCACAGGTCTAGAGAAACAAACTTAGAGACTAAAAGGGCCAAGATTCCTACGAAGAGGAGGAGACAGAGATCTGAGCCTGGCGCGCATTTTGCTTTCAAGATATTTGCCAAATTCTGAAGCTAAACAGAAAGCTTTGTAAAAGCACAGTGGAGTTTTCAGCAATCTCACAGTGCTAAGCAGACAAGGATGAAAGTTCAGGTTCAGCCGGGAGAGGGGGTTCCCAGGGGACACACCAGTCCCACGACTGGAGGTCCTGGGCACACAGGAAAACCAGGTTTATGGAGACTTCCTGAACTGCAACCCATCTCAATTCAACTCAGTTCAATTAGGTTAAGGTGATCCACCGCCATATTATCTGCCCCATACAGGACAAGGTGAATGGATCTTCTCTGAAGGAAGATAACATCATCTGGAGACTTACGACGTTTTATACGCAATGCCTGCCATTCAGCAAAAAAATTACTGGGTGTGCCAAAAGACGAGACCACATGACTAAAATAGAGTGAAAGAATATACGATAAAAACAATTATGTGACCCAATAAACGTTGCCTTGATGCTTAAGCCACCTTGAGGTGGATTTCTATCACTATGATAGAGAGGTTTCCAACTAATTCATTTAAAGACCTTAACTACCAACTCCAACCACCGCAGAATTTGTACCACAGTTTTCCTCGTACTTACTTTATCCAGGTTTGAATGAGAACTTTTTAGACCAAAAGAAAGTCTCCATATATTTATGTTCTCTGTCGTACAACAGAAATAGCAATAGTGGCTAGCAATTTGTATGGGACTTTCTAGTTAGGAAATGCTTCACTTAGATTACCAACAGTCAAAGACGCACAGTGAACTTAAGGTAACTCTTAGTTTCTCCATTCGTAGATGAGTAAGCCCGAGTATGTGGTTATGTCTTGGCTGTAGGTAAAGAAGCTGAAGATCAGAGAGGTTAAGTGACTCACCCAAGGGCACACCTCTAGAGGTAAGTGGCAGAGTGGATTCTTGAACCCAGGCTTCCTTGCTCCACAGGACAGGGGGTCTAGTAGCCCTGGATTCTAGTCCGAGCTCTAGCATCTTTTGGCTCTGTAACCTTGAGAGTCGCTTCACTTCTCTGTGCCAAGGCTATAGTAATTGTCCTTGACCTTTCCTGACGTTCTTCACAATGTATCTCATCTATGTTCCCAACTTTTAGAGCAAAAGGATTTTACTAGGAGGTCCCTGGATTCCCATTTCAGTGGATTCATTGACACCATGGAATTATAAGTAAATTATCAATAAAATGCATGAATGTGCATTTTTGTGAAGGCACATGAGAGTTCTGAGATCCTGAAAATTTAATAATCCTGCCTTAGAGCCATGCTAGATGAGCAGCTACATAGGACATGCCTTAACATGCTTCCTTCTCTCTGGTTGGATTTGCATTCGAACGTGAACTTCCAATGCCTAAACCGAGGCAAATGCTAAGTGTCAGAAATGTCAGGCATCAGGGCAGGGTCAATTCAGAGGACAGTTTGGGATGGGAAGTTTTTGCTTCTTTCAATAAAAACAACACTCATGATAATCCCTCTAGTATTATCTCGATTTTGTTTTTGATCTTCATTAATAATTTTATCTTTAAAAAAAGGAACAGAAGTCATGATTCTTCCATTGTATGGTTCCAAGAAATTAAAAGAATTGTTTGGGTTCAACGGTCAGTGCCTGGTCCCTTCTTTTTCTCTCTTTAGGGGCAGAGCCAGGACATGACATTGAGAGTTTCTGGAACTGGGACTTCTGGCCATAGGGATTCTTTATTCCTCCCAGGGACAGAATCAGCCCAGTAAAGAAGGGGCCAGAGTCCTGAGCACCTCTCTTCCCGGTCTTCCCATTCCTGTTTTCTAAAGCCCTGACTCAACAGGCAGCCTGCAGGACACCATTCCCAAGGCACAGAGGGATGGCAAAATTAGCCAGGATACACAGCATGGCGTTAACAAGCGACATTTTCTTAATTGCATACTATCTCCTACTCACGTGTGTATTTGTGGGAGTGCTGGAGATTATTAACCAAGCACAGCTGGCCTCAAGCTGATGGCCAGGACACATGTGTGCACAGATACACACACACACACACGCACACACACACACACTCGTGTTTAGAGAATGCTTGCTGCCAATTTCTTGCCTGGCAAACCAGAAACATTTTAGTGGTTTATAAATACGATCCCAGTCCATCTCAGACTTCTCAGGTTCAAGCCCATCCGTGTCAGGTGCTCATAGGACCCTGAGTCCCCTTTCCATCCACGCCCACACTCCACGTCCCATGATGCACAGAGAACTCCTCAGTACCAAAGAAACCTCCGAACTGGACGATTTCACAGGCTGCGTCAGTCATGTCTTGATTTGTTGTTTTTTTCTCTTGTGTTATTGAAATGTTATTTTTTCCACTCATATACGACCACCTCTCACCCCCTCCCGGATCAGCCTGTTTATTTTGCTTTTCCTTGGCATAATCTAGCATCAGACAAGTGCATCTCTGATGCAGACAGTATATTCTTGGGCATACATTTGAGATTCTGGTTGATTAGAATTACAAATTTGTCATGCAATCCTGGCCAGTGTGGGATTGGCATCCTGACATCATGTTTATGTCCTTTTGGCCTTGCCAGCGGTTGCTAAGATTGTCAGGGGGGCTTTTCACAGCAATAAGTTAGGATTTCACAAATAGTTGGCAGTGCCTTAAAAGCAGCCTGCTCTTTAACATGAGATAATGTATGTTTTCTTTCTACTTACTTGGAGTAGGTCGTATTGGGAACCACCCAAGTTCACTTTTAAATCATTTTTCTGCATGCCAGACGCGGCTTTTGAAGTCGTCTGCCCCAGCCCACAGGGCGGCCAGAGCCCTGGCCTCTACCAGTGGCCCCACTGTGTGCCCCGCCGCCCATAACAGGAAGTGTGTCAGAGTCGGGTGGGCACGGGGTGGGTGGAGCGGGCCCACAGGGCTCTGTTCCACCAAACGGAAAATCCTCTGACGTGTCCTCGGTGTATGTGTCTGGAGCTCAAGCAGGTCAGATGTCACCCTTGCCTCCAAGTCTCAACACCCCTTTTTGTCTGCCCCGTTGGCCTTCAGATGTAGCACATGGCACCACAGCAGGCGTTTTCAAAGCACAGGCCACAGGAAATCACATTTGAAGTGCCTGGCATGGAGGGTATTTTTATACTGTTCATTTTTTCCCTTTTCTTTTCATCTGTTTTCTGCATTTTTTTTTCAGCTTGCTTTTTCTCCTTGATTTATTGTTGTATTATTCTATTTTTAAACCAAGACATACTTTCCCATCAGACTCTTTAATGTAACTCATATGAAAATTAGAGATGGGTGGAGCTCAGACAGTGCGGGAGCTGGATCCAGTAGGAATCGGCTTCCCGAAGAGCAGATGCTTATCTGAATCCACACCAGCTGCTGTGGTGTGGGAGGCAGAGCCAGGAGGAGGAACAAGCGCCCTCTTCACCTCCCTTACTACCCAACCTGGGGTTCGGGCAGTGTGAGCTCCTGGCTCTTCCCCCTGAACATGTAACACATCGTCCCCCTCGATCTGCCTCCCCTCCGATGTGGAAGCACGGTGTGCCAAGAAGGATCGTGGAATCCCCAACACGGGAAGGAAGCAAACCAGGCTGGCCCAAGCCACCGTGGCCACCTTGGAGACCGGTCCACTGGTCCACCAGAGCCGGATTTCAGAGCAAGATGGGGGGACGGCTAAGGGTCACATCCAACCCTTTTTGAAGTCCTTCCATAGCCCAAGCTCTGAAGCCAGAGAGACCAGGGCCGAAACCCCTGGGGACTGTGTGGCCTGGGGTGAGCTTCTTTAATAACTTGTGCCTTGGTCGAAACCTAAATGAAATACTTTTCTTCTGGAGTTGTAAAACTTAGATAAAATTGTTTGTCAAACAAATGATAGGTGTTCAGTAAAGAGGTTGCTGGTCTCACGATTCCAAGATCGGTTCCCAAATCCCCATTCAGTCTGAATTCACCCCCTCTTCCCCCGAGGTCCAGCTGACAGAGGGCCTGTCACAGTCTCCTTTCCATTTTTATTTTTTTTATGTGTCTTACACCCTGTGGCCCAGTGAATGGTCCTTTAGTGTAACTCAGGAAAATTAAGATGGGTGGACTTCATACACCCAATGCCCACAAACGCGAAAAATATAGGCTATAGAGACTAAAACTCTGTATTCTACAGCTTATTAGTGAGTTCAATCATCGATTCACCACAGATCACTGAGTTCTTTTACGTGTTGAGGGCTCAGCAGAGAGCCGGACGGGCACGGTTCCTGCGGCGGGCGCTTCCGGTTGTCCCCTCTCATTCCAGCGCCAGCTATGGCGGACATTTCCACACGAGCTCAAACTGGCCTCACGCCTGCGGCGTCCCACCTGACAGGTGTACCGCATGGCATCCTGTCCCAAGAAATTTTCTGACATAAAAAGGGCCTATTTGGACTTTATGCAAATGCAGCCCAGAAGTGTGGGGTCAACAATCCTGGGATCTACCCTCAACCGATGGGGGACAAAAGCCAGTAGATACACCCGCCAGCTGCCTGTCCTTCATGTAGACAATTCTAGGAAACTTCCTGTACACTCATCACAAGTCTTAGGGGGATCGAACCCCTGTTGGCTACAGCGGCCACCTTGATAGCACACCTTATACTGACTTTTCTTCCTTCTCAGCTCTTCCTGAGATCCCTTTCTAAGTCAACTACCTGCACCTAAATCCTTGACTCAGGCTCTGCTTTAAGTAGAACCAAAGCTAAGACAATTTCTGCTCTCAGAATGTTTATAATTTAATGAGTGTAGAGGCGACGAATAAGTTAATAAACAACAAAGTAATCAGATAGTAAAAAGTGCTGTGCAGAGAATTAAAATAGGGTGATGTGACAGAGAATGCTTCAGGGACTACTTTATGCTGAGTGGTCAGGAAAGTTCTCTCTGGAGCCACAAGAAAAAGCCACCCTTGCGAGAGCATGTGTGGTGGCTGGAGTAGCTGAGACAAAGGCCCTGGGGTGAGAATGACCTTGGTACAGTCGAAAAACCTGAAGAAGGTCAGGGTGGTTAGAACATGTGGACGGGGAAGAGAGGGCTCCAAGACAGGGTCTGAGAGGTAAACAAGGCCAGATCAAGTAGGTTTTGTATAAGTCGGGGTAAAGATTTTAAATCTTATTCCTAGTATGGTAAGGGCCACTGGAGAGTATTAAGAAAACTCGTGTGGCACAGTCTGATTTACATTAATTAACCCTCTCTGAATGTTAGTTTGCTCATCTGTAATTATCTAGAATTCTAGTGGTAACGAGGATTTAATGGAATCATATGTGTGAGGTGCTCAGTACAAAGTATGAAGTATATCCTTTCTCTCTCTTACTATGTATGATACACACACACACACACACACACACACACACATATATATATTCACTATAATTACTATTTTATTCTGTGTCCTCTCTCTATAGGGCTCAGAACAAAATAAGAATTTACATATTTACTGGATGGTTTAGAATGGGAGTGATAATGGTCAAAGGAATTGTCATGTTATAGAAAGTTGTAGGGTTCCATGGATTCTGAGCCCAGTTCTGCCACCTAGGAATAAATCACACCCATCTCTGAAGACTCACTTACCTCCCATGCAGAAGAGGGAAAATGATGTCATCCTGTGAGATTGTCGTGAGCTAATACATTTAACATGTAAGGTAGATGTGACTTCTGGGGGCAGGAAGGGGTACAGTGGCGAGTGAAGCATAGTTTTATATTTCTCAGAATCTCATATAAAAACAAACAGAGCAACTAGACAGCATAATCCAAAATCCATGTACATTTAAAACAAAACTGAGTAAAAATGAATGCCCACAAACTCTACAGCACCAACAGCCATAAGCCCTGCATGTTACTGACACCTAAGAGAGTGGGAGACAGCAATAAGGTATCTGATGCTCCGAGTGCATCAGAAGAACTTCAGAACACCCAAGAGGCCTTCACTAGACGGGACAACGGGCCAACCTGAAAATGGCAGCTGAAACTAGGAAGGGTTTTGCTGAATCCAGGAGGAGGCGAGTGCTATCGGGAAAGGCCCAAAGAGATTGGTGTAGTTTGGTTCCTACAAACTCTCAAAATGGGCCCACAGGACTCCTTTCTATGTCAAGGTCACACACTGAGGAGAAACTTTTAGGAGCAAAATCAAAATTAAACAGGACAAGGAAAACAGACAAAGAAACAAAAAAGTACAGAGAAAGTGGGAGAGGAGAATAGAGCCAAGAAATCTCAAAAAGCAGGATGCTATAGCTTTTAACTTTCCACGATAATAACGGAAGAGGAACCTGTGAAGTTATAACAGCTTCATAAACCGACATCCTTCCTAGAAGTTAAGGGAAACCAAACTAACATAAAAATGATTAACAGGAAAAGGATCAAGAACAAATCCTATACAAAGTCACTGTGAGAAAAAGAGAGATTAAAGAATAGAAAAATATTTCTACAGAGATGAAGAGCACACCAGAAAATTCTTTTAAAGAGAGATAAAAATTCTATCATATTATTTTAAAATAAGTGAAAGTTATGAAGAACAACATAAATCGAAATCTGAAAACCTCATCGATGACACGGCAGAATTAGAGAGAAAGAAAAAATCATTTTATAAATGAAGACTAAACTGGATAAAACGTAAGTGCAGACAACGCAACAAACAATCCTTAAGAGAAATACCATATGAAAAAGAGAATTTTTAAAAATAAAAATATTTTTTAAAAAATAATAATTTGAGCACAAGTTACAAATACTGAACATAGGCAAAGAAGATCCAACATAAGGATAAAAGAATTCCTAGAAAAAACTAAAGCAAGACAACAAAACAAATGCTAAAATCTATGATTCGAGAATATTTTCTGAACTAAAAAGATCTGAAACTGCCTATTGGATGAGGACACCATGTACCTGAGAATTTATTGACCCGACAAGTCATAGTTTAGTAAAATTACTGAACTTTAAAGAAAAAAAAATCCTTTGGGCATCATGGAGGAAAGAAAATATGATTGTCATTGGACTTTTTGATGCCAATACTTTATGCCAGAAGACACAGGAAAGAAAAAGTGAGCCAAGGATTTTATATCTAGAAAAATTAACCTGCAAATATAAAGGGTACGAACTGTTTTCAACTCAACGAACGAGCATATCGTAGAATCTATAAGAGAACATGCTTCAGACAATAAAAACTCCTGATTATGTGTCAAGCTAAGGCTAAATGAGAAGGAGAGATTATATTAGGAAATGATTCATTGTTCTGACAATGTAAATGCAGTACAACCATTCTGTAAATGAGGAAAAACAGAGCTAGGATATGAGAAAAATAAGTGTTTTCAGAAATCTTAATCACTAGTGGTAGCATTAAAATTGTTATTTCAAAATTACTGTACGTATAACGTGGGACAAAGCAAATGAGTAATTATGATATATTCTCCAGTGATATATTTACCATCTCCTGTGTCTTCGAGAACCAAGATTCTCAGTATGGAAGAAAGTAGATACAAATATAATATAGAAGATGTTAATTAAAATCTCCAAAGTACTAATTTGAATTAGAAAGATCGGTATAAACTCAAAAGATATTTGTGCGCGCGCGCGTGTGTGTGTGCGCACGCGCGTGTACCCATTGCATGTGTGCTCCACTGGAGAGGCCCAGTAGCAATGAACAACCTTAGCACCCAGGCTGTGGCCTTTAAATACTATTTCCTATTAGTAGAAACCAGTGCTTCTTGGAGAAATGGCTGGTCCCAAGTCTGGAACTGGAAACGCACAAGGTGAGCTTGGAATATCTTGACATACCAGATAGCTTCGAAGCTATCGAAGGCTGCTAAAGTTATAGCAAAAGGAATCAGAAGCCAGTGTGAAGAGACTTCCACTTGTCAAAGATAGGACTTGAGCTTCGATGAGGCTGAAAATTGCAGTGGACTAAAACCCATCCAATAGTGTAAATCTGTGAGTTTGTAATTATATTTTTAAAAACTAATAGTTGCTTTTGGTGGATAACAGGAATCCAATTTATCGGCTTGAAAACTAGGCAAATAACAAGAAGGAGCCAAGTGTTAACCCTGTCTTTCCCGTACACACTTACCAAAGGTAACCTGACAGTAGATTGAGGGAACATCCTCTTAAAAATTATTCCAGTCAATATAGTAAAACAAAATGATAGTATTAGGTTATCGCCATTTTTGGGTTAACCCCAGTGAGTTAATAGGCGGCGATGACTGCCATTAGGTTAACCCCAGTGAGTTAATAGGCGGCGATGACTGCCATCATCACAAAAAAAGCAAAACCAGATATCGTGGCTCCTACAGTCCTGCCACAGGGATTGAACCTGGCTCAGATCGAGCCTCTGCCCGCAGCCAGTTCGCAGGGCACATAAAGGGCCGAGGAGCACGTTAGACCACACCGGGAGAACGCGGCATCCGGGTCCACGGACCTAGGTTCCCGAACACAGAAGTTACCGGTGAAGAAAGGATGTGGGGGAACCTATAGATTAAAAGGGACTTAAAAGAGATTTCAAGGTTTTAGTCAATGAGTAAAACGAAACTGTAATATCTAAAGTGCACATTTGGGTGGTAAAGACATAGAAAACGAAGAGGCGATCACTATAAAAGTCAGGACGCTGGTTACCTTTGGGAAGAGGGAACAGTTTGATTTTGGGACAGGGCACATGGGGCAGCGTCTGGGTGGCTGGCAAAGGTTTATTTCTTGAATGAGATGTGGCTACTACAAGAGTATTCATTTTAATAACTCAATAGGACACACATATATTTTGTGTGAGTTTTCTTTATCTGTATTTAAATTTACAATAGGAATGTTTTTAAAAGAAAAGAAAGAGAAAGTGTCCGGTGACGAGTAGGCCCTCGGTGAATGTTTACTCCCGTTAATCGAATGGATGACAGACAGGCTGATCCAACGCTGCATGAGGAAGTCGGTTTCTCGAGAGCCGGGCCTCGTCTGCCTTTGGGCATGCCGCACCCCGGCGCCAGCACGGTGCCTGGCAGACGGTCGGGGCTCAGTGAATACAAGCGGAAGGGGTGGACCGCGGCGTCTTCAGTGTGTTTCCAGCACAGGTAAGCAGCTTGCTGACTCCCACAGCGCCTCGCATCCAGACTCGCCACACTGTCTTCTGGATTTAACTATGCTGATGATACAAAGTGTCTTCCTTCCTTCCCTCCAAATCCACCCGCCTCACTTTCTCTGGGAGCACTCCCTGATTAGTCCAGAGCACCTGGCGGTCCCTCCCCTCTGAACCCTGAATTCTAGCAGTATCTACTGCCTGACTTTCTCATCCCCACTTGCGTCCTGGTGTAACTCGAGCTGCCCGATCCGACACTCGGGGTCCAGGATGTTCTGAATTCTGTGATCCTCCGCCACTTTGCCTTCCTGTGGCCAGCTCCTCGAATGCACAGCGCTCTCTCCCCTGGGGTCCGCCTGGTGTTGCCGAGCGATCCCCTGCCCGGACCCCCCTCCCACTCCTTCCACTACAAGTGCTTTACCTCCTCTAGAGGTCTTCTGTGAAGTCCCTCTCCAAAGACTTCAGGCTGGGGTGCTCCTCCATGTTCCCTGGTGTCTCTCTTAAGTCTCATACCGTACAGGGCTACCCACCTCGGCACACTCAGCACTCCTTGAGGTCAAATTGGATCATGCGTCTCTGTGACCCCAGTGCCCCACAGAGCACTCTCGACCTCCAGCCCTCACGCCCCCATAAGCATCCTTCTAATGTCCCCCTTTGAGATACAATGACTCTCTATCAGGTGGTGCTCTCCCTTGCTCGGCCAGTTTAATAAACTAGTTTCCCCGGTGGGCTTCATAAGGACTGTACCAGAGCCTAGGGCCGTGTCCGACTCCAGCAGGTACTAGGAAACATCTATGTGTAGGAAGGAAAGAAGAATGGGAGGAAGGAAAGGAGAGACAGGAAGGGGAAGAAAGGAAGAGACGGGTGGATGATGAAAGCAGACTGAGTATTATAGATCAATAATAACTAATGGATAAAAAAAATTTGCACTTGATTATTATTGATATCTCAAAAGGGCATCGAAAAGGGTAGCTTGGGTTGACAAATATATATTTACCTAACTTTAACTTGGAGACAGCCATCCTCTCTCCCAGCTTAATCTGTTATTTCACAGGCAGAAAAATTAACTTGCTTATCCTGAAAAGAAGTGAAAATTTATCCTCAAATTTATTCTTTCATTTATCCATGCACGCACACACTATATCCTTCTCCTCCTTGGTTGTGTATAGTCTCTGACTTTTAAAAAATGGTCGTTCTTTTCTGTTTGGAAGAGTGTATTAGCTATTCAGGGAATACTAGCCCTTTCCTTGGACTGAAAAAAGTATTTTATCCATTAAAATCTAACCAGGGTGTAGTAACCATAAAATCCAGCCACTCTGTTACGAAGACGGATATCCTCAAAGATTTATGTCTGGCCGTCTCAAAGAAAATGTGTAAGATAGAGTTTTCTCAGAGACTTGCTGGCTGCCCTCCACCCCACACATAATTTCTGTTTGTATAAACCTCAGATCAAAACTCAGGAAGGGTTAAGGGAAAGCTTTCTGAACCACAGGTTGTGTCTGCTCACCATCCTTGGTTGACCGTTTGGAATGAATTAACCAGTCCCTAACCAGCCCACAGCTGGTTCTTGGATGGAGTTAATCCACCTCTTCGGTCCAAATGGTCAAACCCTTTGAGGTCTCCGATTCGATCCAGACTTGGGGCGAGGGGACACTCAAAGTCATTTGCATGTCTCTATAATTGCGGAGGGAGATGATGAAAACACGCCGCGTTATGAGTCTCCAGGATATGGTTGGAACCATCAGAATTCGGGAAGGGGTGGAGAAGGGGGTGTGACTATTTTGAAAGAACCTGAAAGAAAATACTTCCCAAACCTTCTTTCAGAAGACGATTTCGGTTCCAATTTTTCCTAAGGTTGGAAAAAGTTAAGCAAACGAGAACTATAGACACTTGTTTATAAAAGGTTTTTCTCTTTAATTGCTGTTTTTGTTTCATGAAAGAAAAGTCCCATAAAATAAAAGCGCGTTTCTGGTTTGGGGAGGCGGCAAGACTCCTGAGGATGCCAGTCAAGGGCTGGCTTGACTCTGGCCAACCTGGGAGTCCCGAAGACTTGAACGTCTGTATGTTTCCATAGCAAGTGTGTGACTTTCCCACCATACACCCTAAAGGGCTCTCCATACATTCGAGACAGTTTTAAAAATCTGAACTGTGGGACAGTCTGGTCGCTGGCAAGCATTCCAGACGAGTGGTTTTCTAAGAAGCCAAGTTCTGGTTTGACTCTTTGATTGGAAAAGTATCTGTTTCACCAAGGGTGATAGGGCCCTGGGTGCATTCTTACCAAAAAAACCCATAAACCAATACTTGAAATGCCAGCAGCGAGTTGTAGGGAATTTTTTTGGTTTGCCTTTAAGGACACAAAACATCGCAAAGGTCTTCTCTTTGGCAGAGAGGGGCCTGGCGTGGAGAGTTGGCCCAGGACGTGTGTGGAAAGAGTCAGAACAGAAAGTCAACAGACCCGGGTTCGAATCCTGGCTTTGCCTCCAGCAAGTCAGTCTGCCCGTAGACCAGTTCACTTGTCCTGAGCTTGACTTTCCTCATCTGTAAAGTGTAGGCACTGACTCCCTGCGGAGGGGCCTCAGGGAGATGAGGTTTGCGTTATTCCTCCCTCCAGGCCTGGTACCCGGCAGGGGCTTAATAAGTATTGGTTTCATACTCACCGCCCCATTATTATAGCGGAGAGAAGAGAGAGAGACAGCATCTCCCAGGTTACTCAATTCCTCTCTAGAGCTCTGTCTGAGGCCTTCAAAGAAAACAGAGTTTGTCACTTGCTTTCATTAATCCAATCAACAGACAATCCCAGGTCATGGCCCCTGGGGCCAGCACCAGACTCCAGACAGGAGGGATTCTAAAGACAGAAGAGGCATTTCCCCTACATGGGAATTCAAGCCAGCATGAGTCCGAAATGTGCATAGGAGGTGTTCGCTAAGAACCCAAGGCACTGCGATTAAATAACTAAGCAGGGAGCGATACTCACCGAGCCACAGGCCTTCGGGGCCCAGCAACAGCACAGGGTGAGCCGTGAACAGCAGGGTACCCGGCCTCATCCGAAGGCAGCCGCCAGCTCGAGGCGAGTCCTTCTGCAGGAACCTAGGTCGGCACGGCCAGATTTCTCATTCTTAAAAAAAGCCAGAAATCTGGATTTGTACGGAAAGCCTCCCAATTTTTAAATATTGACATTTCTAAAAAATTTAAACATCTGTCTGCAGGCCAGGTGGGGAGAGATCCCTATTGCTGGAAGGGTCTTCCTGGGGCTCACGCCTGGCCTTAAGTTGGGGAGAGAATTTAGATTTGCCTATTTGGGTGTTTACGTGTTGACGCTTCTTCGGGGGAGGCGTGGCTTGGCGGTTATGAATTTGGTGTCTTATTCCTCATTTGCAAAATGAGAAAAATAAAGTCGATTCGGAGAGCACGGAGTGAGATCGAGTTCGTCAGATTTGCACAACTGAGGGCTTGGTCTTCTTAGCCTTTGCTGTCCCAGCCGTGTGGGCTATTGCAATTGCTGTTCTTACTGAGAGCAGGGACCGACCGAGGGCATCCACAGCCCTGCCACCCTCCACCTCAACCCACCCCATGTGGAGAGCCCACACCTGCCCCGACCTGGACACAACGGCCCGGTAAAATGGACAACGACGCCGTCCCCCTCATTTTACAGACGACGGAACGGAGGCAGCACAGAGAAGTGAACGACCCGTGCGGGGTTGCGCAGAGAGTCCACGGGGAAAAGATGAGACCCCGGGTCTCCCTGGCTCCGCAGCTCACCTTCCATCTGCTCCCCACATGCCCACAGGACTGCGCCACGGATGGCCGCAGATGCCCTGGGTGTGCTGGATTCCAGGAGCCCCACGCCCTGGAAGCTTCTTGTGGGTTCATCTCCTGTAGGCCCATGACACACCACCCTCACCCTGCCCTGCCCACCATCCAATTCCATCAAAGGCTCCTTTGAACTGGGCTGCAAGGCACGTCCACAAAGCCCAGGAAGCGTCTTGGACACAGCAAAGGGTTTCATGGTTTTCCTTTTAAAAGCATAACCTGACATGTAGCTATTGTGTCAATGATCCCTCTCGTCCCAGCTGCCAGAAACCCAAAACAGCTTAAAACAAAAAGGAACTGGCTCGAAGGCTGCAGCAGCCTCACTTCAGAGTCCACGCGCTCCCTGTGTTTTTACTGACTTGGCCTGAGGCTCTCGCCCCGAAGGTCTGGGGCGGGTCCCCCACACACAGACCCAGCCCTCCGCGGGAACCCCCTGGGGAAGGGACTCGGACGGAGGACATGGGATCCAGGAGCGTGGGCAGTCCAAACTGGGACAGCAAGCTCAGCCCGCACCCGTCCCAGACACTGATGTTTTGTTCTCATCCTGGAGCCATTTCAGCCCGAGGTGGGGTTCGAGGGGCTGGTGGCCAACCCGGACACAGCCCCTGGGACACTGAGCCCTCACGGTGTGCCGGCAATCCCACGTGTCTGCGGCACCTTTACGGGGTCTTCCCATGCCGCCCACCCCGGGCCATCTCCAAATACAGTAGGGCCCCTGATCCACGGTTTCACTTTCCCTGGCTTCAGTCACCAGTGGTCAACTGTGGTCCAAAAATATTAAATGGAAAATTCTAGAAAGAAACGATTCACAGGTTGTGAAGTGCCTGCCACTCGAGTGGCGTGAGGAACACTCGCGCCGGCCGCCCCATCCGGCGTGGGACGTGAATGACACACACACCGTTGGCCGTTAAGTAGCTGTCTCACTTGTCAGATCAGCTGTCGTGATATCACGGGCTCTGTAAGCCTTGTTTCACTTAACAATGGCCCCGACGCGCAAGACGTGGGTGATTTGGACATGCCGGAGAGAAGTTGCAAAGCGCTTCCTCTGAGTGAAAATGTACGCGTGCGTGGGAAAATCACAGTACAGGTTGGGCTCTGTTTCAGGCATCCACTGGAGGTCTCAGAACGTACCCCTCGCAGGTAAGAGGGGACCTCGTACTGTATACAGAGAACCATCCAGAACGGACTGAGCATTCCACCCCTCCCTGGGACTCTGCGGCCACATGTCCCTCCCGGAGGGCTGTCCTGCCCCTTGCAGGGAAACACTGCTGTTTAAAGGGATCTTTCAGGTCACAGAGGTCCTGTGACAACACCGACTTGTGCTCAGTGGAGTCACAGTGGTCTGTCTCATCGCAAAGGGAAAGGAGCCTGCCCCAGACTTTTCGACAGACTCTGCCTCTTCCCGCTTGACAGCATGCGCTTCAGCTCAAAGGGGCTTCTCTTTCAGATCCTCGCCCCCAGGTGGCAAGAACGCAGGCTCCGGGGGCAGACAGGCCTTAGTTCGTATGCTATTTGTGTGATCTTAGGTGAAGCCCTTGACCTTCTGTAGCCTTGGTTTCCCATCTGTAAAATGAATAATATTCATGAGCTAAGTGCTTAATTCACCACCCGGCAGTAAATACACAACAGAGAGCAGTTATGATTCTCACTAAGGGTCAAGAGTCTCATGCGCGTTATCTTTTTTTCCTTACGGCAACCCTATGAGACAGGTATTTTTATCACCACCTTGCAGATGAAGAAACCGAGGCCTAGCAAGGTCGAGTGTGCAGCTCAAGGTCTCACGGCGAATGAATGATGAGGGTGAGATTTGTTCTCTGCGCTGCCTGGCTCTACAGCCCAGGACCCTAACCGTGAGTCCATCACGTTTTCTTAAAGAAAGCCCAAGGTGAGTGTGGCCGCCCCTTCGTGTTCACACACATCGTCACTCGACGTGGCCTTTTGTGGCCTGTGCAGAGCTTAATCCATCCCCCTCTGTCCTCTATCTGCAGAAGCCTCTCTGTCAGCCAAAAGCCCGGGGTTCAAACAAGACTTCCAGGAACGGCAAAGTCACAGATGTCAGACCGACACCCGCCAGGATCTCACACGGCTGCCCTTCCAGCCCCTGCGAGACCAGTTGCAGGAGTCCAGGGATGTCTCAATCACGGCTGGACCCATCAGCAGAGTCCTTCTCGCTCTTCAGCATCCTATGCTCCCGAAAGCACGTGACTGCGCTGTTACGTCCCAGAATTCCATTCCTAGGTTAATCTTCCGCGAAGAGTCTTGGATTCGGGAGCAAGCGGCCTTAGGAATTTGACACCCCCACGAGGGTGTTTCCTCCTCACCCTCCAACCCAAAGCCCAATTCAACACACTCCGCTAATTGAGGGGAGCGCTCCACACTGCAATCTTTCTCACCCCCGCTCCCACAGGTGGCAGCTGAAGTCATGTGCAGAAGGACCCAGGTGTCTGAGGAATTCTCAGAGCCCTGTCGTTGATTCATTTGTCTGCAGACATTCTAGACTCCACGTCTCCGAGACAGGCCACGACAGAGTGCATTACGAGGTGAGCCCGCCTTATTTTTCCCTCCAGCTTTCCCCCTCTTTTTTTTCCTTCTTGGCCTCCGGGCCCAAAGTATTCTGGACATATTTTTCATTTTTCCAAATATCAATTGCTCTTTTATTCCCTCTTCGAAGCAGTGAGTAATAAGAGTTGTGTCTGGTCCTGAAATTCCGACTGAAATAAATTAGCCCAATGACCAACAGGAGGTGCCTAGAACAATAACGGCGGAATATTTGGCATATTACAAAAGAGCCCCTGGATGTCGGAGTACAGTAAGTCTGGAGGCACATTACGAAGCAACGCTGCCAAGACGGGTACGCAATGAGCCATCCAGGCAGCGGAACGCCTCATAAATTAATCCCGCTTTTTTTCCTTTTTGGTCCACTGTTCACAGTTCTTTTAGCCCTGTGGTTAATGGGGCGCGGAGAAGGGTATTTTTGGTGTGGCCGGGTCCCCGGCGACAGGCATATGTCAAGGCTGCATGTAAATGGATATACGTTTGTCCCTCACGCGTCTGGCATCTCGGCCACCACTCGCTGCTGTAACAGGACCAGGGACAGAACACAAGCTGTTCACAAATACCGAGCACTCCCTCAGTGCCAGGCATTGCGCTCAGTTTGTGGGGATGCCGCGGAGGACAGCAAGGAGATGGTTCCTGTCCTCGTGACGCGGAGAGCTCAGACACGCTGCAGGCCATCTGAGCCGGCTCAACATCTCAGAGCAGATGGGAGGTGAGGGCAGCAAGCACTGGTTTGATCTACACCCCAGATCCCCCTTTCCCAGAAGGGAGCACCATGATGTGAGTCTGGGGTGGGGGCAGCACAGCCCTGCCTCATGCTGCAGAAGCAGAGGCAGCCCCATCCTCCTTCTGCCTCCTGGCAGCTGGGGTCAGGCCTGTGACAGGTCCCTGCCTAGTGGCTGCTGCTGCCCAGAGCTTTGAATCTTCAGGGAGTGTCTCAAAGACACTGTGGTAGGCCAAGAAAAGTCCCTCAAAGATATCCACATCCTCGTCCCTGGAACCAATGCTTGTTACTTTATATTGCAGAAAAGGACTTTGCAGAAGTTGTTAAACTCAGAGATTGTAGGTGACTCAGAGATTGAGATTCTCCCGGATTATCTGGATGGGCCACAGTGCGATCCATGCACCCTTGTAAGAAGACTTCA
This sequence comes from Pteropus medius, assembly GCF_902729225.1. Lineage (NCBI taxonomy): Eukaryota > Metazoa > Chordata > Mammalia > Chiroptera > Pteropodidae > Pteropus > Pteropus medius. The sequence goes on from NW_024340699.1 coordinate 10,367,702, forward strand.
GACACAAAGAGAAGACAACGTGACCCTGGAGGCAGACATAGGAGTGAGGCAGCCCCAAGCCAAGGAGTGCCGGCAGCCACCAGAAGCCGGTCCAGGCAAGGAACAGATTCCTCGCTAGAGCCTCCGGAGGGAGTGCAGCCAGGCTGATGCCTTGATTTCAGCCTAGTGACACTGACTTTGGACTTCTGGTCTCCAGAACTGTGAGAAAATTAATTTCTGTTGTTTGTTAGAGAAGCCCTCGATACCTCATAGAGACACCAAGAGAATTGAGAATGGCTTCATGGCACCGGAATCCAGCCACCCGGAGCCATCTGCCCGTGCATCGGTTCTGGGTTCAGACTGCCCCCCAGGACATGCCCTGGTCTGTACCTCCAGGGCCTGTTTCTCTCCTTGGATCTTCAGTCTCTCCATCAATTCCAGGAACTCCCTTTGGACATCCCTCCAAAATTTGCTTTTTCTGATTTTAGTTAGCCGAAGGGGCTTCTGTTCTTGCCATCTTAGATAAGAACCCCCACATGGCAGGGCTATTGTGAGGATCAGGGACAAGCCATATTTGGGCCCAGAAGGCACACAATAAATCAGAGTTCACAAACCAATGGCTCGCATTTCACCTGCAAGGTATATTTTTTCCTAAAGTTGAATTTGTAGCCAACATTTACAAGTCAGAAGATTGCACATAAAATACTGAATTCCTAGCTGCTCTTGAAAGAAGTCAGAAGATCTGGCAGCACTGGACCCCACATCTCCATGGCAACGATTGGCTCGCCCTTACAACTCTAACATGCCACGGTCCCCACCAGGCCCTTTTGTGCACCCAGACTACTCCTTTCAATTTATTCATTGTTCAGTACCTCTGTGCATCCGAGTTTGCAATCCTTGTTACAAACACAAGTCTTTCTTCCATCAGACTAATGGCAGGGCGCTTGGTGGGAGTTTGGGGGGCAGCCAGCCCAGCACGGACCCTCCCCCAGCCCATGGCCCACACCAGCTTCTGGGTATGCACTGAGGGGGCCGGGCAGGGCCGCTCATCCCTCGGTTCCCTGTCTTGAGGCCAAATTTCCAGAAAACGGCCCTCAGAGCTAATCTCAGATGCTCCTCCACTCATCACTGCTCTTCAGAGCAGTTTCCTGGAAGCGTCCACTGGGTTTTCCAGAAAATGTTTCTGGTTGTCTTCTCTTTCCACGACTGTCATTACTTAACTTTCGATGCCCATAATTAGTATAACGGGCAGTCCGTGAGTATCTATCTGCTGCTGACATTTGAAACGTCCCCGTGAGGTAAAGCCCAAGAGGCCAGAAGCACAGCAAGACCACAGAGATGATGCGAATCGCTGTTTGAAGAGCCCCCAGGTGGGATCGAGGGACTTGAGTCTGGTCCCCTTTCTCCAACTTGCCCGGGCAGACGCCTTTCTTTATCTGGCCTTGACGTTTCCCATGGAAAAGGCAGCGTCTCCGGCAATCAAGCGCCTGGGTGTTGGGATCAGACCCGCGAAGTTCAGATCTCAGCCCTGCCTCTCACTAGCTGTGTGACGTTGGGGAAGTGACTTAACCACTGCGAGTGAGCCTCAGGCTCTTCATCTGTAAAATGGGGATCATAATGTTATTTACCACCTAGAGCTGCAATAAGACAATGAGCCAGTGCATGGAAAGCATGTTGCCCCTTCTGGATACTTAGTCACTTCTTGAGACGCCTTAGGTGTGGATGAGGAGGAGGAGGAGGAGGATGTCCAGGGGCAGGGGCCAGGGGAAGGAGTGGAGAGTATATAAAATGCCTGGGAGCCAAACCGGGGTGGTCAGAGAGCCAGAGAGGGAGGAGAAAATGTGGCTACTTTTGATATTTCAAAAGGTCCAGTGGACTCTCGCATCTATTTACCCACGATGAAGCCACAAAGGATAACAAGAACGGCCACTTTCTTTGCTTTGGGCTGGAATTATATTAACTCCTTGGGTAAACGAAGACACTGGAGTTAAATGGACCTGCGCGCGGACCGCTGGCAGGGTGCGTGACCGTGCGTAAGGAGAGATTGACAGCGCTCGCCTTGCAGGGCAGTTATGAGGATTCAATGAGGCAACGTATAGGAAGCATTTAGCATGGGGTCTGGAACGGTGCATGACGGCCACCATGGGAAATATCCTTCTTTAGCCTCCCTGGGCCTCAGCTTCTTCACTGGTAAAATTAAAATCATACCACCTGCTTTACTCATTCGACAAATAGTTACTGAGCCAAGGACTATGAATGCAAAAATGTATTCGCCAGACAGAGTTCACGGCCTCTGAGAACCCACGGTTTGAAGTTGCTTATTATTCATCCATTCAACAAATATTTTTACTGAACATTTAGTATGTATCAGGCTGCCTAATGGACATTCGAGATAAAATAGACAGTCAAACAAATTCAATCCCTAGCTACCTACAGCATCATAGCCCAGAGAAAATACAATAAAACAAACTCGTGAAATGCCTAGCCTAGTCAGTGTTCAATAAATAAGTTATCTGGGTGCTGACCAGAAGCTCTGCGTGTGTAACATTGGGAGAGTCAACTCACAAAAACATGGAAAATTAATGATTTCTTACCATATGAAGTCTGTTTGGTAGATGGGCACTTTTAAACTATCAGAGAAGTCCAAAGAAAATGAAATATCTAAGTACACATTTAACAAAACATGTAGGATCTGCATGCTGAAAATTACCAAATATTGATAAAAGCAAACGAAGAAGGCCTAAATACATGGAGAGGCTTGCAGTGCTCATGGAGTGGAAGACACGCACGGTAAAGCTGTCAGTTCTCCCCAAAATGATCTGTAGGTTTCATGGAATTCCTATCAAAATCCCAGCTAGCAAGGTTTTTGTAGACAGACATTTTATTCTAAAGTTTGGGAAGGAATAGGCCCTAAAGGTGCTGAAACAATTTTGGCAAAGAAGAACAAAGTGGGAGAAATCGCTCGGCTCAGCATTAAGGCTTACCGTACAGCTACAGTATCGAGAGAGTGTGCAGGGATAAATACATAGACGATGGAACAGAATAGAGGACCCATAAGTGGCCCCACACAAATGTGCTCAATTTGACAAAGGTGCAAAAGCAATTCGAAGGAGGAAGGATAGCATTTTCAACAAATGGCACCGAAGCAACTAGAACATCCACGGGCAAAATAAAAAATCATCCTCAATCCAAACTTCATGCTTCATACAAAATTTCAAACAGTTCATGGACTGGACTGTAAAGCATAAAACTTAAAACTTTTTTAAAATAGGAGAAAAATCTTCTGTTTCAAGGGCTAGGCAAAAATTTTTAGACTTGACACGCACACATACACACACACGAAGTCAAATTTATGAAAGAAAAATTGATAACTCGAATCTCATCAAAATTAAAAACCTGTTCTTCACGAAAGTTCATGTGAAGAGGATGAAGAGACAAGCCAAAGACTAAGAGGAAATATTTACAAACCATAGATTCCAAAAAGGATATGTAAAGTATTCTCGGAACTCAATTGTAAAAAAAAAAAAAAAAGTCCAATTAGAAAATGGACAGAAGACGTAAACAGACATTTCACTGACGAGGAGGTGCAGATGGCAAATAAGAATGTGAAAAGGTGTTCAACACAGCAGCTGCCAGGGAAATGCCAATGAAAACCACAATGAGATGTCCCCATACGACTAGCGAAATGTCTAAAATAAAACCATAACAAAAACACCAAGTGCTATAGAGGATGAGAAGAAACCAAATTATTCATATATTGCTGATGGCAATCAACATGGGACAGCCATTCTGGAAAAACTATCACGCTGTTACCACATGACCCAGCGATTGTTCCCTCAGGCATCCCAGAGAAATAGAAACAGGTTCACACAAAAACCTGTATAAGAATGTCCACATCAGCTTTACTTGAAAGAGGCAAACACCGGAAACAGCCGGACGTCCTCCAGTGGGTGGCTAGACAAATTGGTACTTCTGTGCCATGGAATACTCCATGGCAACGAGGAAGCAAGAACTACTGATACCCGCCATGATCTGGGTGCATCACCAAGGAATTCGGCTAAGTCCCAAACAGCCAGGCTCTAAAGCTCACATACTATTTGATTCCATTGATATGAGATTTTTGAAAAGATAAAATTTTAGAAATGGAGAACAGATTAGTGGTCGCCAGGAGTTAGGCACATTGGGGAGTGGGGCGGGGTCGGGGGGGAAGGGGGCGAGGAGGGCATCAAAGGGCAACACGAGGACCCTCTGGTTCGGCATCTTGACTTCAGTGGTGGATACACAGAACTATCTACGTGATGGAATTACTTAGCATGAAACACACACACACATGAGTACAAGGACAGCAAGAGACCTGAATAAGATAGATTGTTCCCATGGTAATAATTTAGTTGTGATATTGTACTCAGGCGATGCCACCACACGGGGAAAGTGAGTAAACGGTACACAGGATTCCTATATTTTCTCTTACTACTGATGTGAACCTACAATTATATCAATAAAAAGTGCAATTAAAAACAACTTTTATTGTTTTGTATTTAAACTCGCATTTTATTAAAAACTCGAAAATACGGAAGGAAAAAGATCAGAAAAATCATCATCCTTCAATATAATCTGATGCATTTCATTCTGGTGTTTGTCTATATTTATGTGAAAAAAAATGTGAGAGCGCTAAAAATCAGGGCGGTGACAAGGTGTGGGCCTTGCTGTCCCCACCTTCTGTGACATCAGAACTCACTTGAGGGATGCCTGGTGACCACAGGCTGTGGAGAGTGGCCATCTGCCTTTCCGTGGGGACTTTGTTCTGCCCTGGCAGCCTGGCCTGAGGCCATGGCGACCCAACAGGTGGGTAGCAGGGACCAAGGAGCAGCAGAGCCGTCTGCACAGAGAAGGGGCAGTCGTTGTGAGGACAAGAAGCAGGTGAGGCCAGAGCAGGTGTGCGCTGCTCCCCGCCCATCTGGGCTCCCTTCGCCACCCCCAGACGGGCGGTAAGGCCCACAGAGTCAGGGACGGGCTCTGAGCCCCACTGTCCCTGAAGCCCGGCCCGGCGGAACATGGCATCGCAGTGCGGGCACTTCGTCCCCAAGCCGGTACTGATGCTCTCGTGTCCTTCCCAGCTGAGCTCCAGGAGGCTGGGGTTTTAGTTTCCTGCTCCATCCTTAGTGCCCAGAATGGTGCTTGGTACATAATAAGTACTGGATGGATGGATGGATGGATGGATGGATGGATGGATGATGATGGACTGATGACAACGAACTGAAATAAACAGGATAATATACCTGAATTGGAGAGCTCTTGGGGTATTTGTTCTTCGAGCTGAAATTCAAACGGCACCTGGGATCTTTGTCAAAATGGAAAATGCTAACACCTGTTGTGCATTACCTGGCGCTTCCACCCCAGAGTCTCTTTCCTGACCTTTTACAATATTCCTGAGAGGCGGCTGTTATCGACCTCACTCACGGACGGGTAAACTGAGGCTCAGAAAGACACAAAGGCCATACAGCCAGGCCACGCTGGGGTCTGAAAGCAGGTCCATCTGCTTCCAGAGCACTAAGCAGGGAACCCTGCGCCCACCGCCTCCGGGCGGAGGAGCGAGCAGGGGTGTGAACAGAGCTGCAAGGCCTGCGGGGCCTTGCACACCTGCAAAGGATGCGGTTTCATTCGAGATTAATAAGAAGCCATCGAAAAGTTTTAAGCGGAGCAATGGATGACTGCTCTATATATGTTTTCAAAAGATTTGTTCACCTGTCTAACACACACGCACCACAGCCTCCTTTATGCTGGACCTCACAGCAAGATGGGGGCCTCGAGGGGCTCCCATCATGTGGCAGCTTTTCCTAATAAGTGTTCCACAAACATCAACCCCCAGGCACGCTCCTTTTAGAAAAATCGGAAAAAGAATTCTGTGATTTGGAGAACGCTGATACCCTCGTCGCCTCTGGGACATTGACACCGCTTGTTCGCATAATGACGGCCCTGAGATGTCTTGCAACAGGGAAATCCACTTACCCCGGTTTACACGAGTTTTGGCATTTCCCAAATCGACTCGAGTCCCACCCCTCCTTTTTGAAAGAACTTTCGGTATGTTTCGAAATCCATTTTGCAGATAAAGAAATGGAGGCTGAGAGAAGCAATGATTTGGCCCCGAAAAGAAAGACTAAAACTTAACCTTAGTCTCTGTTCCCCCATTTGCCTCCAGAGAGCACAAAACAGAAACGCAGCGGGCCGCAGGCCGGTGAAAAAGTCAAGCTGTAACGCACGTCGCCAGAGGAGCAGTCAAGGGAACAGAAGGGCACTCAGACCACCGCAAACTCAGCCGCCGCAACGAAGGACGAGATGGCCTGCGTGTCTTACGCGCAAAGAGGCCCGGGGAACACTGTTTTGAAAGAGCATCCTAATCTGAAGTGCACAGAGCAGGGACTGCTACAGTGGGTGTACTCACCGGGCGTTCACGGCCCACGTCAAGCTGTAGAACTTGCTATATCCCAGATGGTCCCTCCAGGCCCCCTCCCAGCTCGCACCCCATCCGTAACCACGATTCTGATTTCTGTCATCGCAGATGAGTTGGGCGTGTTCTCAGATTTCACAGGAATGAAATCAAACGGGGGGCATCTTTGCATCTGGCTTCTTTCACTCACCAGGGTGTCTGTACGACTCAGCCACATTGTAGCAACGTAACCTATTCTTATTTTTGAAGTCAATAATGAGAATATATAGCTGCTAATGTTTGTAAAGAAAACTATCTGGGGGAGAGGCAAACCATGCCAACCTTTTATCTCCTTTGTTGTGGTAGCAGGTCTAAGTCTTGCTTCACAAGCCAGGTACGTAAGAAATATATGATTTCAAGTCAAATTAAATCTACATCTGGTGAGTGTGTTGGAAATTCAATGGCAGTCAATACCGGGTGCTCCTTAATCCTCTGTCCACTTTTGCTTGGCCCTGGCATCGTCCCTGTCTCAACACGCATTATGTGTTGGAGGCAGGTATTTCTGAATTCCTTGTGCCAAAGCCTGCCCAGGCACACCACGAGGTCACCAGGAGTCGGTGCCAGGCCCCTACCAGGCTCAGACCACCCCTCTCTTCTCTTGCCTCTCTAAGAGGCACTCACTTTTACACTCTCCAGATCCTGGCCTGTCCTAAGGAAGCATCACTGTTTAAGGCAGCACCTCAGCTCCATCCTGCATCGAAACCCTATGAGGCTGGGGGGCGAAATGTACACCATGGCAACTATAACTAATTATACCAAACTGGATATTTGGGAGTTGCTAAGAGAGGAGAAACAACTCAAAAGCCCATCAACAGGTGAAGAGATTAACTGCTGGGTTCACACAATAGAGTATTACCCATCCATAGCGCTGAACACAGAAACATAGAGACATCAGCGAAGCCCTACGCTGAGCAAAGGCAGCTCATTCCAAGAGAGTACGTACTATGCCATTCTATTCACGTGAAACTCCAGAGTGACCAAAAATGGATCAGCAGCTCTCTCGGGCAGAGTGGGGAACGGAGGTGGGTCAGGAGGTTGCTGACTCCAAAGGGCAGAGAATGATGGAAACGTCCTCTATCTTGATTGGAGCGGCAGTCCGCAGGTAGAGATGTTTGTCAAAACCCATCGAACTCTACCTTCGAAACGCGTGCCTTTCGTCGTAAGTAACATATACCGCGATGAAGTCGATTCCTTTTAAAGATCCTTTGAAACAAACAGACAACAAAGCAGTAGAAGGACGGCAAAGGATGAGAGCAGAGGTGGGTCTTCGTCCTCAGCAGGGAGGAAGGAGGGAAACGCAAATGAGATGTCAGCGAGTTGCCGTGTCGTCTATTTCTGCGGCGCTCGGGGGTTCTGCGGTAAGCGTATGCGACTTAGGTAACTAGAAAGAAGTTAAGTCCCAAACATGGTCTTACCGCTGCCCCATGCCTAGCCCGCTAGGGAGCTGGGTGCCCCGTGCCCTCCAGCAGTTCACCTCCCCGCACCCCTCTCGTCCCCAGACGCTGTTGGTGTTGCTGGTCTTGGTGCTGTACGTGGGCACGGGGATTTCAGGTAAGCATCCTGGAAGGTGACAAGTTGGAGTCAAGCCCACACTGAGTCAGGGTGTTCTGCCAAAAGGTCCCCGCGGCTTGCCTTCTCCTGTCGCCTTTCATCCCACTGAGGTGACCAACCACGTTTATGTCACTGCTGTTCACTTGCCTTTGGTAAGAGGTGCATCTGTGCCTGCTTCAGGAAGAAGCTGGGAGGTGTCGGAAAGGATCAGAGAATGTGACTTCCCCCAGAACCCCGTGGCTTCCCAGGTAACATACCCGGGAAGGTACAGAGGGGATGTCAAGCTGGGCTGAGGAAAGCTGGGAAGGTTTCCTGCAGGTGTCATTGGCAAGCTGGGTCTTGAAGGAGAAGTAGGTGCCCGCCAGGTGGAGAGGTGGGGAAGGGCATTCCAAGCAGAAGGAATAGCATGTGCGAAGGCTCAGGGAACTTTCTGAAACCAGTGGCAAAGGGGTCCTACGTGGAAAAGCTCAAGGTGCCACTTTGGTGTCTGCCTTGCAGGGGTTTGACTACCAGACCGATGATCGCTCGGAAGAGCCGCTGAAGGTCGTCAGGACCTGGCTGAAGGAGAACTTGCACGTTTTCCTGGAGAAGCTGGAGAAAGAGGTGCGCGAGCTGGAGCAGCTGGTACAAGACCTGGAGGAGTGGCTGGACGCCCTTCTGGGAGACGGGCGCCCCAAGGAGTCCTGCTCCATCCTCAAAAATCACCTGTGAGGGGTCAGGGCTGGGGCCTGGGCAGGGGGCGGGGCAAGTGGAGAGCGGAAAGGCTTGCCACCGGCTCCTCTGAGTGGGGCTAAGCTGTGACACTTCAAGTCCAGGGCAGGCAAGAAAATAAAACAGTTGGGACACTAAGAAAGCTGTCGGTGCCCCTGCTGGTTCACGAACACTGAAATGTACCAGGAAGACCCCAGGGCTCTGCTGAGATGTCCTCCCGAACACCGGGACTCTGGGCCTCGGGGACCAACGGGGCTTCAGAGCCAGCTGCCAGGTCAGGAGCCTTTTCTCCCGCTCACCTGAGATGTCGTGCAAAATTCCTTGACATCTCAGACAAACTGCCTCGTTAGTAAGAACCAGGGAAACGCACTCTGCCTCACGGGGTCACAGTGAAGACTGAACATGAGTGTATAGAGCGGACCTGGCATGTGGTAGAGATACCTGACAGTTTATATGTGTTTATATGATAGTCATATATTACATTACATGTACTTATATATTTTATGCTATATATAAAATACAGTTACAGATGTTTTTATAAAATGTATATAAAAACTGGGGGAGACGTGACAAAAAAGAATTGACGCCTAGATCCTTGAGGATCGGAAGCACCCCCGTGGACATCGTAAGGGCCTTTGAGCTAAGGAGCTCGTGCCCTGAAAGCTCTTGGTCACCACCCCACGGCCCCCGCGGGCCAACAGGGACAGCCCAGGCGGGGGCGGACCCCCCCCCTGCCGACGTGGTTGCTTTCGTTTCACTGCTTTGGGAGCCCGTAAAGCCCAGCGAGCCACGCGGCGGCTCAGGTGGCGAGGGTTTATCGTGGTGCAGCGAGGGGCCGCAGTCTCGCGGGAATCGGGAGCATGTCACGACCCGGGGTGGTGAGGACTGGGACAGGAAGGCCTTTGAGAATCCAGGGCGCCCACCGACGGGCTCCAGGAGCCCTCACCGCGAGAGTCCAGGAGCGGCCCTCCGGCTCGCTACCTTTCTCTTGACTTGCCGCTCTCCGGTCCCCGCTTCCCTTTGTGTGTCCGCCCGTCTCTTCCTGCTTCCAGTGGCTTCTTTGCCCTCCTTTCTCATGACTGTCCAGCTTCCACTAGCCACGTGACTCTGTCCGCGTTTCCCAGATAAAACTGTGGAGACTGGATGGAGCTTCCTGTGCCAGCCAGTCTTGGAATTGGGTGACCTTGGGGTGGTCACTCCTGACCCAGTCAGCCATGGCAGGAGGAAGCGGAGGGATCGAGTGCACCAGAACAGAGCTGCGACATACGAGAAACAGCCTGGGCCGCTTCCCGACAAGGGACGCTAGACCTTGCGTGATGACCTGATTTACATTTCCCAAGGTGGTCAAGAATGTGAGGTGTGGCAGAGAGAGTGACGGCAGCCCTTGTACCTCGGAGCCGCAGGAGTCAATGTCGCAGAAGCAGGATCGTGTGAGACAAACATTCGAAGGCTGAATACGATCGCTGAGAACGAGGTGGCGGGGTGTGACCGCCAGAGTCGTCACAGGTGAGCGGGTCAGCTAAGTGGGACTATTTCACTCTCTGCCTCCAGCTCTTGGGTGAGAAAAACACACCTAAGAAGAGTGTGACCACCTTTCATAACTTAGAAGTGTTATCATGTGAACGAGGTTCGCAAAATGTTGTCCAGTTGGCCTGTTAAGGGGCCTCCTTTCCTATCTACGGAGTGGCTCTCCCTGGGGGAGAGAAACGTCCCTGCTTGAGAAGGCACCTACTCCCAGCTCCTTCCATTCGATCGAAAACTACTGATCGGGACACTCACGTGTGGGCGCTGGTGAACGGGAAGTTTGTAGGCTCGTGGGGAAACAGAAAACAAGCAGAAAAGTCAGGACGAGGCCATTTCAGAGAATGACACGTCTAAGAGGGGAAATGAGGAGGCCAGGCAGCAGACCACGGCAGCCTTCCTGGTGGAAGGGGGCACTGGAGCCCTGGAGAAGGGCCGCAGAGAATCGGGAGGCGGCCTAGGGGCAAAAGCCTCCAGATGCGATGGGCGAGGCTGAGGGGGAAGGGTCTGGAGAGCTGCTCCCCAGGCCTCGGGACGCCCTCTCTATTCAGCCGAGAGGAACCTGAGCCACGATTCAGGTCCTGATCCAAGTAACCCACGAGGGCGAGAGGGAAGAGAGAGGCCTGGTCCTGTTGAGGGGAAAGTGGCCAGGTGGAGAAATGTCACGGCTACTCAATTACACACATTTCTCTTCTTCTTCGCTTTAGGCACCTGGAGCATGAGGTCAGCGTTGCGAACAACGAAAAACTTGTAATTAATTTTAATGGATGATCTTCTCCTCTATCTTTCTCTCACTTAGTAGATCTATTTGGCAGCCTTCCTAATGTCCCCTCAGGCTCTCCTGCTGATACTGATTCACTCCCCGTTTACTTCGCTTTGTTATTTTGGTCAGCTTATTCGTTTTATGGTTTTCGGTCAGCTTCTCTTCTGTTCCTTCAGCTTATATATTGGAGGAAATTGCATAATCATTCAGTTAACACATGTTTTAAAGATCAGAATGTGAAAATTTAGACAAAAATTGAATGAGGGAAAGTCCACCTATGCATTAGCCATGTGTATTTCTTAAGAATATAAGTATTGGAAAGAAATGAAATTTTGACAGCTGATATTTCAAGAATATCCCGTGTCCCTGTTTTAGGGCTTTGGTTAAGTGCTATTGTCATTTCCAGTTTATGGAGGGGGAAACTGAGGCATAGAGAGATTATATCATTGTTAAGCTCATATAATCAATAAAGGAGCCAGGCGGGACTCAAACTCAGGCTGTTTGGCATTGAAGCCCTCACTGTAAACCAGCGTGCTTTACAGCCTCCCTTCCAGTAAGCCCAGCCAAGATAATGTCTTCTCTCTCTTAAAAAGTCTTCCTCTTACTGTTAAGCAATCACATACCAATTAAATTTATAAGACACTAACTATTCATTTCATGCTACTACATGTCAGGTACATACAGAGAGAAGTCAAAGTCCCTTTCCCTACACACATATAGCTTGTCTTTCTACCATGAAGCCAAGAAACAAAGACAAGGCAAATGAAAGAGCTACATGGTTTGAAAAGGCATTGGGTGCAGTGCCAAAGGCATCTGACTAATCACCAAACGAGCTGTACATTTATTGTTCTGCCTGAGAGTTCAGAGGAGGGGTAGGGCCCTTGAGTTTGTGCTAACATGGAAATCTGTTAGTCCAGTTATAGAAACGTGCTGGAACTTAAACTAAACTAGGGCTATGGTCAGGGGGAATTGTGAGGGAAACAGGAGAGAAATGAATGATGGGTGGGTGCAGACAGGGTCCCTCCCCACTAGAATCACGCCTCAGGGGCTGGGTGCTGTGGTCCAGCCTAAGCCCAGGTTTCCAGTAATATATATATATGTGTATATATATATATATGTGTATATATATGTGTGTGTATATATATGTCAGGTACATACAGAGAGAAGTCAAAGTCCCTTTTCCTGTACACATATAGCTTGTCTTTCTTGAACAGCAGGGACTTGGGCTCTGCTGAAATTATTCTAAGACCAGGAAGGTCCATTTCCAGTCTGCATGTCATTTTTTTGATGATGTCAAATAAAAATGTGGACTTAATTTGTTGCCTTAATCCACAAATTTGTTCAACGAAATTGTGAAATGCACTAAATCTAATTTGGTTCTAATCTGGCTGTCAGGAGGATAATTGAGGGCTGTAAGAGATGGAGCCAAAGAAGACGCCTTTCTGGGCTATGCAGATCCCTTCCGTGGTGACATTTCCAAGAAGTAGCACATCCCGCCTCAGGGCAAGCAGAGAGAGAAGGCCAGAGCTTTATTCAGACTGCCTCGCCTCATGGCAGCAGCTGAGCCCTCAGCAGAAAGGACCTGAGCCACCTGCATGCTTTGGCCAACTCACTTCATCCTTCAGAGACTCAGTATCCCCCACCCCCACCCTGCCCACGACGGTAAAGCCTAGTGCTTAGAAAAGGGAGAAGCACAGAAAAGTCCAGATAGATCTAGGCTCAGCCTGGTTAACTCGGGGGGCACTGGGCTTTGCCTCTCTCCATCCCTCAACTCTGCTCACCCCTGGACTGGCCACATTCTCAGGTGGCCAGTCCCCACTGTGGTGACAAGACAGCTTCAGGAGCTCTGAGCTACATCTCACCCTCTCAGCCTCCTCAGAAGGAGGATTGTGTCCCCTCCCTGATCAAAGCTTGCAGTCAAGCCTGGCGGCTCTTGAATTAGGTCTGAGCTAATCCACGCAGCTAGGGAGACACGACACGCATCGGCAGGCCCGTTTCACAGGCCCCCCTCTCTGGCCAGGGGTAATCATAGCATCGACTGAGCGGAGGGTGCTGGTTCCGAGGGAAATCAGGATGCTGTTACCAAAACTGGGGAGATGGGGCTAGAAAAAAACATTGAGCACTTTCTTAAAGTGTCAATAACAACAACCCTCTACTGTTCCCGATAACTCCCGAGGGGCACAAAGAGCTCTCCCAGCTCACCTGGATCTCGGCTCATCCAGACAAGTGATCTCCGCTCACATCCTGGGGCGTAACCAGCGCAGCAGAATTTACTTCTCCTGCCTGTGAGCTCAGGTGAACTGCATGTCAGTGGAGGTGGCATGAGGGAGCTGAAAGGACAAGGTTTTGGGGTCAAACCGACCTCATCCAAGTGCTGCCTCCCCACCCCCCACCTCTCCACTGCGACCTCAGACAGGTCACTCTGTGCTTCTGAGCCCCAGTCTGCTGCTCATAAACTGGAGTTTGTCTACATATTCCCAGGGCCTATTGAGAGGATTAAGTAATAACGGCCAACTTTTATTTAGTGTTTACTGTGCTCCAGGCACGATTCTAAGCGTTTTACGGGCATTGCCTACCTTATTTAATCACCGCGACAAACACAGGCCTCGGGTACCTTTGGTGTCTTCATTTGCACGTGAGGAGCTTGGGACAGGAGAGCATAAATATCCCAGGGTCACACAGTGAAGCGGTGGAGCCGGGACACGCTGAGACAGGCAAACTTTGGGGCCACGTGTGGAAACCCCACCCTACGCTCCTGGATCAAGTGGGGTAATGCGCATGCAAGAGCTATGCACATACACTGCAACACGTTAGATAAGTGTCACTCAGCTACGTCTCCCCTCCTGCCTTGGTCATTAGCGCCATGAGGGGCTCGTGAATCCACGTCCGGAGGTTTTTCTCTCCTCTCGACCCCCTGCTGTGCTTCCTCCCAGCCTGCCTGACGCGGACGCTACGCCTCCAGACCCGTCTGATTCTTTTTGCTCCAGAGTCCCAGCAAAGACATGTCCCGCACGCATGCACCCACGTGCTCCCCAGCTCTCACGGCCACAAGGATGAGCTGGGGCCACATTAAACAGTGGAAATATTTTGGAGACTAGAACCAATAGGGTCTCTACCCACGTGGAGATCCCAGCGTGGCAAGGGAGTCAGAGAACATAAGAGCGGGGAGGAGACACCACGGGTGATTTACATCACAGGTAAATTGGGCATAATATTAGAACCAGGGCCAGAGGGAGCTACACGTGGAGCATCTAGCACGGTCAGAGCTGAACACATCTAGCTATAGTCACGAAATGAATTCTACTGCCTCACTCGCATTGTTGAAATTCATCAAACTTTTTACGTCTCTTTATTTTATCGTCTATACATTACACTTCAATAACATTAATTAAAAATAAAATTATATGCCAACCTTATGACCCAACAATCTCACTCCTAGATGTTTATCCAAGAAAAAGCATATACCCATAAAAACTCTTGTATACAAAAAACCTGTATGCAAATAATCACTGCAACTTTATTCATGAGAGCCAAAAACTGGAAATGGACTAAACATGCCAATTAAAACAGATGATTAACCTGAATATTTTAAAGTGCATCTTGCTTACAAGAGACATAAACATAAGGGCCCAGAAAGGTTGTAAGTAAAAGACTGGGAAAACATATCCATAAAAACCTAAAAATAAATAGATATCTTAAAAAGCAGGTAGAGATCTACTAATACAAATCAAATAGACATTAAGACCAGAAGATTAGACGTAAAGAATACCATTTCATAATTATAGAAGGGCCAGTTCAACAGGAATATATAACAATCCTAAGTTCAAAAGAGCTTAATATGGAGCCTCAAATACTATAAAAACTAAAAAGAGAAATAAGCAATTCTATAATCACAGTGGAATGTTTTGAAACACATGTCTCAGTAACTGATAATATAGATACAAAAATTGATAAGAATATATGAAGATTTAAATGACATGAATAACAAACTCAACCACACCTATACAGCCACCTGATTTATGTGACAGGTACCACGACAGTCCAATGTGGAAAGGACCACCTTGTCAGTAAACGGTGCTAGATCAATCGCATGAAAATACGGACGCTGACTCTTACTTCATACTATACTCAAAATTCTATTTCGGGTGAATCGCAGACCTCAGTGTGAAAAGTAAAACAATAAAGCTTCTAGAATGAAACGCAGGAGTATATATTTATGACCATGGATAGACAAAGATTTTTTTAAACAAAACACAAAGAACACTAAACATAAAGGAGAAGATTAGTAAATTCGACTGTTTTAAAAACAAGAATTACTGTTCATTGAAAGACACCATTAAAAGAGTAAAAACGCAAACAGAACGGGAGAAGTTATTTGCAATATATGTCTCTTACAAAGACCCCGTATACCGAATATATAAAGAACTTCTACAAATCGATAAGAAAAAGACAGGCACCGCCACCCCCAAAAATGGGCAAAATTTTGAACAGGCACTTCACAAAAGGGCATATACAAATGGACAATTAGTTATCTAAGAAAGCTTAATTAAAACCACAATGAGATGTCATCATGTGTAGGTGATATCAGAATGTCTACATTTCTTTAAACTGACATCAAAGACATAGAGCAACTAGCACTCTCATGCACTTCTATGGGAGTGTAAATCGGTACGACCGCTGGGAAAACTACTGGCAGCTCCTACTAACGCTGAACATACACGTTTTATGGTCAAAGAATTCAACTCCAAATGTAAACTCTCAGAAACGCATTCATATATATATGTGTGTGCGCGCACACAGAGAAAGTCAACTCCAAAAATATCACGGCAGCATTATTTTTAACTCTTAAGAATGAGAAGCCATTCAAAAGTCCATCAATAGTAGAATGGATAAATAAATAGTCTTCCATTCGTAAATGGAGTACTATCCAGCCATGAAAAAGAACAAACCAAAATATGCAAAACCTCACAAAAGGGCACATACAAACGGACAATTAGTTATCTAGACTTAATCTGGACATTTTGAGTCTCACCGAAAGAAGTTAGACACAAAAGAGTATGATTCTCTATGATCTCATTCACATGACATTCAGAATCAGGCAAAATTAATCGATAGTGATACAAGTCAGGAGGAGACTGATTACTTTTGCAGGGTAATGATCGGGAGGGTACAAAAGATACTCTGGGATGCTGGTAATATACGATATCTTGAACAGGATTACGAGTACCTACCTATGTTCACTTTGTAAAAATCCATCAAGCTCTTCGCTTAATGTTCATGCATGAAACTGTGTATCATCCTTCAGCTTAAAGGTTTAGCATAACACAGCATATGATACATATTACCATATTACTTTTGCGTAACGTAAAATTGTACCAAGTCCCACCTGCATCGTGCAAGAGTTGCGTCCCAGCCACACCTTCCCAAATGCCGAGCATTGCCATCTTCAAAGAGATTCTTTAGCTTCATCTTAAGTTGATTTTTATCTAACAAACCGGCAAACAGTTATCACATCTCAAGCTACAACGATTCTAGATCAAACTGTTGTACTCCCTCCTCCCCCCGAACAAGCAGCGGGAAAGGAGAGGAAGAATGAACCTGAGAGCAGCGTAACAGGAAGCTCCGATGGGATCCATCACAGAGGCGATGAACGGCACTGCGTGGCCCTCGAACCCCTTCCTGAAAGCAGCCTTTAGAGAAAAGGCCATGGGGGGTGACGGTCCTGGGGCGCGAATCCGGAGGTCTCGGCTCTTAGCCCAGCTCTACGACTACTTCCCGGTGGCCTGGGCAAGTCCCTTCCCCTCTCTGAGCATCTGCTCCCTAACCTTTGAAGTGAAGGGTTAGATTAGCAGGTCTCCAAGGCCTTTTTTTGAGCTGGTTATAATCAAATATGATCCTGCGGGTCTCGCTCTCTCTATAACACTGTTTTAAATGCTCTGTGAGGCGCCTACAGGTGCATTTATGCTTGAGTTGAACATTTCATTGACCAGAATTTTCCTTAGGAAGGGAAATACACTTGTTGAGGCCCTATGGGCACCTGAGCGTGTGAGGAATGGACTCTCCTGAAGGAGGAAAGGAGATAACTTTGCTTATTTCTCCAGAGAGGGAAGAAGAAAGGGGAAGGAGAGAGCGGCCCACAGAGACCTGCAAGATGGCGGAAGGAAGGCCGTGTGGTCTCTAAAGCATCATCAGTAACATCACTAAGTTCGTGACACGCTTGGGGGAAGGTTTTCTTGTGAAAACCAGTGAAGGGGACATGCTCCCTGCACAGACCACCTGGGCCAGTCCCAAGGCGGCTCATGCACACAGAAGGGCCACAGGGACGAGGAAGCCCAGGGACTGGCGTGCTGTGGCACAGGCACTCGGCTTCCTCATCAAGGGCAGGGAACTGGGGCTTGAGCTTCATTGAACCCAATGTCCAGGGCACTGGGAGAGCCCTAGGTGTCAAACGCATCACATTTCTATGTTGATGACAGTGATCCCCGCTGCCCGCAACCTGCGTGAAATCACCTTGAGGGACAAACAGGGCTCTGCTCGTTTCCCACCCCTCCTTTCCACCCGGAGCCCCTGCTCTGGGGCTGGGCCCGCGGCAGCTGCCTTTCGACACCCCACTCCCACTGACCTCTTATTTGGGGGCGCCTCCCCTGGGCAGGGCGCACGCTGACCGTTGGCAGTAGGGGCTCTAAAAACATGGCCCTCTCTGCCCATGACGGAGGCTTTGCACCCTGGAAACCTCTTCTGCCTCCCTTGACTGAAAACAAGGTTGAATTCATAATTTTACAATTTTTCAAAACTGCCTCGCTCCTAACTCCGAGGGGGGAAAAGGGAGCTTTCAGTAACCCCTATTCGGTAGCCAAGAATTAGCAAGGAAAACACTGCTTCCCGCTTTCTAATTGATGCCTCTGCCAAGGGCCCCAGGTACGTCGGCTCCTGAACACGCGTCTTTGGGGAATTAGTCTCAGGGAACATATCCTCCTAGGCCATGTGCGCTTCCTGTCGCCTGCAGGACTCCCGGGGCCCCCTCAACTGCTAATTTTCTTAATACAAAACCATTTCTTTTTTCAAAATGAAAAACGACTTGCTAAACCCCTCCCGGGTCACTTTTCCCCCCCCCACCCTCCTCCTGGAGAAACACATTAAAGTAAACAAACTTGAGATGTAAAATGAAAACAGAATTCTCCAGCACCTGCAGGGTTTTACCAGCTCACGTTACAAAGCCCCGTCTGAAGTGGCCCGAGCTCTGTTTCCATTACAAATAGCCAGTTCTCTTGAAAGTAAGGCAAAAGCCAAATTAGTCAGATTACATCAGGATAGATTTTCCTGTAGCCTCGGTTCTTTGGGAACACCTGCCTGACATATTTCAGACGTGCGCCTGGGCAAAGCGGCCCTCGGTGGTTTCAAGCTCTTGTCAAAGTCTCAACAAGAACGAGTGTTTGGGTTTTACTCAGTCAGACTGGGAGGGATGCTTGTGTGGACCCTGAGGTGCCACAGACTGACTTTCTGGCACCTTTTCGCCCGGTTTTAACCAACTCTTGCCCCTGCAGCACTTGACGGTGCCAAGACGGTCCTGGAAATCAGGCCAGCTGTGTCTGAGCCTCCTTTGGATGACGGCGGGAGACTGGCTGGGGTCACCTGGTGAAGGAGGGCTGGAGGGCCCGGAGGGATGCTCTGGGAAATGCCGAAGTTAGGGAAGAGCTAAAGGGAGCAGATAAACCCTGAGGGTCAAAGTGGGGAAGGGGCGGAGGAGGACAGTCACCCTGCCCCCTTATCTTTTTCTAGACCCTAATTAACATTCCGCCCTCGATGACCTTTTCCCGCTTTATTATTTATTTTGCTGCTACTCAGTAACCACGGATGATTTACTTTCTCAAAGGATCTGTGTTGGTTAGAAAGTGGCACCCGGTCCGGTGGGTTAAATGAATTACAATATGGAATGCGACAACCATGCACATGGGCCAGGAAGCGTGGCAGAGACTCTGGCAGGAAGGCCTCTGAGATACAATAAGTTAAAAAAAAAAATCGAGTTGCAAAACAACGCAGGTAAGATGATCCCACGTCCTAAAAAGGGGGAGGAGGAAGCAAAGGCAAACACAGATATACAACGTGGGCCCAAGAGTGCGTAGAAAGTGGACCGGGAAAGCGGCAGGGCTGGTAAACTAGTAACAGTGTCAGCTCTGGGGAGGGAATGGCGGCGAGAGAGAGGAGGAAGGCTTTCACAGTCCCTTTGGAATATGCTCGGAATGTTTACAATGAGAATGAAGTCGTGGATTGCCTGCGTAAAGAGAAATGCCCATAATAAAAATAATACCAAAAGTGCGTGCCGGAGGCGGTGCCTCAACACCCCCGTCGAGTTCCTAAATCGTGAAAGGTGAAAAATTCACAAGTGGAAGGGTGCGAGGGGGTGACCCTGGGCAACTGCTGAACTTGGAGGCCCTGACTGTCTTGCAGGCTGACTGGATCACAGGGCGGGCCCGGAAGCCGTTATCAACAATGCTATCGGCGCATCTAGAGGTCAAGAGTAAAAGCTCTAGGACCGACCAGCCTGGACTGACACCCTGCCTTGGCCACTCACAAGCAGTAGGACTTAGGACACTGTCTTTGACCTCTCTGTGCCTTGTTTTCTCAGATATAAAATGGGGGTGAGAAGAGAAGCTACCCAATAAGGTGGTCGTCGGGATGAGAGTAGATAAATCAGGAAAAAGCACTTCGCACAGCACCTGGCACATGGCAAACACTCTCGAGTGTGAGTTCTTATTAAAATAGGGCACATCGTAAAGGTTATCTTTCTACATGTTTATGTTCTAAACAAGTACCTGGTAAGGTCCAATTCAGTAGATGAATATTTCCTCCTAAAATAGGGATACGAACGTTGCCCACTGGCAGGGTAGGGCCACACAAACGCCCCGCGTGTGAACGGAGCAGGAAAGGAGAGCTCTTTATGCTGCAGGGAGAGATTGTGTAGACACGAAACTACTGTGTGCCTCCAGTGAGGCATTCCAGCAGGTCACCCGGAGGGCCAGGAGCAGACGGCGAAGCCAAGGAAGGCGCTGAGCAGGACGCCGAAGGCCGGGAAAGCAGCCCGTCTGCAGCCGGGAAGCTGGAGACCTTGAGGTTTGCTGCGGGAGCGTGGGGAGGGGCGGGGGTGTTCCACCCCAGCTGTGGCACCTTGCCAGCGTGCACCAGCTGTATGAAAAGACCAGGACTGAACTAAACAGCCAGAGTTGCTTAAAGCCAGGAAATTATTGACCTGGAGAGCAACTGTAGACGATCGTCAAATGCAAAGCATGCCGGGTCCAACCTGCCTTCTCTCCGCACCGGCAGGGAGCTCAACAGCGCAGACCCCGAAACCAGCCCCCCGGACTCCTTTGTCTCATACATCACAGCCCAGATCGTCAGCGCAATTCCCCCTGGTGGGGTTTTTATGACTGGTGATGATGTAAGGAGGCAGAGCAAACACAGCTGGTCCTGCGTGCAGTTTACAGAGAGGGCGCTGGGAGAACGCGTGCCTGTCCCCAAACACCAGCCCCTACAGCTGCTCAGCTCCACCCCCGTCCCCCTCCGAAGGCTGAGGGTCCCCACCACCTCTCATGCAAGGAAACACATGGCTCAGACCAATGAGACATGTCTTTAATTTTTAAAGAAATCAGATGTAGACATTTTCAGAGCCCTGAGATATTTGGGGTGCTCCTCCCCTACCCCCATCATCGGCGAGTTCTCATTCTTGCTCATTTTACCCATTAAATACCACTTGCAAATTGAGCCCCTTCTCTGCATCCCCACGACAGAGGGGATGAGAGGCCTGGCTTAGGCCTCTCCACCCCTCACTCAGGGTCTATACGCACCTTCTAGCGATTCTTCCTGCCTTCAACCTTGGCTTCTCCTGTCCCATCTCCACGTAGTAGCCAGAGAGACTTTCTCAAACACACATCACGGCTGTTTCTCTCCTGTTTAAAACCTTTCGGTGGTTTTGCTTCCAGAATAAAGCCTAAACTTCTTTTGCGGGATACAGCCCTTGCTTGTTATTCACAGTAGTCATGTCCCATAAAGTCGCCACAAACACAGAATTAACAAATAACAAAACACTTCTCTTGGGAGAAATACAGAGTGAGGGTCCTGCAAGCCTCTGGTCACGATATTCTCATCAACCAATCAAGACACAACCTTGTCATATGTGTGTTTCCGTTTAATTTTAATATATCTTTAATATATATTGCTGATTCATTAATTCGTGTCCAACGGGGCTGTACAACTCGTGCGCCAACGAAGCTTTTTCTAACGCGCATATTTTCTGCATACGGCACGGGAAGTGATCACCCCTGAGCGCAGGAAAAGCAGACAGCACTTCAGTACTAGGGGTGGGGGCATTTTAAACAGTGAAATGACCATCAAAAAGCACACAAATGGGACAAACGTGGTCATAACAGACCGCGAAAAGGTCACTCGTCTACAGTGTGAGGGCCGAAACGAGAAGGCAGAGAGCCGCCTTGTTCAGCCTTAGCTGGGGACGTGTCCACTGCGGGCAACTCCCAGTTTTCACTGCTCTCCACGTGCCCAGGAATGACCATAAAAGCACTGCGAGTATTGATTTTGAGGTTACAGGTAAATTTTCATAAACGGTAATGCAAATATAAAATCCACAAATAATGGGGATCGACCGTATTTGTTACCATTCAGGGCCTACCCAGCGCCTCCTTGGCACTCTGCTCGGAGCAGAGTGAACGCGAAGGCAAGTGCGTGACCACACAGAGCCAACCCTGAGGCCCTGTCCCCTTGGCCGCAGCACCAGGTCCAGAGATTGATCCGCGACCTCGGCGCAGCCTATCAGAGGCCTCTCTTGGGATTAATCTACTGAATCTAGGAGGAACGATTCTTGAATTTGGGCTTGGTAGGGTGTGACACTGGACTGCCCGTGACCGTGTTCCTTGTCATGCTGGCCACCTGCAGTAGAAAAGCGTGTGACTGAGGATGGGAGAGTGAGCGTAAGGCCGAGACCAGGTTCTGCCAAGTCTGCTTTTTCTTTACCTTGACCCTCAATTCTCTGCGCGATTGCAGGAGCCTACAACGAATCTTTTTTGCTTACCTTAATTTGGTCGCCTCTTACAACAAAGAGAGTCCAGACTAACACAGCAGAGGGTGCCCTTCCTGATCCGGCCCTGATCTACCGAACGTCATGTTCTCACTTCAAAGTTTATGCCCCACTCACAGACACACGCAGCTCCCCGCACGTTCCCTGCCGTTCCTCATCTCCAAGTCGGCTTAGGCTGTTCCCTCTCCCTGCCCGCCACCTCCTTCACTCCCGACTCAGTTACTCAGCCCTTCTCCGACCCCTCACCTTTGGCAGTTTGCCTCTCTCCTCAGGGTTCCTGCGGCACCCAGAACAAGGTCCTCTCCCCACAGGGTTCCTTCAGTGCCCAGCCCCAGCCCCTCTCTTATCTCCACACATGACATTGAACTTAGCTGTTTACAGACCACGAGTGCGCTGAGAACAGAACCCCTTCGTGCATCTCACGCACAGCAGGGGCCTCGTGCACAGGGGATGCCTAGTGGCAGTGTGACAAACTGTCGAATTTTGGGTCCGGAGTGCAAAGTCCAAGTCTCTGCTGCCGCTTCTTTCCTGAGGCTAAGCCAGTGCTGCTGAATTAGGCCCCTCATAAAACACGTCGCTTCTGAATGGTGGCTTGCAGTTCAGAAAGCCCTCAACATGCATGAGTTCATTCAAGCCTCGTAAGAGCCACAGGAGGCAGCCATATCCTTCTCTCCCTTTGAGGAAACCGAGACTCACAGAAGTAAAGCGCTACTGTCCCATAAACATCACCAGTAGGTGACAGAGCAGGACACAGAATGCAGGCTTCCTGGCTTTAAGTCCAGTGAGTTCTGGACCATGATGGAAAGCCTGGCCCTACTTAGATCGACTGTTCCTGAAACTCAAGACGCTTGTCAGCCTCATCTCATGTGGATGAAGAATTGGGGTGGAAAATGCCCCGCGGGAGAGGGGAGTGGCCTGTCCTATGTGATGGGGAGTTGTGCCATCTTGGGGAAGGGAGCACCTCTTTTTTAACTAGCCCCGGTCAGTAGGTACTTGCTCAAAACTAGACGGTAAGTAACATACTCGACCTCTATGAAATATTTTCTACGTGTCTTAAATATTCGGCCAGCCCTGTCTCATTTAACCCTCACAACCTAGGTGACCAACTCATCTAGCTTTTCCTGGGACTGTCCCAGGTTTAAAACCCAGCGTCCCAGAGCTCAGGGACCCCCTCAATCCCAGGCAAACCAAGATGCTTGGTCTTCCCACCTCGCAACAGTGACATGAAGCGGAAATTGGAATTGTTCCCATTTTACAGATGAGGTCGCTGAGGCTCGGGAAGAGAAAGTGACTGCCAAAGGCTACGCAAGTTATCAGTGTCCGAGGCGAGATACAAACCAAGGCCAACTCTGACTCTAAAGCTCTTCGCACCGTTCAGCAAGGCCTCTACTAGCAACCATTCAGCCAGCCATCTGGAACATATTAGCAAAACTGGGGCGTCATGCAGGAAGAGTGGGTGTCAGGCCATAAACATTATACAGCCATCTAAAACAGGAAACAGTGCATCTCACCACCATGTTCCTCAGGCCTACAGTGCTCATCACATCTTAACTGTGTCTCCACAGGGCTTCCAGATCAGCCAGTGGAACAACAAGCCTGACAGATGTTTTCCCCCGTTAAATTGGCCAAAGATTTGACTATCATTGTGTCTGTACCCGATGCCAAAACAACAGGCCAGTTAATCCAATTCCATTGGCCAATACAGTGGAAAGAGAAAATAAACAAAGCCAGTTGTTGAAGAGAGATGACCCAGTTGAGGACTGAATCTGGCTGGTTATTTCACTACACCGACTAGCAAATTTGGTTGAATCGGGTCACCTTGAGGCTCTTGGTAGCCCAGCCTGAAGTCACTGGATTAACCAGTTCTGTTGGCAAGGCCTCTATGTGGCCCCTAAATCTTCTCAACTTTAAAAGACTAGATCGAATCGATGATGGGAGTTGTACATTTTCCATGTTATGTAATGACTGCCATGCTAAACGCTTGCTGGGAATCATTACTTTCAAAGGCCTCCGAGTTCATTATGTAAGAGGCACTAGCTCATGCATTATGAGCAGACCAGGGCAAAAATGACATTTAAGGTATTGCACAAGTTTTAAAACTAGTGGCTCTACAAATAAACAGTGATTTTTTTTAAAAGAAAGAAGAAAAAAGAGTTTATAAACCCAATAAAGATGCACGGGCCAAGCAAGATGAAAAGGAGTTTAAAGCTGTGGTGAGCCACCTTCTGAGGCCCTCAGAACACTCAAATCCAGAATCATCCCTCACACAGAAGAAAGAACGGGTGTATTCTCAGAAATGCCAACCAATAACTTAGCCCCCTCCTGCCCCACCCGCCACCACCACTGAGCTGTTCGGATTCAGTGCACAAAGTAAGAGGAAGCCAGCAAAATGATTTCACCCAGGAGGAGCCCAACTGCCCATTCCTCCTCTGGCCCTTTTAGGAGACAGCCCAGCTCACCTCAGGAAGAGCTAAGAGGCCCCAGGGCAGGTAACCGACGCCTTCCCTGCTTGCTATGCACCGGGATCATGGCAGCTTACTCGTTAGAACAGCCAACGATGTGTAACATGTATTTAGCACCAACTGTATACCAAACCCTGTTCTAAACACCTTATATACATTATCCCACGTAATCTCCACAAAGCTTTGTGATAGATGCCAATATCAAATCCAATTTAAAAATTGAGGCATAGAGGAGCAAAATGACTTTCCCACTGGTCTCGTAGTGGTATGGCTGGAATTTGAAGCCACACATCTGATTCTAGAATGTTTTTGTTCTGAACACCCGTTCTCAACCCCTAAGACTCTCTAGCTGTTGGTGCCAGACTTTGGCTCCCAGAAACTGCCCTAGGTTCTCCTTATGTTCGGAGCCCCAGCTGGAAGACGGAGATGAGGCTGAGTCAGTGCAAGTGTGGCCACCGGGGGTGGATTTGTGGAGGGTTTGGGCTGGAGGAGAGAGGAGGTATTTGCAAACAGCAAAGAACCAAGGCTCAGGAATTGGCATCTGAGTCCTTTCAAGAAAGGACCTAAAGACAGAAGTTAAAAAAGACTAAATACATGTCAAAATGGTTTAGATATCAAAATGCTTCAGATAGCAAATGAAAGAAACTCCAATTAAAACTGACCTGAGAGAGTTAATTTACCTGTTCACATAGGAGCAAATCTTGTGGGGAGTGAGGGGAACTTCAAATTCAATTAATCCAATGTCTCAATGTGTCTTCAAGGACTTGGATTTTTCTGTCCCTCCATGCACTGACCGTAGCGCTAACTTCATGCTGAGGCTGGTTCCCCTTGCATCTGTGAGATAGCTGTCAGCAGTAGCCATGGCAACTGTGTCTTCACGAGATTCGCTACGAGAGGAAGGGAGCTTGGCTCCTTGGGGCCCTGTCAAAACAGTGAGAAAGCTCATTTTCCCAGAAGGCAACCTCCTGTTCTGCCGGGGATGACTCTTGGCCCCAACACCACGCAAGCTCCCAAGGGACGCTGCTGGATTGGCCCGTTGAAGGGCTGTGGCCACGGGAGGACTCGAGGTACCACGTCCTCATCCAAACATCCCAATCTCACAAAGCTCGCCGGTGACACTGACATTGGCAATGCACTGCCCTCAGATCGGTTTTTGGGCAGCAAACCTTATTAAGGGGACTAGAGAATCAGCTAAAGGGACGTCTGTCAGTTCACATGAAAAGACTCTCCCAGGGAGTCCCCAAAATAACCAGGGAGACATGGGGTAAACTGTAAACTATAGTAAAAGTTTGCGAAAGTTAAATGCATTTGTACCATGAAACTGGAAAGTCCTGGGAAAAAGCAGGTTCTATTTGCTTTTATGACCCGTTCGGATCCACTCGTATCTCTACCTGACCATCAGCCCTCTCCCAGACGTATTTGTCCCCTCTGGCCCTTTGCATCACAGCAATGGAGAAGAGACACCCTTCCACTGGCATGACCTGTTCCAGATGGTCAATTATCTTTGCCTCACAGTCAGGGGAGAGGCTCAGACACCAATCAACTCAATTTATTCATTAACTTACACAGCCCAAGTAGTAAAAAAAAAAGTTGGCTTAAGTAACCAAGTTTCCATTCTGGCTCCAATCATTCCAATAACCCCATTTCTTCTCCCTTCGGCCTAACAGCCTCTGCTTGAATCTACTTGGGTGTTTATTAGGGAAATGCGAAGGCCAGAAAATGACCCTTGTCCCCAAAACAGGTCAGTCTTCCTGCCGGTCTCTTGACAACCAGTCAATAGGCAAACAAACCTTGACAACAAACACTGGTAGATCTGATGCTGCCTGTTAAGACCAAGGAACTCACTCCCCACACTTGCTGATGGCTCGTGGCTGGGATCCATCCTGGAAGTTGCCCTTGACAAAGACTCTCTACTTGACCAAACTTGAGTTAGGCTCCTCTGAGCCCTCTCCTTGACTAGGACACGTCTTTGGACTTCCACGTCCATCCTTGCTGAGTTCAGTCTTAGCAAGAATCCCCCCACGCTTAACGTCTGATCGCTCTTGATATCTGGTCAAGCTTCTCATCTCCCACCTCGGATGTATTAGTCCTTGACCTGCCTTTAGCAAGAATCATGTTAGCCAGGTTAGCAAGAACTACCTGACCCTCGATGTCTTCTGTTAGCGACTTTCTACCCTCTGACACCCTCACCCCGCTTGTCATCTTGTATCTCTCTCCTCTGTCATGCGCCTCCACTGCAACAATCTCGAATGAAGTCTTACTCACGCTTTTAAAAAGGAAGAGTAATTAATCAGTAATTTCAGAATAATTTCTGAACCACCTCCAACTAAAGGAAGCTACCTCATCCACGGTTATAATATCTCCCCAACAGAAGACCACCTCGAATGGCTGGCTGGTACAGGGTTACCAAGGCCCAGCTTCCTTACCTCAATTCACGGTGTCTCTGAAGGACCTTCTCAGCTTCAGGGTTCCCCGAGGGATCACTGAATCCCCTGCTGCAACTACATCGCAGTTCAACTTTCCACCTGCCTAGTCTTGTTTCCTTCTCTATATAGATGCCTGCTAAATATAGAAAGAAACTATACTCTGAAGGAGCCAACATGGACCAACAGAAGGAATTATACATTGGCGAAAGGGGACAGAATATAATTGCAAAGGGAGTTGATCAATATCGGCACGCTCCCTTAGGGTACAAGATTTAACACCTGGCAGGGACCCTGGGAGAAAACACTAAGTGGCCATTCTAAAATTCTTGACAGCTTTTAGAATGGCCAACATTAAGCAAAGGAGAAATGCCAGAGCTTCCACCAGGGATGATGCAAGACAGGCTCAAAAGACTCAGAAACATGGGTGCACTAGAGTGGACATGCTCCCCAACTCCGTTCTACAGGTGGGCCTAGAGGATGCTCCATCTACTGCTGCAATGAGTAATGTGCTGGTGAGAGGGGGCAGAGGCCTCACTGAGTTCAGGCTGGCTGTACTCCACGGGCCAGGGCTGATGGTAGGAGATGCTGTTACAAGACTGCATGATAGCAAGTGGATCACAAAATAATGGAGGCCAGGTGGTGGTGCCGAACCATCAGAAGCAAGGATGGTGTGACCGCAGGAGTGAGTGGCAAGGTGGAGCGGCAGCTGAAGGGCTGGGCCACAGAGAGCTATGGGGGTGGTGAAGGAATGCAGCACCCCTAGAGGAAAAACGGAGGGACTCCAAAAAAGATACTCTTCAAACTATGCAGTGAGACAAAATCAAGGATGATTAATCAGGACACTGAGGGAAGCTATGTCAATAAAAAGTGTCAATCCCTTGCCTAGTTTCTAGACCTGAAAGCTGTCACTAAAGGGGAGCATGGGCCCTCATAAGGAAGGACCCTGGGACACCGCAGTGAGCACACACAATGACAAATCCCCAGTGCTTTCCCAAAGCGATCTGTGGACATTTCGAGGACTATCAGATGCCGGGTCTGAGGTACAGCAGCATCATAGTCGCTGTCAGTGTCGGGGCAGGAGGGAGCCAGGCAATAAGTGGACCCACCTAGAGGTCATCCCCCTGGTTCTCAAACATACGAGCAGAACGGATATGCGTTGCAGTTAGGAGAACCCCCGTATCGGTTCCGTGACATGTGGAGCCCTCGAGCGGAGCAAGCCAAGTGGAAGCCTCTAAAATCATCCCCCCATCTCTTGGCTAAAGTAGTAAATCAAAAATAATATCGCATCCCAAGAAGAATCTTTAAGGAGCCACCCTTAATGACTGAAGGCGCAGGAGTGGCCTTAAGTTTCTATAATATCCCCGCTTAATTCACCCACCCGGCCCCCACAAAAACAAAAGATTTTGCAGGATGACAGCAGACTACTGCAAACTCAACCAAGCAGTAGCTATAATCACAATTGCTGGTCCAGATGTGGTATCTTTGCTGGGGAAAGACTTACATGGCTCTGGTACAAGGTATGCAGCCCTGGCTCTGGTAAATGTATTCTTTTCTGTACCTGTCAAGAAAAAGTACCAAAAGCAGTTTGTATTCCCACGGAACAGTCAACAGCATAAATTTACAATCTTCCTCCAGGGCTACGTTAACTCTCTCATCTTTTTTCATGATATAGTCCAAAGGGATGTGGACCATCTGGACATGTTGCAGAGCATCCCATTTATCAATGACAGACATGAAAGATATTACTATATCAATGACATCATGTTAATCAAACTGGATGAGCGAGAAGTGGCAAGTGTGTTGGAGGCCTTGGTAAGACACATGAGCTCCAGATCTTGGGAGAGAAATCTTACGGAAAATCAGAGACTCTACACTAGCGAAATTGCTAGGGGTCTTGTGGTCCGAAGCAGGTAAAAGTAGATTTACCATATGAGAAGACATCCCTTTCAAAAGAAAGGATGACTGCCATGCTCCCCTGAGACCCTGACGGTGAGCAGAAAGCTGCATCGAGAAAATGCACACCTCCATTCATCTATTCATTCATCTAAAACTTGTTGACAGCTACTCTGCAACCTGCTCCATACCTGAGGTTGAGGTGGGGTGAATTGGGAACTATTTGACAATGTCACCTCAAGGGACCCAGGAATGCTTAGATCCCGCTTTTTACCACCACCACCATCCCTCTACCCTCGTAGAAAAAGCAGAAGAGAAACAGGAACCATTTCAGAAATAGCATCCCAGGGGACCCTTATTAAATGCAAAGAACCTTGAATAACACTCAAGGTCAAAGGAAGGACACCTATCTCTGCTTCACATCTTTTATTTATCTACTCTCTTCAAAAGTCCCTCCAATGAACACAGTGAACGCTCAGTAAAAATCCAGACCGTCTGGAGAGAAAGAAGGTTTCCTCAGGGGTGGTTGTATATTAATCAAGAGAGCTTATAAAGTCAGGTTGGGTTTTCCCCCGCTGAATCGTGGATGTTTTCGAAGCTGGCTTGCGGTGTGCACGTACCCTGTCCTCTCAGAAAGCTTGGCCTCCGAGCGCTCCGCAGCCTCTCTCCGAGTTCTGCATCGTGGCTGCCGGAACAGCAAACCCCTCTCCACTCATACACAGCAAGCTAGAAACAGGCCAACTCTGACGGGTCTCTCTCTGCTGCTTTCAAAACTGCCCAGCGAGCTGGCTGGCACCAGTTCCCATTCTTCCAGGTTTCAGCAGGAACAGAGGCTGAAAATTGGCCTCTGGAAGCACCCTTGGCTGAACTGAGAGAGTTCAGGAAAAGAAAAACAAAACAAAACAAAACGCATGGATTGCTCCAAAAAATTCCCTTTGGGCTGCAGTTGTCATGCCGTCTGATCTTTTCCAAAGGAAGGTAACCATCTTTGTAGAATAAAACGCCCCAAAGCAAGGACACACCACATGGTGTCATGAAAAGTACAGAGGCTTTGGTATCAGGAGCCAAATTCAAATCCAGATTCTGCTTCTGTGTGGTCCTGAGCTATCCACACAGCCTCTCAGAGCCCCGGTTTCTGCATCTGCAAAATGGGAATATTAATTGACTCCTCACATGGATCAAAGGAGAGAGTGGCTGTGCGGTGCCTGGCACCTCGCAGATGCTCTCCGAGTCCCTTTACCACAACTGGATCAGCTTTCACAGACTCAGAGCGAGTCGGCGTCGGAAAGGGCCAGAGAGAGCATTGTCCAAGTTTCAGTTGAATATTCAATTCTTACAGCCCCTGGGGCTTCTGTCTTATGGCTGACCTCATCCAAGAAAGGAAATCAAGACAAAATTTCATTATAAATAAAAATATTAGAAGGTGTGTCCCCCCCACACACCCCGCTTTCCGAGATTTCGCTATCACCCGTGCTTGCTGCGCTGGTCTGAAACGTGGACCGCGGCAGGGAGCGTGACGAAGCGGGGCGGAGACGCTGGTGCTGGGTGGCCACGCAGGGGTCAGTGGCCTCCCCACACGGTGTCCTCTGAGCCTAAGGCAGGGGTATAACTCAGAGACCACGTCTGCAAGACGGCCTGGAAGCGCTTTCAACGAGAAGAACATGGTGGAGGCAGCAACTCTCTAAATCACTTAGAAACAGCTCAGTCCCAAGTAACACGAAGCTAATGAATTAAGAGAACTTCTTGGCCCCTGCGACCGACAAGTCCAGAGGCAGGAGAGGTTTCAGCAAAGCTTAGTCAGCAGCTCCGTGGAGTGAGTATATCCAAGAAGCTTTTTTCCCACCCCTGCACTCTGAGTTGTGCCCAAGGCCGCCTCCCTCCAAGCCTGCCTCCTCTCTTGGCCACGAGGTGGCTGCCAGCAGCAGAGAGGGCATCCTAGTCCCGTGAGGAAAGAGTTCCTCCCACGCAGCTTCTGTGAAAGAACGACGGAAAAGCTTCCTTCTCCTGGACACCTGCCAATCACTGAGGCCGGGGGTTCTGAGCGGCCCGCACGTGCTCAGGGCCGACCAGGGTCCACTCGCTGGAGCCGGGGCTTGGGCCCGCTTCCCCTTGGAGTACGAGAGCTGTCAGGTAAAGGAGGAGGGGGTGGTGGGCAGCCAGCGACAGCAGGAGTGCACATCACCATCAAGGGCTTCGCCCGCCTTGGACGTGCATCGGCCCCGATTCTTCTGCTGCGTCCACTGCTCACTGTTCTCGTGAAGGCAGGAGAGCCAGTCTGGCCAGGTCGTCTCCGTCCAGTGTAGATGTGACCCCCTAATCGAATGATGTTTCAGTGGAAGGGGCCCAGGGCTACCCAAGCTCCATTCCAAGAAGTACTTTCGTCCAGGGATCAGTGTCGGAGGGCTTTGTACTTGCTCCAGAAAGGGGGTGCCCGGGATGGAGGAGAATGAACAGGTCAGAGAATCTGTTAGATTCTCTTCTTTCACCTCGAGCTCACCTATCTGCCCCGGCGCACTTTTAAAACAGGTCCCTGATACGCATGCATTATTTGCGGTCTCCATCCCAGCCTTTGACCCTGCCCCACATCCTATGCGAATGCCAAGTCCTTCCGGCCTCTGCCACCAAGAGCCCAGTTTCCTGCTTGTGAGTGACCCTCAGTCTGCTACCCTGAGATTTCCTCCCCGTGTGGCCTTGAGCAGACCCTGTACATGACTACAACTCAGGGACATTACCTGCACTGTCGCTCCATCGGCCTGGAGCTAGCCTGCCTCTGCCACATCCTAGTTGTGTGACTGCGGACATCGCTTTGCGTCTCTCATTTAAATTTCTTCTCACTTAAATTGCTAGAACGATTCACAATTTAGACCAACAAATATGCTGCTTACTGGAGCACGGGGTTGACTGTTATATTTGCAGAATCTCTTTTATTATCAGTAATTGTTGGAACTGTTGGACCTGTTCGACATTAATGTTAACTCTTTCCAGGCTCCATTAAACAAACAAACAAAAAACCCACAAAAACGAAAAAAAAAAAAAACCTCTTTATAAAGGGAATTAGAGGCCCCTAAAGACAACACTTGCACTAAGTGGGCTGTGAGCAGCCCCAGGCTGGTTCCCCAGAGCTCCATAACTTTCTAGAGCCTTTCCAAATAGAATGCTTAAAGCAAAGTCCCCATTCCCAAACGAGGCCTGCTTACAAACATGCCCGCTCCTCAGAACTACTTTCTGTGGCTGTTGCTGACAGCAACTTTAAAAGCTGACTAAAATGTGCAGGCCCACGTCTTCTCATTGCTGCTCTCGCCCTCCTGCCTTTGGAAGACCAACTGCTATGCTCAACCAAGGCCCTGACAATCAGCAGGAGGCTGCATTGAAGAAATCCATCCATCCATCCATCCATCCATCCATCCATCCATCCATCCATCCATCTCCATGTAACTTCCATCCATCCATCCATCCACCCACCCAAAACTTGTTGACAGCTACTCTGTGTTACCTGTTCACGCCTGAGGTTGACGTGAAGCGAATTGGGAACTGTTTGATGATATCACTGCCAGGGACCCAGACATGCCTGGATCCTGCCTTTTACCACGACCACCATCCACTCCTCAGAGGGAACCTGAGGAGCCAGAACAGAAGAGAAACAGAGAAACCATTTCAGAAACAGCATCTCGGGTGACCTTTATAAAATGCAGAGCACGCCAGACAAAGTTCAAGGTCAAAGTAAGGCCACCTATCCCTACTCTAAATCTTCATCTTAATATCATCACATCAGTGCACACTGACGATAAGTATGAGAGGAAGGGGGAAGGGGAGGGATAGAGGGATAGAAAGAAAGAAAAAGAACAGCCACAAGAGAACCATGCACCAAGACGGGCCCCAAATACCCCTTCCCACAGGTACGGAGAGACAAAAATGTCTCCTGATCCTTGGAGCCAGGCCTTGCTTACTCAGAAATGACATGAAGGGGTTGACCAGGTGGACGAGGCCGGGAACAGCATTCCAGGCCCACAGAATAGCACATGCAGATACAGAGGGCGAAAAGCCATGACGTGTCCGGGGGACGCCAAGTGGTCTTCGGTGGCTACAGCAGAGGTGCCAGAGGGAAAAGGGAGGTAAGGCGGATGAGGCATGCAGGGGCCAGGTTGCAGAGGATGTGTTCTACAAGCCCACCTCGCCATGCCCCTCAGGGTCCCTTCAGTTTGGGATCAACCGTGTGACTCGCTTTGCCCTGTGGCTGCTAGCAGACGTGAGGAGAGAAAAAGCTCGAACTGTGCTTCCAAGATTAGGACTGTGCTCGTGTCCTCCTGCTTTTTGCCACGAGAACTCGCTTTAGGCAATTACCGATCCGAGAAAGATGAGATAGATGAGACAGGCCTGGGACACAAGACATGGCCTAGAGTCAAGCCGATCTGGGCTCAGCCAACATCCGCCACATCCCGGCCAAGCCACAGGTGCACGAGCAAGAACAATTAATGTTTATTGTGGTATGCCAAATGCTAACCGATTCAGCCTTATATGCTTAGGCAAAACATTTTGAATGTCTCCTGGATGCGGAAGAAGAGCATTTAATAATTTTATGCAGGCAGTTTGCTTATAACCTTCCCAATTAACATGCGGAGGATGAAATTCACTCCCCATGCAGCCCCGGAACAGCGCTGAACACATGGAAAGTACGCACTGAATCTTTGTTATAAGCTGACAAAATCGTGCGCTTTTGCTTGAGCTGGTTCCTCCGCCTGGAAAAACCGCCCGCCTCCGCCCCCTAACAGGTACCTTTGTGACTTCAAGCGCCCTGTTCAAACTTCCACAGAGCCTTCGCCAAGCTGGAGCAGGAGCTCTGGCAGATACTGCACTGCTGAACTGGCTTCTGCTCTTCTACACTGTGAACCCCTTGAGACCAGGGATAGTGTCTCTTTTCTCTTGGGTCTCCAGTGCCTAGGACAGGGCCTGAATAGAGAATCAGGGCCTGGTAGATGTTTGTTGAATGAATGTACAAATGAATTTACCTCAGCTCCTAGCAGCAAAGCCAGGCCGGTGACTCTCATGTAATGAATACTTGGTTGCCTGGCTGCCAATGTTTGTCCTAATTAATTCCCTCGCCTGTTATTTCTTTCTTCTCTCATTTAGAATCACAAACTGCCTCCCATGTGCTACTCAGCCTCTGCTACAGTAACTTCTTTATTCTATTTTAATAATACCTAGACTATGGACAGAGTGACATAAAGGAAACCCGTGAGTCAAAACATCTATGGTAGGAAAAATACAGGTGACCTATAAAGTACTTCACCAACTTTCCTGAAGACTTCATGTTTGGACCTTATAAATCACGGGCGCCTGTCCCACGCAGGCTGGGCCAGCCGCACTGCAGCGAGCTGCCCATCTTTAAGAGGTCTGGTGACACAATGGCTTGTTGATGCCGAGTATTTATACAGAATTTCCCACATCAATCTTAGGGTAAGAAGGGAGGTGATGTCATCCAGCGGTGAAACAACTATCATCTGTAGAAAATGCGAAGCCGTCTCTGGTACAGAGTCACGCTTGTTTATTTATTCAAGGGTGTGTAGATTGTAAGATGAACGCTGAAGCTGAGCTACAAAGACCAGGGGCTTTACAAATGGTCATACCCTCTGACGCAGGGATTAGTCCCCTTCTAGGAATCGGCCCTAATTAAGTCAGGGAGGTGCAGAGAGAGTTGTGTTCATGCTTAGACTCCTGGAATGGTGTCTAGAAAGGGGAAAAGACAAAACAACCTCTACTTAATACAGTTGGGAGGCGGGTAGGCTAACTAGATGACATCCATATAATGTCGTGTTTTGCAGCCATTAAAAACGATCGTGTGGTCCCTTCCCCTTTCCTTCCCTTCCTAGAAGCTGTCAGATGTGGCCCAGCAAGGTAGGCATCTTCAGAAGCAGAGGTGGGGAGTTCCAGAGCTGAGCAAGGTGAAGAGCGAGTGTACACAGGGGGCCGCAGTGGCCCGGCCCAGGGTGTTGGAGCATGAGTGTCAGTGCAGGAGGGTGTCTCACCAGCTGGGTGAGGCAGATCCCAGCAGGGAGGCGGTGGTGGTGGCAGCCTGGCGCAGGGGGCGGGGGAGAGCGGCCTGCCCCGTGACGGGTGGCAGCTGCAGGGGGCCGGCGCAGGGCCTGGGGTGAGTAGGGCCTCCACGTGGGGTGGAGGGACCCACGTGGTTAGGAGGCAACCCCCGTGACTGGAGGGCGGGTAGCAGTGGCAGGGATGAAATTGTAGGAGCATCAGGCAAATGAGTAAATATATTCTGGGTTCCTCCTTGCCAGAGAAGAATGTTACAAATGTGGAAAAGCAGAAAACTAGAATGAGCCTGTGGTATTGGGTTGGAGATAACAGTGTGAATTCATAGAGATAGGCAGATAGATAGATAGATAGATAGATAGATAGATAGATAGATAGATAGACAGACAGACACAGACAGACAGACAGACAGACGAGCATAAGTGTGTGTGCATGTGCGTGCATGTGTGCGTATTGTTCAGCTCTGTCTTCTGAGAGCATCTAGGAGCAAACATAGCTCAATAGGAATGAGTACATCTAATAAGTAGATCATCTTGCTTTCTAAACACCATTCTCCACGGAAAGGAATCGGAGGTCTGGGGAGGAACAGCTGCTGGCAGAGGCGCTTTGCTTTAGGCCTGAGCAGGCCTGCATGTTCTTCCTCGGTGTGCTGGGAATGGAAAGATCTGACCGTTCCTTCCCAGGCCTGTCTCAGGGCTGTGTTTGCAGTGAGCAACTTTGCAGAGTGAGTAATGCTTCCCTCCAGGATCGAGAGAAGGCTTGCTTAGTGCACCTTCACGTGTTCACCACCCCAAAGCCCTCTGAACCCTGTCCTTTTGGGTTCATATGAAAGCTTCATAACATAGGTGTTTGATTATTTTACATACATTTGATTAAATCATGGGCCCTGGGCGACTATACTAAATCTTCAGCCTTTTTCCTTCCCCAGAAGGTCAGTGGGTGGGGCTGAAAGTTCCAATCCTCTAATCACCTGGTTGGTTCCCCTGGCAACCAGCTTCCATCCTTAGTTACCTAGGAGCTTACCAAAAGTCACCTCTTTAACATAACAAAGGACACCTTTACTGCTTATTACTTAGGAAATCCCAAGGGTTTTAGGAGCTCTCTGCAGGAAATGGGGAGGAAGACCAAATATATATTTTTTATTATGAATCATAATATCATGTTTATAGGCTCTTCAGCCTTATGAATCATTCCTCCCCCCAACAGAGTTTAGAAAACCTGTTTCTCTAGCCCCTTTACACCTAGCCACAGGCCCATATTGAAAGTGCAGACTTTCAACATAAAGTAATTAACACGGACAAGAAGGTATGGTGCAGGTAGTAGCAGGGGCATCTGGTTGCAAGGGTGGTGGTGGTTGACCAGTTAAATTTCCGGCACAGGAAGAGCATCACTACAAGCAGTATGCTCTTGTACTCAACTCAACAGAGGTTGAGTTCCTGCCGGCGCTGTGAGCGATAGCATTCAGTGCTTAGTCACTGCAATGGCAACGGTTTTCTCATCCTATCAGTTCCCCGGCATTTTTAGGGACATTATTTCCAGAAACTTTACCTTGACTCTGATTCTTTAGTCCTTGCAACAATTCTAAATTCCCCAATATCCTTTAATTATTCTCCTTTCCTGCTTAATAAGCCAGAGTGAATGTCTGTTGCACATAACTACAAGTTATCTCTGGTTAGAAAAATTAAAAATGGTACCAGGATGGAAACGATGAAAGTATTAGAACTTAAAACGTGGGGGTTGGGGGGGGTGGGGAGAAGGATCTGATCATTACTGGCTGAAGCAGATGGCCCTTTTTATGCAGCAGCAAACATCTGGCCATATCGTGCCTGTAGTTATAGAGCCAGTTGGAGTTATAGAGCCAGAAGAAATAATAGAAAAATTCCAGAATATTAGTCTACTGGATACTTCTTACCATTTTTAATAAAGTCTTATGAGAGCAATGATCTCAGACTGGAGCTAGCCAATCTGCAAGCCAGTGGGAGGAACGTAGTTTTGCTAAGGTTGTAGCCTATAATCTAAATGGACTGAGAATCCCATAATTTGAAGTCTTATCAGCTGAAAAAGCCCAAGTAACGCCAATGAAGCTACAGTGTTAGCAGGAAATTAGGTCAGTACCTCATGTTGTTAGTTATCTAGAACCTTCCCTTCGAAGTTCTCTGCCAAATAAAGGAGAAGCGCCAACATGCAAATATCGAATTAAAGGAGGTATCTCTCCATCCTAGCTTATTATTTTAAAATACCTCCAAGAATCAGCCAACCAAGGGCTGGAGGGCTGGGCAGAGCACAGAGGGAACGAATAAAAGATGAGACACGGCAGGCTTACGAACTACATCTAGTGAAATCTTCTGCTGTGGTTACTTACGCAGGGAAATCTGAAATCAAAGACTGGACCTCTATTACATTTTGAGGAACGTATATTTCCAAAACAATGTGAGCCTGGTCTATGATAGCCTCTGACTGTTAAACCCTAAAAATAATCTTTCGCAGTCAAATCATACCAAGAAGAAATGGGCTGCTGAAGCTGTGCAGCCTGCAAAAAAGACACCCACCTTAATATCTGTCTCAGATGTAGCTAACAGATAAACATATCCCCTTACATCTGGACCCAGTGGGTGGTTCTGCACAGCACTACTCAGACATCCCAGACTTCAGAATGGATGCAGTACCTGACGTTGGACTTTGGACTATACTCTAGAACATATGCATAGAAAGCAAGGCATGTGTGGAGGTTGGGTAACTAAAAAGATGTTTTTAATTGGCCACTCAACAGCCAATCACAACTCTCTTCTTTCTTGCTTTCTTCTTCTAGCCAAGCTAAAAACAATTCACCTTCCCAGACTCCTTTGCAGCTAAGAGTGACCACGTGACCCAATTCTGGCCAATACGATGTAAGGGAAATCACTGGGTTGGGCTCCTAGTGAGGCTTTTTAAGAGATAGGCTCCGCTGACATCAGTAAAGCTATCAAACTTTTTCTTTAAAATTTAAACAAAAGTATTACAAACAAAGCTGAAGCCTCCTTTGACCACCGCTCGACTCTAGTCTCCTACCCTGCCCTCCACTCCTGTTATGAGTTTGGTGTGGACCCTTCCAGACCATCCTGCACACCAGGCATTTTGATACATTTGTATTCACATGTATACTACATACATATTTGCATTACGTACATCTGATACATAACAGTGTGTTGGGGTTACACACATGGTCTCATACTGAGGGTTTTCTACATTCTGCAACTTGCTTTTCTCATTTGACAATACGTTTTGGAGCTATTCCCCCGCCGTGCTTATAGATCTACCTCATTCTCTTTACCTGCTTCATAGTTTTCTCTGGTATGAATGCTCCACAATTTGTTTAGCCATCTTTAAAACTAGTGGACATTTAGACTGTTTTCAGTTTCACTATTTACTCCTTGCTCTTAGAAACGACACTGGAATGCAAATTCTTGTCTATGGCTCTTCGTGCACATGTGCAAGTATTTCTCTAGGGTAGACACTCAAAAGTGTAATAGCTGGGTCATAGGCTACGCACATTTTTTATTTTTATGTCCTTTTAAAATTTTAATAGATCCTGCCAAATTTCCCTCCAAAGTGGCAGTACAAATTTATAGTCTCTCAGCCGTGCATGAGAATTCCCCACACTCTCACCAACTTAAAAATTTTTTTTTTTTCTAATCTGATGTGTAAGAAATGGCTTCTGGTTGCATTCCCTTGCAATCTTCTGGTGAGTAGTGAGTTCAGCTTCATTTTTCCCACTCCTGTCTCAGCAGGGACTTGTTCCGGCCCAAGCAGCTCAGCGGGTTTAGGTCAAGGGTCTGCGTCATGTACAGGGAGGGTCCCTGGAAGAGGAACCAGCAGAGCGGAGCCCAGTGTCTTTGCTACAGTAACTCAGGGAAGTTCCCAATTCAAAAAGTAGTGCGGGGATTAAGTGAGACAATGCGCAGAAGAGAGTTAGCCCAGGGCCCGGCACGTCAAAGCTCCCAATCAGTGCCAGCTACCGCCACCAGCCTCGTTGCTGGTGACATGACGACCATCTCCACTTCTCTGATGTGGGAGAGGCAGCTGCTGAGGTGGCTTCTGGCGATCCCTGCCTCTCGGGTCTCATACCCTGTGCCATGCCCTCCCCTCACGTGCAGACTGGACCTAGTGGCTTGTTCCTAATGAACAGAGTCCAGCAAAAATGATGGGACATCACTCCCATGCTTCGGATATAAGAGACTGTGCCTTCCCTCTTGCTGACATAATTCTCCTACTGCCTTCCCCGCTGTACACGTCGATGAAGCAAGTGACCATGTTGGAGAGGCCCGCGTGGCAAGCAACTGGAGGTACCCTCGGGCCATCGGCCGGTGAGAGAGTGAAGCCAACAATCCACGGGGGACTGAAACCCGCCAGGAGCCATATCAGGGAGCTTGGAAGCAGATCCTCAGTCAACCCTTCCGATGACTGCAGCCCGGGATGACACCGTGACTGCAGCCTGTGAGAGGCCCTGAGCCAGAGGACCCAGCTAAGCTGTGCCCAGATTCCTGCCCTACAGAAGCTGTGAGATAATAAATGTTGTGATCTCAAGACACTAAATTTTGGGGTAATTTGTAACAGAGCAACAGATAACTAATACATGATCAAAGTTTCTTGAGGAAACAGGCTCCACTGACTGCCTTTCTTGATCAGGAACAGGAAACTCAAAATCTCCCCTAAAAACATGGCGATACTATATGTTTGACTGAAAACAAACCTGTTGAATAGTTCCTTAAGACAGGAAAATGCTGTGACCTATTTCAAAGAAAAAAGCGTCTGGATATTTTCATAGCCATTAGCCTGACTTGCCACCCATGCTTACCAAGAGGGGAGGTAACACAGAGAGAGAGAAGGAACAAGTGCCTGATCGTCAGATGGACTTGGCTTTCAAGTTCAGCTGTGATCCTTCCTAGCCGAGCCATCTCAGGCATGTCATTTCTCTCTGAGGCCCCGTTTCCTCAGCCAGCAAAAGAAACTGAAGAAAGAAAAAGCCCTCACTGACCTCGCATGCTGTGCTGTCAGGACACAGACGTGCGACACGTCCAACCACCCAACACACAGTAGGTGCGGGGACCCTGCTCTCTTCTTCCAAGACGCTCTTGGCGTTATAATTTCTGCTCCTTCACAACCATAGAAAACCCTAAAAAAATACACCACTGGAATGGCAAAGAAGAAACACCAGCTCTGTCGAAGAAACACTAGCTCGTATGAAGAGACAGGACTAGGAATGGACAGTATTGTGAGACAATGTTATCAAAATTGCTGTATACAATTGTCCTCTCTTCAGCCTTGAAAAGGAAAAATGAATGAATGAAGAAAGAGATCTGGAGAGTTACCACGAAAGGTAAGAGTTGATCTTCTAACTTCTCAGCTAATCTTTTCAATCACCTCTTAAGTAATTAAGGGCTGAAAAGTCAGTCTGCTGGCTTTGGAGGGACCTAATCTGGGGCACTTTCTCTTCTTTTTTTCCAAAAGAAATACTCTCTCTAAAACCACAAACCTGCACCTGTTTTCCTTGATTTAAGAACCCCAAAAATGATGTTTTTTTTTCAATTAGTAGATGCTTTTCTTTCTAAACTTGACCCCAGGCCAAAGCTTTAGAGCTAAAATATTCATTTTCACTCACTCTTTCTTCCCTTTTGTTAGAATTTTCGCTGTGAATACTCAAGCTTTCCCTTTGGTGGAAGCACGAATCCTTTGAAACTGGAGCAAGAAAGCCCCAGGCCAATGCTGGCTACGGCCCAGACATTGGAGTCTGAGGATGGCTTGGGGAAGACGGAGGTGATGGCTTCAGTTT
This sequence comes from Pteropus medius, assembly GCF_902729225.1. Taxonomy (NCBI): domain Eukaryota; kingdom Metazoa; phylum Chordata; class Mammalia; order Chiroptera; family Pteropodidae; genus Pteropus; species Pteropus medius. Next base: position 10,408,435 of record NW_024340699.1, read on the forward strand.
CAGCTTGGACCAAAGTCCGCTTCTGTCCGCCCTCCTCCCCGTCCAGAGGATGGAGCCCTGTCTAGACAGTCAGCCCCCTAGCTTATTTCCGTTCCGGCCCAGCTCCTTCCTTCGCCTGTCCCTGAGTGACGAGGACTCACTGGTAAAGACGTCAGGGCCCTTCCAAAACGATCCTATAGCTCTCTGCCTCCAAGAGGACCGGGTGAGGAGGGTGAGGAGGGTGAGGAGGAAGCATCTTTTGTGTTATGAAAAGTGAGCCCAGGAAAGGAGTGAGTGAGTCATTCCTGCCCTCGAGGCCCAGCTCTGAAAACAAGTCAGGCAGGTGACTTAACAAAAAAAGGAAGGTTTTAAGAATTGCAGCTGATACTTGGCTTTTTTGGCTATTTTACATCCAACAACACAATCAATCCAATTGCCCAAGACTGGCATTCTTACCACAGAAGTGGAAGGGGCAGACATCCCCTGCCACCAACCTAAAGCAGAGCGTGACACTCTGGGTAGCAAATAAAACCATAGGATGATACCCTGTTAAATCTGAATTTCAGATAAACAACCATTTTTTCTACTAAAAAAATTTTTTTTTTTAAATCCAAGATGCAAACTTAACTGGATATCCCTGTGTTTTACCCAGCAGCCCCCTACCTGTGCGGAATTTGACTCTGGAAGAGGTGACCCAAAGGCACAGAGTGAGAGATGGCTCACAGAGGCTTCTGTGGGGTCAAGAGACCAGAGGGGCTTGACGAAGCCCAGAGCGGGTGGTGCCATTGGTCGCGCGGCGATGGTGCTAGCAGACTGTGCGGAAGGGACCAGCACTGGGCATGGTCCTCTCTGTGCCTCGGTTTCCTTCCTCCTGCTGAAGGCCCGTCCTTCCCTCTTCGTCTTGGTTCTCAGAATCATCCAAGAAATTCTTTCCTAATAACGCATTTTTAATTGCTGTTTCCCAAAATGTATCTCCTTTCTCAGTTAAAAAACTGGAAGAAGATGTGCACGACCATCTCTGCTCTCAGTCCGCGTCCCAGGCAGTCGCCACCCAAGGGCAGGGGCCAGAACACCCACCCCAACCCCGACCTCTCAGAAGGGCCGAGGCTTGTCCCTCCGGTAGGCAGACACCCAGCAGACTGCTCCGCTTGCTCTTGACTTAGGGAACAGGGTCACGTTGCAGAAATGCTTCTGGTTGGATCCGCCACCATCTTCTCTGCTGTTCGTGGGTTCAGAAGGAAAGAGGCCATTTACGAGGCGGATGTTAGTGCAATGGGGACGCTGCTGGGGCGTTTTATCTGCCTCGAAGGCCGCCGGCGGCGGGAGCAGGGGCGGGTTCTGCTCTCTATCCTCCATCAGGAAAGAGCCCCTCGGGTCCCCTTTCTGCTGAGAGTGGGTGGATCAAGCCACTTGCTAAAGGATTCAGCAGGGCAGAGAGCAGCAGGATGCAGCACCCGCCAAAAGTTAGGGGCCTTGGTCCTTGCGGCTCGTTCTGGCGGCCTCTCCGACAGCCGTCCCGGGCCTGCCCTTCACTCGCCGACTCTGTCCTTCCACCTGTCCAACCAGTTCCGCCTCACAGCCCTGTGAGGGGGCCGAGGGACATGAGTTCAGATTCGGACCCCGTGCACCAGTCCCGGAAGCATGGTCTCGGTCACCTTGTCTCTCTGCACCTCGACCTGTCTCCTCTGTGAGGTGCGAGTGACAAATGAATCTAGCTTGCGTGGCGTGGTACAAAGACGGTGCAACGATGCACGGGAGGGGCCTGCTCAGTGCCCAGGACGTCCCCGGGCCTCTGCCCGGGCGCCCTCTGGCAGAATCAGAACTGTAACCCATCCTGGGAGGCAGAGCGTGCCAGCCGAGGTGCTCTCGCCTTCCCCGCCTGGACCACAAGGCCAAAGACAGGACCTGTAGGATGCCGCCGAGAACGGCCTCAGCCAATGCCAGACAACTAGGAATTGTAACGACAACAATAATTGCGCCCATTATATAGTCCTAATGTCCCAGGAACGGCAGCGAGGATTAACATAAAATAAAATGACAAAATCCCTTGCCCTCGTGAAGTTTACGTGCTTTGTCTCGGTCCATCCTCGCTCTCACCCCGTGAGGTAAGGACTATTGCTATGCCCATTTTACATATTAGGAAATTGAGCCTCAGAGAGGGTACATGACTTGCCCAAGGTCACCCAGCTTGGTAAGTAAGTAAACTGAGATTCAGACCCAGACTCTAGAGCCCGTCCCTTAATTACTACTTGGTTTCACTGAAGCTTCACGAGAAGGCTGTGAGATTGAGATTATTTAGGACCATTTTGCCAACGTGAGGATAAAAGAAGCCGAGTCAGGATCAGTCACTCACCCGAGTCAGCAGGTTGGTGAAGCTCAGAGCCCCCAGTGAACGCTGGAACGTCGGAATACACGAAGCCATGTCGCCCTCATCTTACTGCCAGAAGGACCACCTCCCAGCATCCCTGGGGGAAGCTGAGGACTGGTGTTGAGTAGGCTCCTCAAAAACCTTCTTCCATCCAAAGAGACCCTGGTTCGACTCAGCTGCAGTGAGAATAGCAGAGTTAAAAGCCATAGAAAGTCAGGGCATCCGCTTCAAGACGAAAGCAACTGGATGCAGACCCCCTCCTCACCCACTTCTATTTTTCTCCCTGTTTTTTGGGTGACTGATGAAGACAGCCTCGGCCATGCCCCTCCCATTCAGCCCCCCCACTTGAAGTGTCTGGAAGCCCAGCCCAGAGCTGTGCTTGTTTGGAACTCCTGCCTGTGCACTGCTGGAGCCAAGTCACTGTGCCTTCGAGGTCCATCTGAGCATCCCAGCAGCCCCTGCCCACCGGTGATGTGCTACCTCAGCTCATTCTTCACCGCCCCCCACAAGCCTCTTCAGAATAACGTCTTCCCTTCTCAAAGCCTTAAGACCCAAACTACATTGTTGTCTTCACCATCTTCACCCCAGCCTACTCTACACATTAGGAGTGCTGGTGGCCAAGGAGGTTTCTCCAGCTCTGTTCTGCACAGCCTTGGTGATTCCGCCTGCGTGGGAGGAGGCTGCCACTGGCTCGTTTTCTTCTGCATTTGCTACTTTTAGCTATTGGAATTGGACAGACAAGCACTATCCTTGAGAGCTGTACTTTAATTACAGGTAGACTATTTAGTAGTTTACTAACTGGTTCCCCTGTGTATTACTCAGGAATTTTAACTGTAACAGAAAAGCAACTCAACTAGTTTAAGAAAAAAAGGGGAGAGGGGATGGGGCTTAGGTATTTATTAGCTCAGGAAATTCAGGAGTGCAGGATAGTATTAGCTTCAGCTTCAGGCACAGCTGGATCCAGAAGCTCAAATGAGGTCAAGACTCAGTCTCTCACTCTATCTCTTTTTCCGTGTTGGCTTTTGTTATGGGCTGAATTGTGTCTCCCTAAAATTCAGAGGTTAAAGTCCTAACCCCCAGTACCTCAGAATGTAACTGTACTTTATGATGGAGTCTTTTAATTGGTAATTAAGGTAAAACGAGGTCATGGGGATGGGCCCTAACCTAATGACTGGTGTCCTTATGAGAGGAGGTAAACACAGACACAGAAGAGAGACCATGTGCGGACGCTGGAAGAAGCTGGCCATCTGCAAGCCACGGAGAGAGGCCTCAGAAGAAGCTGATCTACTGACACTATGCTATCAGACTTCCAGCCTCCAGAACTGTGAGGAAGTTAGTTCCTGTTGTCTATGCCACCGGCCTCTCGGCCATTGTTATGGCAGCCCTAGCAGACTAAATGGAGCTTCATTCTGAGGCAGATGCTTCTCACATAGTGACGGTATGGCCCCTGCAGTTCCAGGCATGCATCCCCAGCTCAGCAGCCTCAGTAGGAAGAGTCTCTTTTCCCTAACTAACAAGAATCCCAGAACTGAGTCTAACTGGCCTGATTTGGGTCCCACGTACGCTCCTGAGCCAATCCCTGTGGCCAGGGGGATGAAAGAAGCTGATTGGCCAGACCTGAGTCATATGCCCACCCTTCAAGTCCAGCTGGAGTCAGCCAAATCACATGGCCTGAGAGCAAGGGTGGGTGGGTGGTTGTCCCCAGGGAAGATCAGGGCAAAGGGAAGAGAAGGTGAAACAGTAGGTATCCACTCTGCCCAGCTCTAATCCACGCCCACCCACAACCCATCCTCCACTGAGCTGCCCGAGAGCTCTTCCTTGACTGCAGATCAGACCATCAGTGCCTGCTCCCTGGATAAAGTTTCATCGTCCGGCTCTGCCTGCCTCTCCTTCATCCCCCCTCTCGGGACCCGTGTATCTCTGTAGCTCCTGGCATGTGGTAAGCACCCTCGATTTGGGGGGGCCTTGTATTACCGCTTCCTCTACCTCAAAAACTTCCCTTCCCTACTCCCTCCTCCCTCGAGACCGGATTTAAGAATCCCTCTTCCTGGTAATTCTTCCCCTTGGAAGCAGAACCGCCTCATTTCCAAAGCAGAGTTAGAGATCCTGATGGTAAAAGGCAAGACAGACGGCCTAGGTACAAATCTGTTTACTGTGTGACTTCGGGTGAGTTCCTTACATTTCCGTGGCTCCATTTTTCCGGAACCTCGCTCCTAGGATTGTTGACAGAAATAAACTACTTCATACATGGAAAGTACCTGGAACATTGTCTGGTACACGGAGAATGCCTGATAAACAGTAGCTATTATGACCTCATGTCATTTGCACACACCCCTGTTGGGGACCCCTATGGAGCCTGGGCTCTACTCATGCCAGGGGGGCTGGGGCTCAGTGGGTGTGCTGTTTTTCCAGCAGAGAGAACCTATGTAGAACGTAGGAACGAGCGAGGGAGCGAGCGAGCAAGCGAGTGAATGCACACAGATGAAGAGCTTCAAACGAAGGATGGGACGACATCCTCCCTCCTTCCAAACCTCCACCTGCCCCTGGAAAGGGGCTCACCTCTGAGCCACCCCCACCCCTTTCTTCTCAGAGCTGTTTTCCTCCTTCTACTCCCTCCTCCTACTTCATTCAGCCGAAGTTCAAGTGCAAGCCACCGGAAAAACCCAAAGAACGTCGTCCTTCATCAGCTAAATCACCCGATTACTAATCAGGTCCACCCATCCCCCGTTAACCACTATTTTCCCTGCGAAAAGTCAACACGCCTCCTCCTCACCGCCTGTCAGCAGAGCCGTTAAACCCAGGAAGGGTGTGGCTCCGCAGCAGCCCAGAAACAACTCAAAAGTGGAAAAATACGGTGGATTCAGTGATTCAGTGGTCATCGAGATAGCCAACATGTTTGGTTTCAGCTTCGATGGAACCTGTCCTTTCTCCCATTTTGTCTTTTCGAAGGTCAGAGGGGCGGAGCCTCAGAAGATACCTGAACAGGTCTGATGCCTCTGTGTGTGTTCCTCCAGGTGAGTCTGGCAACCCCTTGAGTTTCTTCCTGATTTGCTCCCTTCCCGAGGGGCTGGGCCTGGAGGTGCCCAGAGGTTCTGGCATAGGCAGGTGAGCCTGAACAGCGCCCCCTGGAGGAAGCCGAAGAGGTGCTTGAGAAGGCAGGGAGCACAGCCCCTAGCAGTGGGGCGACGCATTTGGCTCTGGCTTCTGGCAGCCAAGGCAGAAAGAGAAACACATCGGGTTGCATAGTTTTCATTTTCCGACAACAGAAAGCATGTTCAAACCTCGGCAGAGACAACATTTTTACTGGAACTGGGCTCCAGCAGGAATGCCGTGGGGCACTGTGGGGATAAAGGACACTGGGTGACAGGGTGGGTGATCCTGGCAACTGCAGTTCCATGTGTCCCCACATTGGTTCCTTCACACTCAGGACAAACGGCTGCTGAGCCTGCGTGCGGGGGTCCAGGGCCACAGAGAGGGCAGGACACACTCCCCGCTGCCCGAGGCTTCCGGTCCTCTCCCTCCTTCTTCAGCACTGCGGATGCCCGCTCCTCAGGGTACCACCTCCGTCCCCCCATCAGAGACAAGCACGACAGCGAGCTACTCTGAGGGCTGGACCGAACTCCTTCCCTCACTTCTGGAATGTAATCGTTTGGAGAGGAGATAGGGCTAGGTACCCCTCACTCCCAACGACCAGCCTCCCATTTGCTAAAAGAACTCCCATATTGGTAGGGTGTGCCCAGCCCTAGGAGACACATGACCTATCTAAGAAAGTCAGGGTACCCCCATTCCTCTTTATTTTATTAGATACTCACTTTCTCATCCCCTGTAGCTAAGGCTGATCAAGTGAGCAAGTTCTGGTCAAAGAAATGTCTGCTAAGGCCTCAGGAAAAGTGTTTTCCTCCCCAAGAAATGGAAAGCTCCTACCTTCTGCCTTAAACATCGTGAAGACATGATGCTCTGAGCTCCAACAGCCATTTTAAGACTATGAAATGATAAGGCTGGATTCTTAAAAGAAGCATAGGGAGGATGGCAGAATACAGAGAGAGAGTCCCTGGTGTTAACTTTGACTCATTGAACCAATCTGGGACCAATTACCCGCCTGTAGATATCTAGTATGAGATTCTTTATTTCTTACATAAGAAAATTCAGTCCTTAACTCTACCCTAAACTGAAGCCTAAACCTATACTTGGCCTCCAACCTAACCCTAACCCTAAAACTAAACCTAAACTCAATCCATGCCAACCCAAACACTAATCCAACTCTCAACCCTAACCATAAACATAAACCTAACCCTAACTCTAAACTTAAACTCACCCCAAATCTTAACCCTAACCCTAACTTACCTCAACCTTATCCTAACCATAATCTAACCATAATCCTTACCCTAAACTCAACTATAAACCTACTCCTAACACTAACCCCAAGGCTAACCCTATACCTAACCTTGACACTAACCCTAATCATAAACTCAAACCAACGCTAAACCTAAACTCGACCTTAGCCCTACCACTAACCCTAACCCTAACCTCAAATCTAACCCTAACACTAACCCCAACCATAAGCTTAACCCTGAAAAAAGAAAAAGAAAAAAAAGGAAACGCAGTCCTGAACCTACGTAGAACGTGGGAACGAGCGAGGGGGCGAGCGAGTGAACGCATACGGATGAAGAGCTTGTCAAGGTGGCGGAGGAGGAAAACGCTGTGCTCGTCTCTTCCCACCGCCACATCGAAATTACAGCTAAACCACAGAACAGCCATCACTGAGAACCGCCTGAAGTCTAGGTGAACAGAAATCCTATAACTAAGGACATAGAGAAGAAGCCACGTTCAGACTGGTAGGAGGGGCAGTAGACGTGGAATAGGCTGGTCCAAGACCCACGTGTGGTGGTTAAAGATCAGAGGGCTATCTCAGCTGCAGAGGTGCCCCCTGAGGAGCGAGGAGTCCCAGCCACATACCAGAGTCCCCAGCCTGGGATTCCAGTGCCAGGAAGAGAAGTCCCTACAACTTCTGGCTGTGAAAACCAGCGGAGATTGTGGCTCAGTGAGGCGGAGGGCGTGCCTCTTAAAGGGCCTGCACACGGACTTACTCGCTGATGGACTCACTCGCTCACTCTGAGCTCCAGTGCTGGGCCAAGAACTCAAAAGGCACCAGGGACACACAGGGAGAAACTGAATCGTCTGGCTTCCAGGCGAGGGTTGGAGGGGCAGCTTTCTCCCAGACAGAAGAGCTGGCAGAAGCCATTGTTCCTTTGTTGAGCCCTCCCCCCAACCCAGCCTGTATATGTAGGTGGGCACCATATCTGAGTCCCATCAGCCTGGCTAACACCATTCACCCTGCCCTGGTGATTCCCTGAGACCCCATGCCACCCAACTTTTAGGCCCACCCAGCCACTTCCAGAGTCTTTTCCATACCAATGGCCTGTCTTGGCTCATGTTGCAGACTTTCCTAAAGTTCCCAAAGGTTCACAAACCCCAAACTAGCAGCATCTGGCCTCAGCATGCCCTGTGCCTTTTGCTATGCAGCCCCAAGCTTGGCCCTAATGGCAGCTGGCCTTAGTTTGCAGCTTAGCCTCTCCCGGGCACCTTTGAGCCCAGCATAAATGGCAACCATCTTCAGATCACTGTGTAGCTCAAACCAAGTGGCTCTGGGGATGGCACAGGCAGTGGCTAACCTTGGCCTGCACCAGATTCCCTCCTAAAGAGGCCCAAGAACCAACACACCCAGAGGCCAGCTTCAGACCACACCAGAGCACCACCCAACCACCTCCACAAATGACACACCCAAAGGACAGACTAGGCAGGCACCAGAGCCCCACTAGAGCAAATCCTGCTCTGTAGGGTCAGCCCCTGCACAAAAGCTCTTCCACGGTAGTCACGGCCAGTCCTCAGAACCAATCAGCCTAAGGGTCAATCTCTCTCACTGATGTGCCAACAATAGTTAAGGCTCAACTATAACCGGAGGACACATACAACCCACCTGAAGCACCTGGCTCAGGAGACCAGGGAGGTTGCACCACTGGATCCTATAGGACATCTACTACATGAGGCCACTCTACTAAGACTGGGAGACAGTGCAGCTCTACCTAATATACAAAACAAACACAGGGAGGCAGCCAAACTGAGGAGTCGAAGAAACATGTCTCAAATGAAAGAACAGAAAAAAGTTCCAGGAAAAAAATATACAAAATGGAGACAATCTGCCAGATACGGTGTTCAAAACACTGGGTATAAGGATGCTCAGTGATCTCAGTGAGAACTTCAACAAAGAGGTAGGAGATATAAAAATGGAGACAGAAAACATAAAAAAGAACCAGTCAGAAATGAAAAGTACAATCACTGAAATGAAGAATATATTAGAGGGAATCGACATCAAGTTAGATGAAGCAGAGGATTGGATCAGCAATGTGGGAAACAAGGTAGTAGAAAAGAAAAAATAATTTTAAAAAAAATGATGATAGTTGAAGAGACCTCTGGGACAACATCAAACATACCAACATTCGCATCATGAGGGCACCAGAAGGAGAAGAGAGAGAGAGCAAGGGATTGAAAACCCATCTGAAGAAATAATGATTGAAAACTTCCCTAACCCAGCAAAGGAAACAGACATACAACAACAGAGAGTCCCAAACAAGATAAACCCAAAGAGGCCCACATCATAATTAAAATGCCAAATGTCAAGGACAAAGAGAAAATCTTAAAAACAGCACGAGAAAAGAAGTTAGTTACCAGCGAGGGAGCTCCCATAAGACTATCAGCTCATTTCTGAACAGAAACTTTGCAGGCCAGAAGGGCTAGGCATGAAATATTCAAAGTAATGAAAAGCAAAGACCTACAACCAAGATTACTCTACCCAGCAAAGCTATCATTTAGAATCAAAGGATGGAGAAAGAGCTACCCAGAGTGGAAAAAGCTAAAAGAGTTCATCGCCATCAAGCCAGTATTACAAGAAATGTTAAAGGGACTTCTTTGAGAAGAAAAAAAAAAAAAAGATAAAAATATAAATAATAAAATGGCAATAACTACATATCAACAATTATTTTAAATATAAATGGATTAAATACTCTATTCGAAAGATAAGGTAGCTGAATAAATAAGAAAACCAACTCTGATATATGCTGCCTACAAGAGACTCACCTATGATCGAAAGACACACACAGATATTTTATGAAAATGAAAATAAACAAAGAAAAAAATCTCGGATAGCAATACTTATACCAGACAAATAGACTCTAAAACAAAGGCTTTAACAAAATACAAAGAAGGATCCAGTAATTCCACTTCTGGGTATGTAGCTTAAGAAACCCAAAACACAAATTTAAAAAGACATATGCCTCCATATGTTCACTGCAGCATTATTTACAATAGCCAAGATACAGAAGCAACTTAAGTGCCCATCAACTGATGAATGGATAAAGAAGCGGTATCTATATACAATGGAATATTACTCAGCCATAAAAAAAGTATGAAATCTTGCCGTCTGCAACAACATGGATGAACCTAAAGGGTATTCTGCTGAGTGAAATAAGTCAGACAGAGAAAGACGGATACAATTGATTTCACTTATATGTGGACTCTAAAAAACAAAACGAAATAAAATAAACAAAATAAAAAAAACCTAAACAAAAGCATAGATACAAAAAACAAATTGATGGTTGCCATCGAATTGATGGTTGGGGGCTGGGTTTAAAAAAAGGAGGGAAGGATTTAAAAAATACATACTTCCAGCTATAAAATAAGTTGGGATATAACGTACAGCATGGGGAATATAGTCAGTAATATTGTAATCACTAAGTGCGGTGTCAGATGGGCACTAGATTGATCAGTGCAATCACTTTGTAAATTACATAAATGTCTAATCACTATGTGGTGCTCCTGAAACTAATATAATATTGTATGTCAACTGTAATTGAAAAATTAAAAAATTATACTTAAAGAAAAAAGAAAGAAAATTCAGTTCTAGAGAGCACGCAAGGGCTCATGAAAAGAGAGTGCACTTTGGAGTAAAATGATTCTGGCTTTCATGTTGGGCTCTAACGTTTATTTGTTAAGCATTCTTCAAAAGTCATTTTTACCTCTCTAAGGCCATTTCCTCACTAGGTTGTTGTCAAGACAACAGGGGAGACTAGATGTGAAAGGGCTGGACCCACTTTCTCCCAGCCTGCCTGCCTGCCTGCCTGCCCATCTTGTCCACTATGCTTTCCCCAGCATCCAGAGACACGCCTGGTACCTGATAGGCATCTGAGAAAGTTCTGTTGAGCAAAGAAATAAATTCCTTTCCTTCCCCTTTGTAAACTGAGGCTTCAGTGCCGTATTGGTTTTCTAGGGCTGCCGTAATAAACCACCACGGACTAGGTGGCTTAAACAACAGAAATTTTTCTCACAGTTCCGGAGGCTGGTATTCCAAGGTCAAGGTATTATTGGGTTTGGTTTCTTCTGCGGCCCCTTTCTTTGACTTGCAGATGGCCTCTGTCTTCACATGGTCTTCCTTCTGTACGCTCACATCCCTGGTGTCTTTCTCGGTGTCCGAATTTCCTTTTCTTGTAAAAACATCAGTCATATTGGACTAGAGCCCACCTTAACAACCCCATTTTAACTTAACAACCTCCTTAAAGGCCCTATCTGCAGATACAGTCCCATTCTTAGGTACTGGGGGTTAGGGCTGCAATACATGAATGGGGGACACGATTCATCCCTAACAATTGATTATTTCCAAACTTGTTCCCATTGGATAATTCAGATGTTTTTGCTACACGCTGCATGTCCATTGGTCACTTGGGCCTCACGGGAATGTTTAATGAAGATTATTTCGATAAATGTTTTAACGTTCATTTGACGAACACTGGGCAGCCTTTTTCTGCTTTTCCCAAAGCACTTTCCATATCTTTGATCCTGCTGCCACCTAGGTGGTGTTCTCATTTTGAACATAAAAAAAATGAAAGCTCAGGGAGGTCAACTTACTTTCCCAAGGTCATTTGCTAATAGTTGAATCAAAGGACAAGAGGCTCCTGAGGATGAGCCCTGGCCTTTCCACCTGCCCGGTGTGTGCGGTGTGCTGTGGGGGGTGGGGGCGGGGTGTGGGTTTGCGGGGCGGCAGGGGCGGATGATGGCCGGGACCTGGGCTCTTCTCCGAGGAAGTTCTTCTCTGTGACAACCCCTGCCATCTCCCACCCCTGCCATCTCCCACCCCTCCCCATCTTACGTTTCCTGCCCCATCACACACCACTTCCCAGCACACGTGCCCTCTCGCTTTGATGGGCTGTGCCTCTGCCAAGAAGGTTCTCCCCACATCCTCCCAGTCTTCCCGCACCCCCCACCCCCACCCGAAATGCCTCCACTCCCTTTCTCTGTCCTCTCCATGCACAGTCCTGAACTGGAGTCAAAGCCGTCCAGCTCCTGAGGTCTCCTCCTTGGGCCAGAAGCATTTCCCATTGCTTCTGTATCCACAACCCCGGGCAGTGCGGGGCTTGCCGGAGCCTCGCTGCCTGATGCGAGTGGCTCTTAACTGCCATGAAGCCGTGGAGGGAGGTGGCGGCCTGTTCCCACGTGGAGGGAATGTTTTGGAAGAATATTTCTTTGACTTCGGGGGGAAGGAGAGTTAAGTGAGGGGGTTTGGGCTGAGGCTGTGGGGGGACCATAAGGGATTAAGAAGGGCTGCAGTGGCCACGGGTCTCCGGGAGAGAGGGGATTCGGCTTGTGCACAGACCTTTCCCACCCTAGGAAAACGAGAAGCGGGCTTTATGTCATGTCTTTAAGCCAAAAGGAGAGCGTATCCACACCTGAGCATCCCATATGCGACTTCCCTGTCCAAGGAAGGGGGAAAATCTTATTTCCCTGCCAAGGAGAGGGCCTAGCTGCCTTTTGGTAGAGAAATAATGACATCCAGTGGACATCCATGTCATCCTCAGACTCAAGCGATGGCTTCCCCAGCCTGGAGGCCTTCTGGGCCTGGGACAGCAAGGGGCAGTGAATTGAGCACTGCAAAGCTGAACTCTAATCCTGACTCCCAGCTGTGTGACTCTGGGTGAGTCACTTCTCCTCCCCGGACCTCTGTTTCCTCCATGGAAACAGAGGGGCCCCAAAAGCACTTTTTGTGAACTGTTAAGCAGACGAGGGCTCTCCTACTGTCAGAACTCGGGTCTCTTGCTAACAGGAGGTTCGAGGCGGTGCCACGAACCAGAAGGGCACGTGTTCGAATCAGACGGCTCCAGGTTCAAATGCCAAACTCCTGACTGAATGAAGTCAGGAACCATCGTCCTTAGTTCTGCAAAACGGGATCACGGCTGCTACCAACCCCAAGGGCTGTTGCCAGTGTGAGACCCCCCTGCGGGCGCGCAGGCAACAGCATTCCTGGAACGTGGGAAGGCGGACGCGTCCCCATCACGGGGGCGCAGGCCGGGGAAGGCTGCCTGTCAGCACCTGAGGAAAGTGGAGAAGAGAGGTTCAAGCCCCCGCAGAGCCTGAGCGGGGCTCCGGCTGATTCCAGCCACGTCCGGGGGTGTGGCTGACATCTCGCAGGGCTCCAGGGCCAGCGCCAGCCAGAGGTCAAGGACATCGTTTGTTAGAACAGTCACAGGGCTGGAGAGAAGCGGATAGAAGCTGGGGGAGAGGTGGACCCCGCTACCACCATCCCACCGAGAGGGAGGGAGGAGCCTGGGAGGGAAGGACAGTCCAGCCGGACGTGACTGAATTGCAAACCCAAGCGACAGAGCCGAAATCCCCGACCTGGAGCGAGGCAGGCCAGAAAATGGCTAGATTAAGCGATCTGCCACGCGGCGGAGGTCGGAAACCGGGGCTGTCAGTCTGTGTTCTAGAAACAAAGCTGCGTTTTTGCACGCCTGAGTTTGTGCCTGAGAAATTAATACTCTCGATGGAGGCAAAGCACGTGGACCTAGCAGGCCCCGACGAGAGGTTGCGGGCCTTTCCGTTTCCCTCTTTCCATGAATTTAGCTGCCGATCATAGAGAATCCCCAGTTACCCGCGGCTGCCGGTGAGAGCGTGCGGAGGCACTCGTTCCGTTCATCGATTTCCTGGAGGAACGGAGACGCATGTGTATTCCTGACCCCTCGGAGTGCAGCCCAAGCCTGGGCAGGAGGCACATGCTCAGCACTAATAATGGTACTCTAAGGGCCCTGCGACCTGCAAGGGAAGGTTCGCCCTCCACCCCCTCTCCGCCTGCTTCACAAACAAGGAAGCGGGAGCCCTGCCACAGCGTGTGATGTCCCCCCAAGTCACCCAGGTAGGAAGCTGATGCGCTGAAGTTTGAACCTGGCCTCTGGCCACTGCCTGCCGATACGGACTCCTGCCGGGCCTTCATAGTAAGACAGAAGAAACTAACCATTTATCTGGCAAGGATTCTATACCATGCTCTGCTTTACGGCATTATCTCGTTTATTCCTCACAAAATTCCTGTGAACTACTCTTCTCTCTCCCCGCCTCCCCTCCCATTTTGCACACAAGGAAACTGAGGCTGAAGGTTACCTATGACTCACTTCGGGTCACTCGGCCGGTCAGCGGCAGAGCCTGGACTCAGTCTGCAGATGCCAACATCCTCACGCAGAAGAACCACTCTGTGATCTCAGGGGAGGCAGTCCGCTGTAACAGGAGCCAGGCGACACCCTGACAGGTCACGGTGTCCGCACTCCAGAATTTTCAGGCCTTCCCTGCGCCTTTCAGTTGCTACCATCACCATCATGAAATCGAGCGTATCCTTCACACCGTAAACAATATAAAATACCTCTCTTCTCTCCCTTCTTTATTACCTCTGTGACACTGGACAATGCCTCCACCCCCACCTGTCTGAGCCTCAGTGTTCTCACACATCAAGTGGGGCCTGTAAATCCCATTTACAAAACTGCTGTGAGCTGCGGTTTTCATCCCAAACTCCTCTTCTCCGTCGGCACACCTGTGAGGTGCCCTCTACCCCCACAGCCTAGATTCCTGCACCAGCTCCTGGCTCTCACCGTGAGCCCCTGCGACGGGCCAGAACATCTGCCTGAGAACGCCCCAGAGCTGCCCTGAGCCAGGCTCCTGCCAGCAAAGAGTTTAAGCAAACAGGACTGGGCAGAAACGAAAAGGTCTGATGGTTGTAAAGGGCTGTGCCTCATGCTCATGGGCTCAGGTTTCATGATAATCCTAGTGATGGTTCTCCTGAGGAGGATTAGGAAGAAAATGGTAGAGGGCTCGGAGGGGAGAAAAAAAATGGCCGTGTACCCAAAGCCAGCACTGCCAAGAAAGTGGCCCCGATGGTCAATAAACCGAAGCTGCGGGGAGGAGGGCGGTGACTGGGCCACTGGCGGAGAGGAAAAATGGGGCGCTTTCCAAGTCTTCTAGTGCTCGAGTCAGACCTTTACCAGCGAGAGCTCTTTCCACGAAGTCTGTGGAGAAAGACCACCAGCAACCCCAAACCACTGTGGTCAGAAGCTGGGAGGGCGCCTCATGGGGAGGTGGGCCAGCAAGCTCCAGTGCCCTCCAAGGCCGTGCAGGGGAAGCATGAGGAACGTAAAGAGCACCCGTGACGAGCCGTGACCCACGATGCTCAGCCTTGGTGCCGGGAAGGCAACAGGGACTGATGGGGACTGTGGAGCTGGGGACAGCTGGGATCGGGGAGCCAGCTCCTGCCAATCTACGCCAGGCGGGAATGCGGGCCCCGCGTTGCCCATCTGGAGATTTTCTTTTTTCGAGAGAAGTAGGAAAAGAACGGATTTTGTTTTTTCATGTGCAGGTCTCAATTTTTAAACATTGGCAACGAATTCAAATGTTTTTGGACGTACTGTGTGGGCCAAACAAAATATCTCTGTGAGCCAGATTTGACTCACAGGCCACAGGTTTGCAATCGCTGACATTTTGTGTCATGGTCAAGGCAATGGGTTCCACCTGGATTCAAACCCCAGTTCTGTCTGCCAGCAGAGTGACTTGCTTCTCCAAGTCTCAGTTGCTTCATCTATAAAATGGGTAAAATAGTAGCATCTACTTGGATGATGTTTGAGAAAATTATATGAAATTATGTCACGCAAATTCCTTGGCATAATGCCCGGTACATATTAAGCCCTCTAGAAATGTCAGCTCTTATTAATAAAGCGCCCATGGGGGTGGAGATAGAACAGCAGCAGGGTACAAAAGAAGCCAGGAAACAGGCCAAGCCCGAGAGTGCCATTCACGCATTCCCTGTCTTGCTGTGTCAGGAATGGCCCTTAGGGGATTCTTGTCACAAACTGGCATCAAATTGACAAGAGAATTTTCAACAGGCTGGACAGTGACCTGAAGGGTGGCAGCCCTCCACTATCCCTCCACCTCCTTCCAGAATATCATCAGAGAGACCTTCTAAAACTTCTAGATTGTTACAGAGCAAAAAGTGGTTATGGAGTCTACGGCCACGCCGCCCTGAACACGCCCAATCCCGTCTGATCTCGGAAGCTAAGCAGGGTCGGGCCTGGTTAGTACTTGGATGGGAGACCACCGAGGAAGACCAGGTGCTGTAGGTGTTAAAAAAAAAAAGAAAAAAGTGGTTAGGGAGGGTGCCCTGCAGAAGGCAAAGTGGTGCCCCAGGTAGGTGGCTCGGCTTCTACCCAGCTGTGTCACTTTGGCTGCATCATTTCTTCTCTCTCTGAGACTCCACTTACCCGTCTGTAAAATGGATGACGATAGCTACTTCCCAGGATCCTGGTGTGAACAGGAAAAATGCGGTTTAGAGCCTGGTCACAGAGCTCATGTTCAACTAATGGGGGCTGCCATTGGTGGTTATTGTTATATAGGTTTTATTATTGGCAGGCAAGAGAGGTGTTTGCCTGCCCAGCATCCACGGACTCTCTTCAAGTAACCTACGAGGAGACCAAACCAAAAAGTCCCACTTAGTGGTTTCAACTCATTGAGCTGAGCGGGACCTATCCCTACGAGATTTAAATAGGAAAATCTGGAGTGAATCAGCAAGCTGGTGGCAGAAGAAAAATATGTGGAAGGAACAGAAGGTGGCACGGGAGCGATGGAGTGAAGGTCGATGAACTCCTGCGATGAAGAGATCTGACAGCAAAGAGCCTGCCCGGTTCCTCACCCTGGAGCACTCACAGGCCGAGCCAGGGGGCAGGCCCAGGCTGGTGACCTGGCTCCTAAGCGGGGAGCCGGGATTCTGCTGCTCCAGCCTCAGTCTGGCCTCGCCCGGGGAAAGGCATAGTTTTAGAGCCTGCCAAAGTCAGGAGAACTGGGACCCTGCTCGTGACAGTCAGTGTCCAAACGCTGGCTGCGATGGGCCCGGCCTCTAGTAGGAAGACCCTTCGCCTCCAGAGGCAGCTTTGGAGGCTAAGACTATGTGGACTTCACAGTTTCACTTCGTCCCAAGGGATGCTCTGCATTCGTGATGCATTTACGGCTTAAGTCACCTCCAGGGGTTTGACATGGCTGTCCCAGAAGTCGCATGGAGGGCATTGCAAAAACAATATTCAAAACCTTGTTCCTGGACTAATAATGACATAGTGCTCTTGATTCGAGGGTTAGGTGGCCTCTTTTGCGGGGTGGGGGAGGAAGAAGGGGGAAAGAGGTGTTCAAGTTTATGTATTTGTCTTGAAAATGAAATTACGCTAACCAAGACCCAGGGGGAAAGGGGCCCAGGTCAACTTCGCTTGCCTGAATTCTGCTCTGCAGCCAACAGGGAGCAGCAGAACTACATCGCACGCCCTTGAATTTCACCCCGTGCTCTAGGACCTAAGCGTCAGCGATCAAGGCCGAGCGTGTGAGAACCAGTTTGTACGGCCACCAACGGGAGACACAGGCAGCGGGGCCAGACCTCTGCAGAGAACCGTGTGTATGTCAGACCACCGAGCAAGACTTGGGTCCAGTCCCCCACACTCCCTGAGCCCCACGTCCGTGCTACACACTGTCCTCGGTGCACTTATATGATCACGCTCGCTCTCCCATAATAAACAAGTCTCCTGACACATATTAAAGTTATAGAATAAGCTTGCATATTAAGCCAGAATGAAGCGAACCTTGCAGGCAATTTAAAATTCAGAGTTTACCATTTTCTCTTTACTTTTTTCCCCCTCTCATAGTTATTGAAGAGTAGAATCACTTGAATGATCGAATGTCTACATTTAGACTTTTCTCTTGTCTCCCCTTGACCAGTTTGGTGGGTCGCAAACTCTAAATGGGTATAAGGATGACAGGGCTGGGTCACACGGCACACACCGTGTGCACTGCAATGAATTCACATGTTAAGGGTCTTCAAGAGTCTTTCGCCTGAAGTACTCATCTCGAAATCCAAGTGCCACAAAAGGGGAGACCCTATTATACTCTGACAGTTCTGGAATCCATGGATTGCTTTATTCAACACGCATTTATCGGTACCTGTGACCGGGGCTGGGGACACAGAGATGACCAAGGGTGGGTCCTGGTGTGAAGGAAGACAAAAGCCCTCTGGGATCCCAAGCTGGGCTGGCTTCATCTCATCTGACACTCAGAGCAGGCCTGGGAGGAAGGAATGGTTGGAAATAAGTGGTCACCCGACTCATGGAGAGCAAAGATGAGATGTGAATCCAAACCCTCTGATCCCCAGGGCGGACCCCTTTCCCCACTCCACCCTTGGGTCCTCAAATGTGCACATTAAGGGCTAGCACACGGAGGAGAAAGCGATAAGGCATAGGAGGAGTTCAGGCATGGAGGATTTAGTTCCTGCTCAGTGGACTGGGGAGGAGGCGACGTTTGAGCTGAACCTTTGTAAAACATGCAGAATTAGTCATTTCTCACAAGGAAAAGGCATGCCTCCTGGCAGGTGCAGTGGACACTGGGTTTTGTCTTCCCAGCCTCCGTTCCCCTTTATGGACCTCAGCACCCTGATCTTCCTTAGGGGATCCGCCTCTCTTTCCTTCTCAGTCCATGTGGTTTGTGTGAAGTGGATTCCAAACCCTGGCTCCAGATAGCCATGTGATCTAAGCCTGGCCAATCAGAGCATCGTGCACCTCTGGCCACCGTGATGGGCTTGAGGGTAGGCACATGACCTATCTGAGCCAAGGAGACTTAATTCCAGGGCTCCTTGGGCCTACCAGGGAGAGAGGTTTTGCTTTACCAGAGATAACTGAGAGGACAGAACGTGTTCCCGGAGTTACTAGAGCATCTGGCCATCGCGTGGGAAAAGAGCCTGTCTTCAAATGATACCATGAGAGAGGAGAGCGTGGCAGGAAGGTGGAGTGAGGCCCAAGGGCTGATGACATAGTTCGAGGGTCCCGGATCCAACCAGGCCTAAAGCCAGGCCATTTGAGGGCTTATGTGTAATATGAGCCAATAAATGTTCTTCTTTGTGTAAGCCACTTTGAACTGGGCTTTTATCCTTTCATCAATAGAAGGAGCAAAAGAGAGGACTAGAAATACTAGTCTGAGAAGAGGTAGTGCTGACATTGGACCCTGACATTACTCTTCGGCTGGGGACACAGTTTTTAATCTCTTATTGAAAACAGTTTACAGACTGGTTGTTAAGAAAGCAGGATAAGACTCTCAAGAGCTTTAGCAAATCTACCGTAGTTGAAATTTTGATGAGGGAACTGGGGTTCAGAGAGCTGAAGCACTCAGCCCAAAGTGACACAGGGAGCTAGCAGGCCCTTAGAGAGTGGGATGCGAGGGAACAGTCATGAATAGGTTGGTTTGGAAACGGGCAGACGGGGAGGACCCAGATGTTGGGCCGGGAGAAGGAAGCGGTGGGGAAAGCACCTGGCAAGAGGCCTTGGGCTGGCCAGGCCCTGTGGAACGCCGGCTCCAGAGTCAGGCAAAGCTGGGTTCGGATCCTTGCTCCGCCGTTTTACTAGCCGAGTGATCTTGAAAGCCACTTCCTGTTCCATGCCTCAATACCACTGTTTATAAAATGGGGTCGTCCTTCCTTTAACTATGATTCCTTGAGCTCTGTGGTTACCACACCCCAGAATGGCCAAACGAGGTCCGAGTCTTCAGAAAGTTGACATTTCTGGTGAGGGAGGTCAGAACACATAGTTTATCGTCTACCTTCCCATGTCACACGGTAGGCTTCGTGGGGGCGGGATATTTGTTGTGTCACTGCCTAGCTCAGTACCTGGCACAGAGGAGGCTTTCGATGAATGTGTCTTGAATAAATACAAGCAGGCAAACAAAGTCATAGAATGGTAAGTACTACAGAGTGAATAAAATCCAAAATGCGATAGAGAGTGACGTGGGGTAATTTAAATGACCCGGTCAGAGAAGTCTTCTTGGAGAAGAGGGTATTTGAGCTGAGACCTGTATGATGATGCAGCAGCCGTGCCAGTAGCTGGGGGAAACTGGATGCTAGGCAGCGGGAACAGCACGTGCAAAGGCCCTGAGGCAGAAAGAACGAATGAGAAGCAAGCCAGGGAGCTGGCACGGACGTGACAGAGGAAAGCGTGATACGAAATGGCGTTGGGGGGGACGGCAGGGGCTAAATCAGTGCAAACACCAACAAGGAGTTCGCTCGTGGTTCTAACTAAGCGCAGCGGGCAGCCACTGCAGAGTGCTGGGCAGGGTAGTGACGTGATCCGACTTATGTGTTGAAGAGATCACTGTGCCCTCCGTGTGGTAGATGGATGTCAGCAGGACAGACGATAACGTATGTCACACATCGCATCTGGCACACGAAAGGTGCTCAGTGGACAAGAAGCATCCGCCGCTACCCCAGATGCCACACCTACGGTCTCACCAAGGTCTGTACCAGCCAGGAAGTGTGCTTGCTCTTTACCCTCTGGGGTCGGGCTCTCTCCAGCTCCCCTCTGAGCACCGTGTTGGTCAGAGCAAAGCCGACAGACGAAGCGCTGGGGGAACCCCCTCTCCCTGTGACTGCGGTAACAATCCAGGAGCAGAGGTGGGAGTGGGGGAGGAGGGGCGGGCGGGGGCGCCTTCTGTTAGACGTTGAGTTGCTCCCAACATACTTTTCAAACATTCGTTTGCTTTTGCCCAGTCTCCTCTGTAAGAGACATGCTTTCGGATGTGTTTTGAAAAATATTCCATATGCTAATGGAATGTCACCATCTGCCAAAGAAGGCAGAGCTGTTTTTAAAGGAAAAACTATTACAAGAACCGAGGTATTCACAGAGGGGCACTAAAGAGCCCAAACGTCGCTGACCTGAGGCTGACCTGGGCCGCCTCCCCTTCCCAACATGAAAACGGAGTGAGAAAATCTGAGGCCAATTACCTTCTCCCTCGCTCTCCTCCCCTCCCTCTTTCTCCTCCTTCTTGGAGACATGATGAAATTTCCTGAAACAAAAACTCGCAGCCCGTTCTATAAAATGCTTTCGCCTTTGGTGGAAAAAGCCCCGATGGTCCCTTTTATCTCCTCATTCCTGAGGCGCAGACCTGGCCCCGGTCTGTTTGTGCAGATGGGCCGCGGGGAGCGCGCCCAAGGCCCGGGGCGGGGTGCGGGGGGCAGGGGCCTGCGGCGGGGGGAGCGCGGCGCGGGCTCGGAAGACGGACGTGGGAGCGGGGCGCGGCCTCCTGCGGCCCGATGAGTGGACCGGCCTTGTTCCCCCAGGAGGCCCGGGCGGCTGGGCGGCAAGTGTTTGGAGAAGGGTGGTTTTCTAAGGCTTGGGAGTGTCGGTCACCCGCGCCCCGCCCCCGCCAAGCCTGCGGGTTATCGCGCCCTTACCTTTCCGGCCGCCCCTCCTCCGCCCTCGTCGCTGGCTGTCCTCCTGTGCCCTCTTCCTAAAGGCGGAGGGCATCCGACCCGGTGTCAGGCCTAAGTCAGCGCCACCGCAGGATCCATCCCGCACCTGCCACGTCCTAATCCAAACGCGTCACCTCCCGCCGCCTCGACCTAACCCGCCTTCCCTGATCTGGGAGACGAAGCGCCTCCAGCCGCTTTGGTCCAGGGGCGCTCCCACCTCAAGGCCTTTGCTCCTGCATCCCCTGGGACCGTGCCTTGCACGGCTGCCTCCTGCTTGCTCATCGCTGAGTCCTCAGCGCACATGTCCCCCTGGCCACTGCAGCCTAACGCCCAGTGTCATTTCTTCTCGGCACCTATGACAATCCGAATTTACCTTGTGAAGTCGTGTGTGTCTGGGCACACGCTGTGCATGATGTATTTCTTCAGGAATGCAAGCTTCCTGAAGGCAGGGATGAGTCCATTCCATCACGGCCCAGCGTATAGGACACACACGCTAAACACCCCTCCTACCGCTCAACCCAGCCCCGTGGCTCCTACCTCAACTGCCCTCAAAACTGTCCCATCTCACGCCTCAGTGTTCTGCTTTATCCAGACCTCAACATTTGTCTCCTGAATGTCCACACTAGCTTTCCAACTGATCATTCTCAGCTTAAAGCCTGCCAGCGGCTGCTGCCCACTGCCGCCAGAATAGATCCTCCACTGCTCTATCGGCCCGGCCCACCGCCGGCCCCTGCCCATCCTGTCCAGCTCCTTGCACTCCGCCATGCTTGGTGCCACTGCCAAAGGCCCACCGTGTACATTTACCAATGACCGAAGAACATGCGCCAGGGACAAGCCGCTGGCAGGGGAGAAAGATGTGCCTCTGCCAGAGGACTGGCCAGCACAGGCCTGGCTCCTCAGGGACACTGCTGGCCAGGCCCACGGGGCATGGCAAGAGGACACCAACCCCAGCCCCAACACCACACATGCTGAGGACATAGCTCTGCCTCGTACTTCGGAGCCACCGCACTTTCGCTGAGGATGGTGGCATGCTGAGGTCTCATTCTCTTCCCAGAAATAGCCCCTCGGAATGGGACAGGTTGACTGCTTTGAAAGCTGAATTATTCTTAGTAACAAATTAACAAAAATAACAATATAAATACCTTTAACCTGGTCCATCTCCCCTCTGTCCCACCCAACAGCGCAGGCCCTGGTCACCAACTTCAGTCCTCCCTGGGACGGGTCCTCACTGGGGACCAAGTGTCAGTGCCTACACTTCGCCACAAGCAGCTCGGATAAGCCCCAGGCTGCCCGAACTTGTTTCACATTGTCCTATCTCCACCACCCCAAACCCTGCTAACCCTTATAAGTTCCTTGGGTCTGGACATTTCTGTTCCATGTTTAAATGCCACAGTTGAAGCTACCAAGTGACTATTATGTACCAGGCATTTTATATTATCTCATTAACTCTTCCCCACTTCCTAGATGATGAAGCTCAGGTTCGGGACAGGAATGCCCTCGCCCATGGGGCCTGCTGCCAATCAGGTGGCAGAGCTCCCATCCTGAGCCAGGTCTGGCAACCCCAGCAGTGCTCATGCTCTCTCTCCTCTCCGCCACCCAGTAGACCAGTGACCCTCGTAGGATGGTCTCGGTCAAGATCCAACGGTGTCCTGTCCAAACCCCCAGAGCTGCAGGGTGTTTAGGGGTAAAACACAACAGCCCCAGAGGACAGAAACGTCCATTGGATTGAAGGTGGAGGTGAAGGGCGGAGGGACCTTATGCTGTCCCCAACGAGATGTCCCCAGAATACCAACATGCCTTGCTACAGATCAAGTCTGGCTCTGTCACCCCCCAGGTTCTCCCAGCCCGGCAATAACATACCTACTTCTGAGAAATACAATTAAGCGATTCCTGGAGACTGAGTAGATGGCCACAAAGTTGCAAGCGAGGAAAATTCTATTTAGAGGATTCTGCTTTCCGAGTTACATTGCACGCCACAGAGTAGTTACTCATGAGCTGCACCACAATTCACGTGGCTACATGTAACCAAAACCTATTTTAAAACGGTGAATTGGGATTTCAGTGCATTTGGTGTGTGGGGTTCATCGTCCCATCCTCGGGCAGGTAAACACCTGGATGGTCATGTAGTCAGTCATCCCACAGATGTCTGAGTATTTATGAAGTTTTAGCCCAATTTTGTGCAACAAGCAAGCTGGAGCTCAGAGATCTTGGAGCTCCCAGTTTTCTCCTGCTGGAAGCCCTAGTCGATTTTAGAGCTAATATAAACTCGATTCCACCACAAAAGCAGGAAGCTGGTCTGAATACTCAAAATGTGATTGAAGACAGTGGCTGCCAGCTCTCGGCTCCTTCCTTCTCCACCTCGTCTTTTCAAACGCCTCCCCTTTTGGGTCATTTTTCATAAACAAATATGTACTGAGTGATTTCTGCGTGCTGGTTACTTTGTCACAAGTCTTATCTCCTGATACTCATTCTTCTTGATCCAGAGGTTCAAACCTGGACACAATGCTTCAAGGTCACTATTAAAAATGCTTGAGGTTGCGTTAGTTTGGAGTGGCAAACTGGTGCCCCAGTAATTCAGTAAATAATAAAAAGTGGCTCTCTATATAATGTGGATCTCCAGCTTTTTTCAAAAACGTAGACCTGCCATCACTGAGTCTGAGAGTCTGTGTTCCTGCAAGGCAACAGATCACCCAGAGCTGGGCCATGTACCCCCCAGGGCTTGAACTAGTGAAACCTTTTACAAATGGGAAAGCTAAGACCCAAAAGGGGGTATTGCCACATGGCTAATTACTAACAGGAGTATCAGCCAGATGGCCCAACTTCCTTTCTCCTTAGTAACTGGAAAACAAATAGGCCGACATGGCAAAGCACCAGCAGTCTCTGATGACATATCCAAGTTCTACAAAACCGCTCTTAGAGTCTCCACCATTAATATAGGATGATGAATTCGTCGCTGTGAATTCCTTGCAGTGAATTTCCTCCCTTCACCTGTCAAGGGAGGAAAAAGCTAGTATTTACTGAACACTAACTGTGTGGGGGCAGGAGAGACTGCGCAGGGATGAAGATGCAGCCCAGCACCTGGGATTCTTCCCACATTAGAGCAGTGGTAAATTCTGCTGTTGCTGAGGATTCGCCCCAAACACCAACAGTTCATCGTGCCAAGCGCAGGCAGGGATAGAAAGACCTGTGGAAAAAAATAGGGGAAAAAAGGCAACCACCTAAAAATCCACCCTCAAGGAACTAGCTAAATAAATTATGGCACATACTTATAACCAAATACTATGCAGCCATGAGCAAGAACGAGGTGCCGAATTACATCGACTGACACGGAATGATCACCTGAATATTTAATGGATCATTAAAAGGTGCAGTACAGCACGTCCAGCATGTTACTGCTGAGGTTAAAAGGCAGTGAGGTGGCCGTGTGTGTGCACGTGCCATGCAGATGTACCACAGTTCATTTAGCTGTGTATCTATATACACACATAGACATACACAGACTCTTCTACACAGAGTACTATCCATTCAGTAGAATGTGCCAAAGAACTGGTCAGCAATGAACGGGGAGACTGAGGCTCAAGGGCCAAAGGGAGAATCATTTTTCACTCATCGTTTTACGGTTTGTAAACTAGTTTTCTTAACCATGTGCATATTATGTATTTCTAAAACATTTTTAACAGGAAAAATGGGTGGGGGCAATACGGTATAGGAATACTCTTAATTTCATCCTCAAATTCCACATTGCTAATTCGTTGACTAACAAGGGAAAATCTAGCTATCCAGAGAACTCTTGCTAGTGCTCAGGACTCCTGGACAGAATCCTGCAGACACTGACTGTATTCTTTCTGCTTTAGTACTTAACTGGCGATGTGTGAACCGGCCCATGAGCAAAACTGCACAATTTCACGTCCGAAGTGCGAGGGGGCGTGGCTACCAGTGCGTGCCCACGCCTCCACCCCCTTTCTCCAAGGACCACAGACCCGCTCACGCGGGAGCCACTGGGGGCACGTAAAGGGCCATTTCCTCATTTTACGGTAACTCGTGATGCAGTGCAGTACTCGAGGGAAGCAGCCTTGCTGGGAGGACTTCGGAACTGGCCCCAGCTCCTGAAGTTCAAGTCAGCTTTCAGCACAAGACCCCAAGGCACGGACGGTGTGATCGCACACAGTTCTCACAGGCCGGAAGCTTTCCACGTCACTTTACAGAGCAGATGATTTTTCAAATCTATAAACTTTAATTGTATGTCACTGAATTACAAACAGCACATGATATTTTTTGTTTGAAAAATTTCTGAACAGAACATTAGAGTATTGCAACACTTTATTAGAGTATTGGCTTTGAATTAGTAGCTGAAGTAACAATTGCATGAAGCCAGATTAGATGTATTGCATTAATACTCATACTTGATTTACTGACATTACTTAGCAATTTATTGGACAAAGGTCAACTTTTTGTTTTTTATTAAGCACATTCCACAGTACAAAGCTGTCATGAATAATATCTGTACAATTTAACAGCTTCAATAGCTGTTCAGACACAAATTTATTTCAAACAGATAATTGGCAAACATAATTAATTACAAGTTAGAATTAGACTATCCCAGTGCTTTAAAACATTAATATAGCAGTAATTTACAGTTGCTCAATTATGGTTAGCAAAATAAAGTCCAGAGTACGGCTGGGAATTACTACGATCATCCCAGAAAGTCAGAATTCCTTGGGTGCCAGTCCCCTGCTATAATTTAGTAGGCACAATTCAAAGGTTGTGTGCATATTCAAAGGCCATGATCTCCCAAGGAACAAGAACTTTTATATTAAACATGCAAAAACAACAACGAAAAGTCCATTCATTCAGAAGAACTGCCTCTCCCTCCCCCCGCCCCGGGGCTCTCCTGACCCGGCTGCTGGTGCAGCTGCGGGGGAAGGGCAGGGACAGCCGCCGTCCAGCTCACAGCACCCACCTTGTGAATGGAGCCTATTTCTTTTTTTTACACTTTTGAGACTCAACTTCTCAAAAATAGAAATTAATTTAGTGACATGTAAGGAGGGATGTATTAAAAAAAAAAGGAAAAGGAAAGCCAACCCAATAAACAAATCACACACACACACACACACACACGCACATTGATCCCCACACCGTTCTCAATGCGAAGGACGAACAGAGCCTGGGGACCCTCCCTTGAGTAGTACAGAGCACCTCCACGGGAAGAGGTGCTCTCGATTGACAGGAGGTTCTCATTGGTCCTTTAAAATGGTATCAACATTCCTTGATCTTTGGAAACAATGGCGAGGGGCAAATCGAAACCTAATACTGAACGGGGGAAAGGAGCGCCAACCGGAGGCCAAGGTCCTTCCCATGCACCGTCAGCATGGCGGTGCCCGTCACACACTCGGGCTGCCCAGCACACGGGAGCTCGGAGAAGCTGCCGGGGCCACCGCAGCAGGTGACACCGGATGACACCAGATGACGGGGACGAGATTCGTGAGCTTGAGGCTTTGCGTCCTTCCACTCGACACAGGCCCTTGAACCAGCCTGACCTGGCATGTGGGCTCCGGCACGCAAGCAGGGCCGGCTGGCCCCCCGACAAGGTCAGGACGCGTGACTGCTAGAGCCAGGAAACCAGTCGACAGGGCCTTGCTGTTCTCCGTCCCCAGGTTACTAACACACAGAATGACTTTGCCAGTGACGTCAAATGAATACTACGGGAAGTGACCACTAGTACTCAGGAGCACTTAACGAGGAAAAGAACAAAAAAATGTTAAGGTACCTTTCCATCGTATATACTGCACAACCAAGCAAACATTCTGTGTTAAGCTTTAGAGATTACATTTTAAAACAAGATTCCCGTTAAAAACACTCACCACGCACACACGAGGACAATGACAAAATAAAAACACCGTATGAATACTGTAGGAAGGGTTCTAGGTAATCCACAGCAACCCTGGCGTTGATTCTTGAGCCCAGCCCACGGCCGAGTGCGAACGCGCTCTGCATTAGTGTCTCAGGCCCGGGGCCCCGACTCCAGCAACCTTGAGGTTAAACTGTTATGTACATTATATCTACATGCGGATACAGTATTTTAAATTAGGAGGCAAGCACGTGTGTAAAGGTGTTACTCTACCGAATATCAGGAGATGGGTGGGGTACAGAGAACAGTTAATAAAAAAGCTATATTATCTGTTAGGAGATAATATAACCTTGCTTACAGTTCTTTAAATTAAAAGAAATGATACAGAAGGGAAGTGTAATCCAAAAAATATTACTAAAACCATCCAGAGAAATTTTTCCATTGTCCAACATGTTCTTAATACAAGTCAGAATTCAGAAAGACGTGGACAGTCAAAAGGAGAATGCTAACTTCCCGAAGGAAAGCCCTGGACGTTCTGGGTAGGTGTTTGGCACCCCAAGTTTCACCGAAGAATGCTGCTTCTTAACATCAGACCAAAGTGCAAAGCGATATAAATTAGAGGCCAAGTCTTCTCTCGACTGTCGATTTACTTCTGGCAGACCGTCCGTTCCTCTTATATGGACAATTGACACTTGAAGCGTTAGATTTTTTTCACTGATGGGGGGAAAAAATGGGCTTCTGTCCTACTTGAAGTCGGTGAAGCTAAGGTATCCTTCTCCAAGTGGAGGCTGGAATCGGAAGTGAGAAAGGTCAGTACTTGAAGAGTTAGGCTGCTTCGCATCTACCCAGCGTCTAGAACCAATTCCAGCTTCATAACTCAGCCGTGAAGAACTCCCTTAGGCATTGGGTAGCCATGTAGCCAGTAGTTCAAGACTAGGAAACCCCTGGGGAAAAACAAAACCAAAGGGAGCACGGATGGAAATTCCGGTTAGACATGAAGATACGCACCACAGCATCAAAACCAGAAGCTTCGAGTTGTTTTGAGTGCAGTGCATACCAGGCATCATTTTATTTACACTTCACAACAACCTTACGAGGGACAAGCTATTAGACCCGCATCACGAACAAGACAACGAAGGCTCGGTTCAAACCACCGGTCACTGAGACAGGGAGCGGGGTCAAAGCAGTGCGCGACCCTACAGCCAACCTACCGTCTCGTCGTTCAGGGCTGCCGCCCAAAACTAAGCACGCGACAAAACATGCTTAACGTCAGGTTTTAGAGTCAGCAAAATTTACGACACCCAGAACCTATGATGGTCCGTCTCATATTCTCCTGAGATCACTCATCATTGTGAAATAAAAATATGAAAAGCTAGTAAATAAAAAGTCCATGCTAAATAGAATGCTAGTCATCAGAAATTACTTCTTTTTGAAATAAATGATCAATAAAAGGAGAACACAATGTAGAAAAAAAGACTACTGAATGGTCCATATTTTTTGGACCGTGACTGAGTCAGGTACACATTTCAATCGTAACCTCTACATTCGCCCATGTGCGTAAATATGACACATGCGTGACCGCGTAAGTGAGCAGAACATTCAGGCACAAGACCTATCATTACCGTGTGCAGTGTGTGCTGACATTTTCTACTCTAAACCTTATCATAACAAAGTCAAATTCCATTAAAATGACTTCACAATCACGCATTTGTCACAACCCTTTCCAACTACTTGCACTACATCACTGGCCTTGCAGATCTAAAAGTCACCTTTAGGTCGGGGGTGGGGGGAGACGGAGGGAGGGAGGGATTTTTTTTTTTAAAGCCTGTGTGCTTTTTAAAAGGCAACTTTCCTAAAAGATTATCAATTATTTTCATAAAGATCAAGGTTCCAAATAAGCCCTCTCAATGAATTCAAGAAAGATTCAATTTCATTCGCCACTGTTTTCCCATGAAGGATATTTAAGAGCACCTGAATGATTTGTAAAGCACGAACACCCAGAGATAAGCAGCAGATCCTCTCAAACGCTGCTGGTGGGGGATGTAAGCTGATTTCACGCTTCTAGAGGGCAATATGAGTCTATTTATCAGAAGTCCTTAAATGTCATGCCTTTTAACCCAGACACTCCAGACATTTCTAGAATTCTAGCCAAAGGTATAAAGGGTTGGGCAAAGATTAAGCTAAAAAAAAAAAAAAAAAAAGAAAAAATCTGTCATGTGTTATCTAATAGCTAAAAGCTGGGGGGAGACATAAATATGTAACAACAGGACACAGTCAAACAATCAAATATTATTTTGTCTTTAAGGACAGCAATTTAGGCAAACACTGACATTATTAGCATGCAACAACTTCACAACAAAGAGGAAAAAAGGCATTTTAAAACGTGCAATTATCGACCATATTTTTAAATGCTTAAAAGGGTATCTGCAAAGCAGTTAACAATGGTGAACCATGAAGAGGAGTTTATTTTCTTCTTTTGGCTTATCTTTTTCCCCCTAATTTCCTAACAATGATCTCATATTATCTTGTTATTAAAAATAAAAATGAGAACTACTGTATATATAGCTCTTAATGAGTTAGTAATTTTTTAAAAAATGACTCGGCAAATGTATCTATTGTTAGGTTTCCTGTACACAGAAGTACCCTCACCTAATTATTTTAGGAGTGAATATTTTACTGCAAGATTAAATCATCATTAGGGTAGTGTTTCTTATTACGCATAAATCTTACAGTATCACATGGCAATAATTTTTTTATGTTAAAATAAATGAAAAGAATTTGGAAAAGAGCAATAAAATCTATAAAGTTGACTGCCAAGCTTGTCAAAAGTAATTCACTTTGAAGAGACAAACGCATTTGAGGTTTCATTACTCGTGCTGCTTAAAAAGCAGATAAGGTCTTTCCACTCATTTATAACGGTGGGTCACAACGAGGCGTTTGTTCTTAGGTGACACCAGCTTCCCTTCCACCAAAGCCAATGAACCGGCACTGGTGTCATGACTTCATCCCTCAACCAAAGGAATCTTGTTTCAGGGCACTTTGAAGTAGTATATCAAAGTTGTCCAATCGGTGAACATTTCTGCAGTTCGTCTATTCAGTATGCCAGGAGGTGGACAAACATACTGTGGACATCTTGAATTGTACCCTGCGCCTCTTTAAACACATATCGAAGACGCCAGAGAAGTCGTTCTGATACCCCTCCTGCCCCGAGCCTCTCCGCCCCATAGCGCCGCCCAGTGGCGTGGTCTACGTCAGCATTTTACGTGCTTCTCTCATGTGAAAAACTAAGAGCAGAGGCCTGCCGCAGCTAGCGCAACGCACAGAGGGCAACGTATGGCTTAGAAAACGAAGAGCTAAGAACGGAATACATTTAACCAAAGATGTGCAAGACGCCTACACTAAAAACCGCAAAACGCTGCTTAACAGAAACTGAAGACCTAAATAATAGAGTGGAGCCATGTTTATGGCTGGGAAGACTCAACGAACTTCAAGAGGAAAATTCTCCCCCAAATGACCTTTAGAGTCAACGCGGTTCTAATCATGAACCAAGCAGTCATCGTCACAGAACTAGACGATCTCATTCAAAATTCAATGTGAAAACCGAAAGGACCTAGAACGGTCAAAACAATTTTTTAAAAGCTGCAAGATTTATGATACGATATGGCACTGGTACGGAATAGGACAGAGTCCAGAAACAGACCTACGAGTAAGGGGTCGACTGAGTTTCTGACAAAGGCACTAAAGCAATTCAATGGGAAGGAAAGTCTTTTAATCGAACGGTGCTAGAACTAGCTAACTGTACAAAAACAAGAGCGACAATGTCCCTACCTCACGCCATCCACAAAAACGAGCTCTACATGGATCACAGGCCTAGATGTGAAAGCTGAAAACATACACTTCTAAATTGCACTGGTCCCAAACCGGTAGTTACTAGCTATGTGTAACTATCTGAATTTGTTTAAATAAAGTATAATTATATAGGATAAAAAATCCAATTAAATTCAATTAAAATATAAGTAAAAATTCCGTTCTTAACCACCTTTCAAGAGCTCAACGGCCACACGTGGCTGGTGATTACTACAGTGGCGAGTGCGGCTCTAGAAAAGGTAAACTAATCTAGGGACAGAAAGCAGGTCGGTGTTTGCTGAAGCTGCGGCGCCGCGCCGGGCTCTGACGGCAATGGTGGCACGAGGGGACTTTTGGGGTGACAGTTATGTATCTTATCTTGGTAGCCACAGGAGCGCTCACGTTTGTAAAAACTCATCCATCGGCACACTTTAAATGGGTAGGATCTATTATACACAAACTGTCTCTTAATAAAATTGATTTAAAAAACAACAACAGTATATAATTGTTTAAATTAACCAATGCTACCCCAATAAACTTAATTTAAAAACAACAATGGGGCACAGCGAAGATGGAAGGCGCAGGCAGGGTGGAGGGGAGGGGGGTGGACATTCAGGCATCGGCCTACGAAGGGGTGTGTAGAAGTAGCTGACTGTTCCGACAACATGTTCTAATTTTTTTACTGAGTTGTTATCTTTATGTCTGCTCAAAGTGACTGCATGAATACACTCCGGTTTCACACACTTATTTATTTATGGGCATTCTTTATGGCCTAGAAAAAAGAGCACAAATACGTCACATTTGCCCTGAGTGCCACCTGCCCAATGAACACCAGTGAGCACTCACGATACACGAGGCAATCTACGATGGGCTCCACAGCCTTGTCAGACAGGCATGCAAACCATTTCGACACCAAACAGTAAAGTAACTCAGAGGAAAGGGGTGGCAGAGAGTGTGTGTGTGGGGCGGCTTCACGGGGCATAATAGCACAAGCAAGGGGAAAGTGTGGAGTCTGCACCACTAAAATGTTAATTAAAGCAATTCAACAGAATTCCATCTGGTTAGAGCACTGGACTTTCGAGAGGGAATGACGGGATGGTGGGGTGGGGTAGTGGTGGCAGTGAGGACGGAAGGTGAGAGCTAGATGTTGAAACTCCTACCAGCTCGTTCAAGAGGCTGGATCTTGACCCTGCAGACAGCAGTGGCCAGTGAGGCAGACAGAGAAAGTGCTAAGATGACCCGAGCTGGGGGCAAGAGGGAGGGCTGGCTGAAGAGGAAGAAGACAGACTAGGAGGGAAACCAGTTTCCATTTGGGTCCATTCCTCCTTCCCTATATTGTCCCTTAGGCTTTTGGGGAAAGGAGGCTGAGGCAGGGAGGGGCGATCATTCAAGAGATCCTTGCCTTCTTCTTCTATAATTCCTTATAATGTCTATTTTAAGATTCTATTCAATAAATGTAAAAATTCTGTCACATGGATTTTTCAACTGAGTTTTGAAGAATATATCCAGAGAGAAAGCAGCAAGGAAGATGGTCATTACCTAAGAGGGAGTATGAACACACCTAAGATCAGAGAACAGCAACTATAAATGTGGCTTGCAGGTCGCTGCTGTGGCTCGCCTCCTATACCCAGGCAGACAGAGCCAGCTCTTCATGGTGCTCTGGTCTTTTGGGTCCACATGGGATCCCAGAATCCTTCCAAAAGCAGACACTAGCCAGTCACTGCTAATAAAACTGAGTGACATGAAGAAAAAACTGCCACACCTGATGCAGACCCTTGGTTTATTACTAATAGATGGAACAAGGGCAAGCCAGAGGTCAGCACATTTTTTCTTGAAAGGGCCAGAAAGTAAACATTTTAGATGTTGCAGGCCATACAGTCTCCACTGCAACTACTCAGCTCTGCTCCCGAAGCATGAATACGGCCACAGACAATACTTAAACAAATGAGGGTGGCTGTGTTTCAATAAAACTTTTTTGATGGACGCTGGAATTTAAATTTCATGTAATTTCCACATGTCATGAAATATTATTCTTTTAATTTTTTCAAATATTTAAAACTGTAAAACATCCTAGCTTGCTGTGGTAAGCGAAAAATCAGGCAGTGGCTCCCTATCTTTTCATTAAAAACAAACAAGCAAAAAAGCTGACAATTCTGAACACCAACTGTCCTTACATTTCTAATATTCAGTGTACAGGAAAAAATATAATGCTAAAAAGCCACTAAGCATGGAATAATACTTTTAAATAAAAATGAGTTTTATTAGCCAGTCTTTCCACACGTACATATGTAGTAAAACAAATAGGTGCAAAAATGTTCAATCTACAAAGTTAAATGTGCACAGAATTCACTGGGCCCCTTGCAAAATTCTCAGAGTTCGGAATACCGCTTTCAGATCATCAGCGTCGTCAGTTCCTAGGACACAGGAAGCTAAGGCTTCTCATCCTCAGGGCTGGACCTCATTAGTTATCAAAACACGGCCATCACTGGTGGTTCTAACAGCTCTAAGCTGCCCTGCAGTCTGAGCAGTCCAGAGCACTTGCTGAGTCTAATGAACCAGGAACAGGTTTTAGGAGCTCTCTCAACAAACACCCTTCTTCGAGTCCTCTTCTAAAAAACGCTGGTGGTAGGTGAATTGTGATGGGGGAGAAGGTAATTTTGAATGTTTGTTTGATGATGATTAAAAAAAAAAAAAAAAAAAGAACCGAAGAGCAGGAAAAAGAGAACAAGGAGATTCTTGAACCCAGAACAGAATCTGAGGGACTTTACTGATGCTACGTTGGTATGAGAGGGAAACCATTTAGGAAAAGTTTTCAAAAACAGGAAACAAGTTGTCTGCCAGTACAAAACCCCCCCATACGCAGGATTCCAATTTAGCTCTTGTTTTGATGAGACCGTGACGATACATACAGCCTTATACCAGAACTCTGTCAAGTCGAGGTATCTAATAAAAACTAACCATCTGGGTTCCCAGCACTGAGAAAGAAACCCGAATCACAAACCGTCCCCAAAGAAAAGGTGAACTCCATCAGCGGAATCAGAAGCAAGGGAAGTACTCACCAGAACGGGGAAAGTGCAGACTGTTATCTGGAGATGTAAGTGTATGTCCTGGAGGGAGAGCGGGTCTCGTTCTGGGCGCTGGGAGGCACATTTAAGAAATCCCAAATCAAAATAGTGTCATCGTGAGAGCTGCTGATGATCTGAAATTCATCAAACTGTAGCCGGAACACACGTCCAGAATGTTCCTGCGAAACAGAATGGCCTGATGAGGAACCTGGACCGTCACAGCCGCTTTGCCTCCCCACCAGGGGTCTGGCCCAGGCTGGAAGCACAGCCACCGATCCCGGATTCCTCTGCGACTCTGCAAAGGCCACTGCGCTTCGCCCTCCGCACAGGAAGAAACCTCCCAAACCTACCGGAAGGAAACCCCTGTGCCCACCTGTAAGGGAGGCCTGCCCTCGCCGTCGGCTGTGGGACAGGCCTCAGGAAAGGGCTCGCTGCCAAGTAAACGCAAGAAGTTCTCTACTCTGGCTAAACCAAAGGGATAAGGCAGTGCGCTTCTCTGACAGCCTCCTATCACTACACCTAGACAGGCGCATCTGCAGGTGGCCACCCGCCAGTGCGGGGGAACCACTTCCTGTTTCAACAGGTCACATACCACCAACGTGCGCAAACACAGTGTGCTGGCTGGGGCGCGAGGGTCGAGAGCAGCTTGCAAGTCCCAAACTTTAATTTTCCTAGGAAGGAAAATGAGATTGCGATGAGTGGAAAAGCTCACATTTTAAATATCGTCAAGCCCTTCCTTGCCACAAAGGAGTGCGTCTGAACTGCCTATGATAAAAGTTCACGGGGAACAGGCTTGCGTTTTTACAAGTTATTTAAACCAATTACACTCGATTTTGGAAAAATAAGGACTTAAACATTCTCAGAATTGCTGAAATTGTGAAGATGTACTATTTTAGGGGAGACGAGAAAACAACTTCAGGTTATCTGAATTCAGTTCCTGACTTGATAATCTATGTCACCAAATTCATTCATCGCGGGCTCCCCAGAGCTGACTAGGTGCCGCTGACAGAAGCTAGGGCTCTGTGACATTCCAAGGATGCCTTTCTCCAAACTAAGCAAATGCTGAAAGTTAATAATAGGGGTGCAAACAGGCCAACTAACCCATTTGTGAAGTACATGTAGGAGGTCATCTTGAAAGGTTTTTCGTTGCTGTTTGCTCATTTAAAAAGTTGTGAGGCTTTTAAAAAATGACTCGTTTAATTCACCAAAAGCGTGAAAAAAATTTATCATTGAATTCACACAATGAGTTCGGCCCTGGTTTAAGAGCTAAACTAAGGCAAACACAACCTAAGCTACTCTCAACGTTTACGATAACGGTTAAAAGCTTAAGTTTAGGAGCCCAGAGGCTCTGCTACGGGATTTGGGACAAGACAGCTCATCTTTCTGGCCTGTGCGGCCTCACCTGATCGAGTGGTACAATAACACCTGCCCTCCACCATCGCATGAGAAGTGCCTGGCACACATGGCTGCTCAACACGCAGCACTTTCTAGACCCTCCCTTGACACGGTTACGGCAGTGCGTCTGAACACGTGGGATACACACCCGTCATAGGCCCCGCTGACAATCCTCTTGTTGTCAAACCGGATGCATCGGACCAACTCTTCATGTCCCTCTAGGACTCTTAAACAGGCGCCACATTCGATATCCCACAGCCTGGAACGAAACGGATCTGAGCAACAGCTCCTCACATCGGATCACCCCAGCCTCGAGTTCTTTGCATCTGTCCCTTACGTGCTTTTCATTATTCTGGAATTCTCTATTTCTAGCTCACTCCCAGACGACACTATGCACATACAAAGAAACATGTGTACATTTATGCCGTTTGTGTTTTTAAGCACTAACTTAGGAGGAAGCCTTTTCATTGTATTTTCTTTCATACAGTTTGAACTTTTCAAAATTGTGTGCGTGTATTACTATTTAAATAGGTCAACAAATGGGAAACTTCGATTATATTTTGTTCCTAGACAGTCTTGATATCTGAGTTGATGAAACCATGTAGCCAAATTATCTAGGAAGGACTTCTTTGGGGGGCGGGGGACAGAAACTGCAGGCAGTAAAGGAGGAAAGCATGGGTGTTGGGGTTGCGGCGAGGGGGTGGGAGGGACATATATATAGCCAGAGGCTAGGCTTCCGCCCCAGGCACTTCTTGCCTGGAGGCCACGAGGCCCCCTGATGTCAGAACCAGCACAGGAGTCTCCCTCTCCTGATGAGGCTTAGGGACGCCCTCCTTCCTAGATACACACTGCACACTGCGGTTGTCCAGTCTGCAAGGTCGGAGTGGGAGACTCATTATATGCAGTGTCTTGGAAATATAAATCCATTGACTACATCCAGACCTTTTCTCTATAATTTATGTAACAATTCTGGAAATAAAGATTTTTTTTCCATTATTGATTTTTCTAAATTATTTGCAAAAAGACATCAGAGCAAACTAACATGCATAAAACAGCAAACTAACTCTGTAATGACTTTTCCTTAGCCTCTGCACCAGTAACTCCTACCACATACACCTAATGGATGGTGTACCACAGCCACTCTCGGCCAGTCTGTTCTTCAGTGTCAGCGACGATGGCTTCTCTAACCCACTGTGAATGCCATCCAGCACTGCCACTGACTCCAGAGCAGCTCTGTAGGGCAATACACATTATTTCCTAAAACCTCAGCGATCGCAATGAGGAGGTGAAGGGCTGTTTACTGCTGAAGTAGTAAGTATTACAAAACGTGGTGAATACAACAGAACCAAGATTCAAGTACTAAACTTTTATATCTTAAAAAAAGATAAAACTCATAGCAGTTACAGCTGCGTTCCTTCCTTCCACCTCTCCTCCTTTCCGAAATAATCGAACCCAATCTTTATTTTGCCCAAACAGTAGACAATTTGATTACAAAAACACTACTAGCACATACTGGAACAGTAGAAAAATAACTTGAGATAATTAGACATTTACGGCAAGTTCTTAATGAGATATAAAGTGTTTAAGGATAGTCCTATTTATGAGACTAGAAGGACAGTGAGTGTTGGGAAGAAAAAAGGGAACTAAAATAAATGACCAAAGAGGAGTCTTGGGAGAGACAGATAGAGCCGCCCCGCCCCATCTGCTGGGGAGACAGGCAGGCGCTCACAGGCGGAGAAAGCAGGGCTCGGCTGGAAGGCTGGAGCGTGCCCTGTTCTGGGGTGATCCGGTATTAAGTGACCATGGGCGGAGCTGAGGCAGGAAAACCGTGCACGTGGGGGAATCTAGGAAGAACACCCAGGGCGCACAGTTTACCCGCTTTAGTGTGCAGAGCCAAAGAGACTAATAAACGTTATCTACGTTTTCTCATCTGAAGCATCCCCAAAGACACCGAGTCTTTTGAGCATTAGGACTGGGAGACGAGTCAATACTATGGCAAAAATCGGTTGGCCTGTTCTGTCAACTGCTACTCACCTGATGGTGTTATCTGACGACCCACTAACGACCAGTCGGTCTCTGTACTGGAGACAGGCAATGCCGCGCTTGTGCCCGTTCAGCGTGCGGACAAATTCACAGGTGCTCGTGCTCCAGACCTGTAGAGCAAATTAGCACTATTTTTAAGAATGGATGCAGATGCGGAAAGTACCCTTGCCATATACTTAAAACAAAACAACACGACAACAACAAAAAAATCTTCTAAGACTGATCAAAATACTTAATTATAAAAAACGGGTGGGAGGCGAGGGGGCCAGATTGGACAGCATCAAATTTTCTTGGCTGCTGAGTGATAAAACTGGAATGAAACACAGAGGGAAGCTGAGAAGTCTCTGAAGCTTGAGATCTTCACAAAGAGAACATCTCCTGGATGGTTCAGACATTCAACTGCGCACAGGGAAGAGTTTGGGCCAGCAGACATGTCAAACCCAACGTAACATGTGAAAAAGCCTCACCTTTCACACCCTCCTCTTTTTCAGCATCGTATCCTGAACAGCTCCGTTTGTTCTGACACATCATTCCTAATATTATGAATGTGGAATAAGTAATCCCTCTTTTGTGAAACTATTTGTAAAACTTAGATGTTCATAGACACATGATACATCACAAGCCAGTTAAGATGCAAGGCAACCAAGGGCCCTGAATTACTTTATTAGCTGCATTTGCAGTCGAATGGGAAAACCAGAGGTTCATGTGCGAAAGAATCAAGTTAAACCCTACCTCACACTGTATATAAACATTTAAGTCGAAATCGATCAAAGACCTAAACGTAAGATCTGGAACTATAAAACTCTTAGGAAAATAGGATTAAATCTTTGTGACCTTGGATTAAGGCAATGGTTTCTTAGACATGACAACAAGAGCACGGAGCAACAAAAGAAATTGATAATGGCCAATAAGGTGCTTGTCATCATGAGTCATCAGGAAGTAGAAAGAAAAATTAGCCCACTAGGATGGCTATAATAAAAAGGCAAGACACTAACAAGTGTTGATGAGGATATAGAGAAATCCCCCAGGCCGATATTATGCAACAGCTGTTATGTAATAAGGACCGAACCTTCTTGACTTCCAGGTACTAAGCTTGTAACAACTGGGTGACTGAGTGGTGAGCGAATTACCACATACAATCCCCAATTGTTCAGCTTTAAGACCAACCAGTCTGAAGTTCAATGCTACCTAGACCTGTGGGGTGAGATACTAGAATGCTGTCTAGTGCTGGTCATAAAAAGGAGGTTTTTTTGGTCCAAGTCAAATGATCAAATGCTCATACATTTGCTGGTAGGGCTGTAAAATACTGTAACCACTCTGGAAAACAGTTGGCAGTTCCTCGAAATGTTGAACACAGAGTTACCATCCCAAGAGAACTGAAAATATATAATATACCCACACAAATGTTTATGGTAGTTATTCACAACAGAGTAAAAGTGTAAACAACCAAAATGTCCATCGACTGATAAATGGGTAAGTGAAACGTGGCACATCTTTTACTCAGTCATTAGAAGGAACGAAGGCACTGATCCATGCTACGACGTACATGAATGAACCTGAAAACCAAGTGGAAAAAGCCAGACACGAAAGGCCACAAATCATATGATGCCATTTACGCAAAACGTCTAGCACAGGCAAGTCCACAGATGGAGGTAGATTAATGACCGTCAGACCTGGGGAGAAAATAAGGGTTGACTACTAACGGGTATGAGGTTTTTTGGAGGGAGGTGAAAATATTCTAGAACGACTGGTTATATACGCTGTGTGAATATGATAAAGAAAAACTGAACTGTGAGCTTTATAATGGCGAATCTTACGGTGTGTGAATTATATCTCAATAAAGCTGTTATAAAAATTTAAGAAGGCTAAAATTTTAAAAAATTAACATGGAATTTGGAATCAGAACTGCACTGACCATATCGTATGGATCACCTGAGACTACAACTGCCCGTCACACGTCAACCTCCCACCACGTGTTGGGGATGTGTGTTATTCATCATCCCATCTCCAGCACCTGGCCCAGGGTCTAAGGCATGGCAGGCTCTCGAAATGAGGTGAATAACTCAAATCTCGGCTCTGCCCCTGGCTAGCTGTGTGGTCTCCAGCACGGCTCTGCGCTCTGAGCCACATCTGCAAAATGGAGGCAATATTTACCGCAATGGAGTGCCAGGAGGAAGCGAGGCGATAACATACAAGCTCCTCGCACACAGGACACGGTCAGCAGGTTAGTTTTCTCCTTAAAAAGGTTATAGATAATGTCATTTCATGAAACAGATGACCGTTCTCGATCCCGGTCCCAGGCCCCTTTTCTCCTTCTTTGCCTTTAATTTTAGAAGCATGTAGAATGAGACGGAAGAGATAAAGACCTTGCCAGGTACCAGGTCTGGCGTAAGCCACCTCTCGATCTCTTTCCGTGCTAAGGGACAGAAGCAAGCAGCGTTATGACTGCAGAGAGACTTACTTTGATGGTTCTGTCACCAGAGGCAGACACGATGTACTTATCATCGAAGTCTACTACATTGACAGCAGCGCGGTGGCCGACCAAGACGCGGCGTAAAGTGATATCGGTGGCAGAAGCCATGTCCCACACAGCGATGGAGCGGTCCTTGGAACAGGTCACCATCAGCCCGTTGCTGAAGCGTAAGTGCAGCACGGCCTCGTTGTGGTGGATCAACGTGTTCAGAACTTCGCCCGTGTTCACATCCCAGACCCTAGACGAGAACGGAAAAGCACAACGCTGACTTAGAGACCACCGGGAAATGCCTGTGGATGGAGCCTGTGCCCCGGGCCCATTCTTAGCAGTAGGAGCCGAGGAGCTCACTTGTCTTTGGCGACTGGGACCTGACACCTAAGTACATGCTTAAGAGGAGCCCCTGGATGTAATTTCTCTATTCGCTGAGATGGTTTCAAAAAAGAAGGCCAATTCTGGATCTGCCCAGATTTAGATTTATTAATCGTCAGTCAGGAACGCAGGGATCATGTCTGCAGGTTTGTGTTGATGGCAAAATAATGATTCTTCAAGTAAGTGGGCTTTGCAGCGAGTCTGGGAAGACGGGGAGGGAGACTTGGTGGCTGAGGAGCTGAGGGCAGTTGCCAGCCTGAGGTTCTTTGTGATCGGCTGGGCCTCTGAACCTGTGGACAGTGAGTCAGGTCACGGCAGCCCCCACGCCCATCTCTTTACCCGACAGAGCCAGTGTCTTCCGACTGCTCCGCCCCGGGACAGGCAGGCACTGGGGCAGCGTTTCGTCATAGGTCCTCTGCAACCCCACTGTCCTCAAAGGACAAGTCCACGCAGAGCAGAGGACAGACTCAGGCGTCCGAGGCTGAGGCGTGGTCTACGGCAGAAGTGGCCGGGAGGCACTGAGTCAGGGGGAAGGCGCTGGCGCCTACCGCAGCCCTTGAGGTGTGCCTACGAAACCCCGCTCGACCAGCCTGCCTCAGCCGAGGACTGCCGCGTGCTTCCCCGCGCCAGCAGGCCAGACGAGGCTCTGCTGCTGGGTCTCCGGGCCCAGACCAAGTCCTCGCCACACTGGGCTCAAAGCCACCCAGACTGTGCGTCCCAGTGCTTTAGGAGTGGCTCCCCATAACGTTTCCTTTCTACTCTTTCAACTTCCAACCAGCACCGCCGACTCCCTTCCACTACGGACCATGGCCGTCTCCGCGGCCATCACTCTGCTCCACAGTGGCGTCTGAAAGCCAGTGCCTCCATTACTGGATAGGTCACACGATACACGAGGACAGTCTTGAATGATACAAATTCGAGGGCCAAAATTAACCACGTGACTGAGCAAATCACTTAACCTCTCTGATCCTGGTTTCCTAATACATCTAGAAAAAAAGATCATATCTATCTCCTAAGACAGGTTGGTGTGAGAATTCAATAGGATAACATTCTACAAAACATCTAGCACTCTCTCTGGGTCCCTCAAAGTGTTCTGCAAACTACCACGTCTGGTCCCTTCAGCACATGTGGGTGACCGCCCTCCATGCTCCTGGGACACCTGCCCTCCTTCCCGCTGCTCCGGGCCACCGTCCAGGAGGACGGAGCCAGCCCAACACCAGGCAGTGTGCTTTTGCAGGAAAGCCTGTTGCCACCTCTGCACACATGGTGAGGGGAAGAGGACCTAAACAAAAGTTAGCTTTCCTACCACTCAGCGCAAAGGCACCCGCACCTGAAATGGTTCTGATACAGCATTCGAAATGACACGCGGCGTGCGTGTGCTCACCGCAGGCGACGGTGTGAGTCTCCATCTCCTCGTGGAAGGTACGAGTTCGGACCCATGACGCCAAATCACTCACCTCACTGTCGAGTCTGAAGAGCCAGTCACAATGACACGTTCATCGTACTGGAGACAAAGGACAGAGCCAGTGTGCCCCGTTAACACTTTCAAACATTCCAAGCTGGTTTTATCCCAAATCTATTGAGACAAGATCAACCACAAACGGTGATTTAGACAAAATGATAAATGTTTGTCTCGCCTTATTTCCTGAACTGTAAAATAAAACAAACCTGTCACAGTAAATTAGAGAGTTAAAGATCAAACAGGTGAGAAATGATAAGGGAAGAGGTGATACTGAGTAACTTCTAGAAGGGATGTACTATTCTGTTTACTTTATCCCTCTAACGACTGTACTCATTGTACCCAACAGCCTCATGAAGGGAATTTTAAAATAAACTCTATGAAGAGTTGGCTCACCCTCTGGAAAACAACGTGACTATATCTATTAAGAGCATTTAAAGATGCATACCCCATAACCCATTCTGTTTGTTTACAAAAATTTAAAACTGAAAATGTTCAACAGTTCTGAAAAATTTCAGTGTAAGCTATGAAGTTTTAATGAGAAAACATAATAGTTCAAGCTGCTTTTTAAAACTCATAATAAAAGTTGTCTATACAATGACATAACTACTATGTTCATTTTAAAAACGAAAAAAATGGATTAAAACAAAGTAAAATGTTAATAATAGTTGCGTTTTTACCGAGTGCTCTTTTTCTCTCTTCTTATGATGGTTAAAAATAGATCCTGTGGATCTGTCTCTTCCCTTGTAAAATAGTGTCATAATTTGCAGTGTCCCTAAGGTTTACTGCAAATGGCCAAGGTATTTTAAGAGCTATAGATATTCAAGTAACTTTCTATAAAATAGCAAGGCTTGCCTTTATATTTCTGACCTAGTAGAAGCACAGTGATTTTGAAAGACTGAATAGTGATCAAGGACTAATGCAGGGCTTAGTACAAAAGGTTTCCAGCCACTGGAATGATGGCTGGATCTAGAGATCTAGATGATCTCTCTGAAGTGCATTTTGGCTCAACGGTCTGTCTTATAAATCAAACGTAAGCTTAATTTAAACATGGGTGTGCCTCCGTTAGGAGAATTCTTTAGAAACACATCCAGTGTAAATGAAATGCAAGCCCATGGCCAGCCTATGCTTTTCACAAGGTCCTTAATTAAACCATTCTTATCTACTCCTTAGAGGAACTGCCAAAATTAAACAGTAACATATGTCACTCTTTCTGGAGTATATTCGCCGCCACAGGTTAGGGCAATCAGTAAGTTATATAAAAACACAGTTCTGAATTATATAATTGTCTCACCACTAGGCCGTACACCTGAAACTAATATAAAATAATACTGAATGTCAACTCTAACCGAAAAATAAATTTAAAAAAAAAAAAAAATAGAGTTCTGTGGTCAAACGTGTTTTGGAAGTTGAGAAACACTGGGTGACTCGACTGCAGGCCTTCTCAGAGCCTTTATGTGTTACTGTATCCTGCGAATTTCTAAGGCGATAGAGTATGCAGTGTTTTCTAAATTGGAAAGGGGTTACTCTTCAAATTAACATCCTTTAGAGTCACATCCACAGAATACCTTTTGGGAAACTGCCAAGCATGCAGGAAACCGCCAAACAAACACACAGGAAACGAGCAAAAGTTTCTTTATATCCTATAATTCAGGGTGCTTTTTGCCTCAAGTTATCTGAATTACTGAAATTCCACTATTTTATATGTATATTTCTTTAAAATAAGAAACAAACAAGCAAAAAACAAAAACGACAGCAAAAAGCCCTCTAACTAACCCGAAGTAAAACAACACAGGAAACAGGGCCAAGATGGAGAACACCCACTACAAACTCTCTCCCCAGCTGACTGTAACTAAAAGCCTGGACCAAACACAGAAGTGACCGGCTGAGGACGCTGAGAAGTGGGAGGAGGGGAAGTGAGAGGGAGGCTTGAGTGGGCAACTTGACAGGAAAGATATGAGGGGGCGTTTGCCATTCTTTTCGCCTGTTTTCTTAATTCTCCTGTGGCCCCAAAGCGGGTCCAGATCAGGGAGCCACAAACTGAACTAGCAGCATGGCCAGGTAAAGTTCTGAGAGAAACCGCTCTTTCTGGACAGAAGGATGGGGAAAGGGATCCCCGGGGACCGAAGAACGTGTGGAGGACCCCGTTTTCTCCTTCCTCACACGGCTCGCACCCAAGTACAGGCCCCAAGATGCAGATGCGCTGCAGAGCAATGGCGCAGGTAACTACAAGTCCAAGAGAAGCCCCATTTTTCTGGCTGGAGGAAAAGGTAAAAAGGATCCCTGTGGGCAGGAGAGACGGGGAAATCCAAAAGAGGAATGATCTAGGAAAAAAAGGTCTCCTGAATTCCATATGAAAACCCACCTACCATGCCGGACAGACTATAAACCAGAATAGCAAAGGCTGTAAAAAGCAACCTGACATTGACGTCTCAGACCATCCTCTGAGTAGTGCAAGCCCAAGACAGACGCAAAGCAACATGACAAAGGCTTTGAAAAGCAGAAGAGATTAGAATCCACGCCCAACTTTCTCATTGCCCTCCCCCCTCTGCTGCAGTCAAGGCAAAACTAGTGTTCTGAGCCTAACTAGGTTAACTACCTGCTTAGAAACACGGGCCTCATATATTCTCCAGAGGGTTTTAACAGGATTGTAGTCTTTACAATATAACATCCGTAATGTCCAAGATACAATTCAAAAGTACTTAACTTACAAAAAAGCAAGAAAAGTGATTTCTCAGGGGAACAGACAACACATAACAAGCTGGAGACTACCCAGATGTTGTCACTGCCGAGACTTCAAAGCAGTTACGGTAACTACGCTCCCTGAGGTAGATAACCATGCCCCCATGCCTAGTGTGAACAAAGAGTCATTCGGCAGGAAAATAGAAACTATGAAATACAGTATTT
This sequence comes from Pteropus medius, assembly GCF_902729225.1. NCBI lineage: Eukaryota > Metazoa > Chordata > Mammalia > Chiroptera > Pteropodidae > Pteropus > Pteropus medius. The sequence goes on from NW_024340699.1 coordinate 10,452,812, forward strand.
GAAATAAAAAAATTCACTCGATGCGGGGACAATAGCAGAATAGAGATGAAAGATGGAAACTTCAGTTGACTTGAAGATGGGCTAAGAGAAATTATCCAGCAGGGGAAAAAAAAGACTGAAAAAAAATTGAGGACAGTATCAAATATTTATGTAATTAGAGTCTTAGAGGGCGAGGAGAAATTGGCACCAAAAACAATTACTGAGAAATGGCCAAAAAGTTATGAGATGTGGTGAATGAAAAACATAAATTTACAGATTCAAAAAGCTCAGTGAACGACTTCTTTGCTATGACATTAAAAGTATGATTCATAAAAGAAAAATTCGGGAAACTGGATTTCATCAAAATTAAAATCTTTGCTTTATGAAAGTTATCATTAAGAAAATGAAAAGACATGTCTCAAAGTGGAAGAAAGTATCTGCAAACTATATCTACCAAAGGACTCGCATGCAGAATAAGGGAACTTTTAAAACTCGGTAATATAAAAACAAAAAACTCAGTTGAAAAATGGACAAAAGATCTGAACAGAAACTTTACTAACAAACATACGAATGGCAAAAAAACACAAGTGAAAAGATGCTCATGATCGGCAGTCACTGGGGAAATAAAACAAGACGTGTCTACATACCTATCGGAAGGCTAATATCAAAACACTGAGAATACTAAGGACTGACAAGGATGCAGAATAAAAGGAAATCTCAAACACTGCTGATGGGAACATAAAATGGAATCTATAGCCACTATGGAAAACAACTTGGCAGTTTCTTAGCAAGTAAAATGTACACTTAGCATATGAGTCAGCAATCTTACACCTAGGTTTTAATGTAAGTGAACTGAAAACCCATAATCTCCCAAAATCTTGCATGCACATTTCAGTGGCTTTATACATAGTTAAGAAAAAGCTGGAAACACAAATGTCCTTCAGCAGGTAAATGGATAAGCACACTGTGGTATACCCATTAAATGGAATACTACTCAGTGAGAAAAAGGAACTGACTACTGCTAACTGCAACAACACAGATGAATCTGAAAGGCACTCGTCTAGTATAAGCAGCTAGATTCAAAAGGCTACATGCGGTATGAGTCCATTTAAAGGACATTCTCAAAAAGGCAAAATTATAGAGGCAGAATAAAAGACCCGTGGTGGCCAGTGCCTAGAGGGATGGGAAGAGTTGAACACAAAGGGACAGGACAAGGGAACTCCTGGGGATAATGGGACTCTTCTGTATCTTGATCATCGTTATGGCTACACAATTCTTTGTGCTTGTCAAAACTCATAGAGCTTTACGCTAAAATGAATGAGTTTTCCTGTATGGAAATTATAACTTTGATAGAGCATCCAAAAGTGCTCTGATTCTTCTGTGTTACCATCTGAGCCTTTCTCAGAAACCATAAAAGGTAACGACTCTGATTTATAGGCGAGTTAGCAACACTTCCACCAGCGAGCAAAGTAATCAAGAGCCTTGTGATACTGAGGTAATTTCTACATGCACCTACAGAACACAGAATATTAATGTGTTCAGAGCAAGGTAGGCATCATGAGACAACCCAGAGGTCTAGCGTTAGTACAGGAAAATGCTCTACCTCTAGAACCACATCGAGAGCTGCCAAGACTGAGTGGGACAGATAAACCGATCTGGGATAAATGAAGAGATGGTCACTTCCAGTGTCTAACATGTAACCACAGTTCTAAAAATAATACATACAAAATACAGTCATTCACCTTAATAGAATTATCTCGTAGGCCACTGATAATTTTCTCATCATCATACTGTAAACAGTAGACACCTTTACTATTTTCAGAGCGGCACTGAATCCTCTGCAAGTTGTGTCGTCCACACCGCCAGTTAGATTCTATAGTCTAGAGGAAAAAGGAGGCAACAGATGAGTTTTTGCGAATCGACTATTCTATTAGACTTCAGACTTCGGCGCTGCTTCCAGAAACAGCATACCACTGATACCCCACCTTGGTCTGCGTAATAACTGTCTGTGGATAGGAATCATGCTCTTTTCCAAGTAAGACATTAGCCCAACGATGTTTTTTTCTCAAACGTTCCCTGCCCGTCTGGTAACCATCACAGGATTTCCAATGAGTTGGGGTTGGGTTTGAAAAAAAAAATGGCCTAGACAGAACTCAATATGTTCAAAGAATGCCATCTGCATCCAAAACATACAAATAAATAGTAATTCGCTGGGTCACTCTCTAACGCCAATTAAAATATTTGGCGGGAGACCACCGCCAACATTAAGCATATAGTGACAGTCTGCGTTTCCATCCAAAGCATTGTCTTGATCGTTGAGAAAAGATATTAAACTACTATAGAAAAAACTTTGTTATTCATTTTTAACCTTCCTCCAGAAGCTCCTTCGGAATAACGATGGCGCATTTCGGCCCTGGATTCTCATTCTTTCATCATTCATGCAACGCTTCCTAAGATCCTAGTATATTCCAAGTACAAACTGTGCTAGACACTGGGGATTCAATGATCAACAGGAAGCATACTGCTTTCCAGGGAGGCGCCACGCCAGTACCTACGCACGTAGTATCCGGAACCAGATATACTCTGAAGACATTTATTTGGTTAAATGATCCACACGTTAACATTGGAATGAAGTCCTTAGTATTTCCCCTTTTCAAACAAGGAAGGAGTTTAATTTGCCGGAGGCCACAAAACTAGTAACTAGAGGTGCTAGAAATCATACCCAGTTCTTCACGACTGAGTCCGTGCTTCTTCCACTAAGTTATGCAATGTCTATAAGGAAGTACAGGCCTAGCTTGTGAGACAGGGAACACAGAACATAAGGAGGTCAGTAACGATTCCAGATAAAATATAACTGCCAACGGAGTGACTAGAAACTGTAAGTGCTGCAGGCCGTGGGAAAATGAACGGCGCTACGGCATGAGACCAGGGACACAGGTTAGTGAGGAAGTGGGCCAGGCCACAGCCCGGAAGACTTTGGGTGGTGCGCACGAGGACTTCCGGGATGCGAGGGTGCCACGTTTCTACTGAGAACAACCAAAGGGTCAACTCCTGACCCTTGAAATTAGGCGACAAAAGGGACCGAATAACTGTTCGCACCTGAATTCAGGATATAGTTTTAAAGATTAGCTTTGAGCAGTTAATTATCTGAATAGCTAAAAGTTTAATTGGTTGCTTTGCTAAAAAACGGAGATAAATCTCATCTTCATTCATAGTAAGCACTTACATCTGACAAAGTCTTTCCTCTTATTTTGAAGGCAGTCTGCTTCTGTACTGTTCTAACATGTTAAAATTCACTAAATGGCATGTGCGAGGCACTATGCTTTCATAACACCATGCCATGCGCTTCACATAGTTTACAGCTAATATAACCATCACAACTCAGACACCAAAATTATTGTCCTTATTTTACAGAAAGAAAAAAAAAAAGGGAAGGTTGAAGATACCGATACACACACATCTAAAAAGGAGACTGTTTCACCAGTCGAGGCCTCAGTAATTGGCACAGGAGTCTGGAAATATAATCCCTGCCCTCAGAGAGCTCCCACACGCCGCCTACAGAGAGGGCAGGATTGCACACCCCGGGGATGCAAGGCGGGCCACGGAGATGCCCGGGGCAAGGAGATGCTCACCTGCCCATCCGCTACTGAGCCAGAGCTTCTGAGCCCGCAGCATCACCTCCAGCATTTGTAAATGTCAGACGTAAAGCACATTCCAAATACAAAAAAAAAAATTAACTTACCCTACCTCTGCTACCGCTGTCTAAGAAGACAACAGATCTGTCTGGAGAAGCAACTTTTCAGGAAGGGGCCCAGAATACACAGAATATCTAAAACTGCTTTCAATAGTGGAATCGGCTAGAGAAAGCATTTTCAGACAGTGACTGAGACACCTCCGCATGCTATGCGTAGCAGGAAAACGCTGACTCAGTAAGTAGCTTTGTTACTCTCTACTTCAATGAATGGAAAAGGCACATTTACTATCACGTGAGAATTTGAAAAAAATTTAATTTAAAACAAAGGAGTGGGGAACAACTCCCTATACCGAAAAGTATGTCCTGCATGCTCTCTCGCTTCACTCTATCGAACATGTTTTCTAGAACCGGGTGACTTGGTTATATTCCTTTACTACTCCCGAAGCCGTAGAGCAGAGGAGCTGGGCCGAGGCCGCACAGCCGGCCGGCCTGTGACACGTCCATCCCTTCAAGTCCCGACGACGGAGAACAGCACCCAGCATGAAAGGCTGGGCCATGCTCTCCACTTCCAACCCTCAAACAAGAGCCAAATACCAGGGCCTCTCAAAAGCTCTGCCGGACAACAGCTTTCATTCTAAGTCAAATGAAGTCAGGAAATGGCTTAGCTTCTCAGTGCCCAGAAAGAATCTAATTTTTTAATACACGTATCTGAATTCTGAAAGAAAAAGTGTGCCAAACAATTCTTGATGGATCAATTCATTCTGGGAGCCCACTTAGGGCTGTTTTTAAAATTGGGTTCCTTAATTTCAAAACAAGCGCAGTTTGTTTCCAAATTCCAGGAAAGCGACCCTGAAGCAGAGCACGGAGGGACCGCTCTGCTGCGCAGCGGCCCGGCGGCTCCTCTCACCCCCGAGGCCACCCACAAAGAAAGCAGCACTTCCTGCGGACTATGCCCAAAATACCACCTACCACCTTCTTTGACGACCTCAACCCTTGCTAGAATGCTTACAGGCCAGGTCTTTTTTAGAGAAACTAGACGCTTAAAAATGGAAGGCAGCCCACTGTGGTAGAAAATGCCTGGGTTAACGAGCAGCTTTGGCAAATGACGGACTGTGTAAGCTGCAGTTCCCTCCTCTGTAAAAACGGGAAAAGTATCTTCAAACTGTTAAGAATCAGATGAGATGACACGTGTAAAGTGCTCACTGGGGTGCCTTCAAATGAGGGCAGTGACGCTCCTTCTCGTTTGTGGAGTATGCTGGCCAAAAGGAATAGGCTGTAACCGAAAAAAATCTTCTCATCAAACTGCCAGGAATGGTGGTCTCAGCCCAGGCTGATATTTAAAGCTGATGGCCCTGAGCCCTGCCTGACCACTCCCAGGAAGGGGGCCCAGCCTGCAAATGCAACTCCACGGTTACCTTCATGTCAGCAGCAGGCGGACAGGGCACGTGCAGGTGCAGCCCTGTAATTACGCAGATACCTGCATTTCACCCAGGCACCACGCCGTGTGGCTACTGTAGAGGAATAGTTCGTGTTTTTGAGAACTTGTAAAATCCCCTTACCCTGTGCGAATTTTCAAAATGCTGGGAAAGTAGCCATGATACACAGAGTATACAGCGGCATTTAAATTGGCAACAGAGTGAAAACAGATGTCTGAGTATGGAGAAATAACATTATTTTTAGAAGCCTAAACACAACTGAGTGGGTGGGCAAGTTTTAGCATTTTCTGGTCAGGACAATGTTAATATCAAGTTTGCAAACCACAAAAAAAGCTCCCCACTTTCCCTGCATAAAATGTGGTTGATTAAAAGGTGCGATACGACACACCATCATTTAACTAGCGGTCCGTTCCAAGGACAGTGCTTCAAGGGGTCTAGTAGGGTGAATAAGAAGGGGAAGAGGGCATGTTACATGAAGAGCGTGCCACCACTCTGAAATGGCAGAGGGAAAAAGCCAAGTTCAAGACGTCAGAACTCTGAGTCTATCAGAACAACTCCCATCTTCCGCAGAGAGACACTCGGGGGCGGGGTAGAGTGAAAAGAGCATGGGCTTTGGACTAAGAATCTCAGTTCTGACAATTCGAGAATTAAATTAAATCGCTGTAGCAAAGTACCTAATGGTATGCTCGCCATTAATAATAATGATAACAATTAAGACTCCAGATAACCAAAGAAATGTAGCTGCTTCTCTGAGGAATGCATTCCAGTTCCTCAGGAATTCCTTCTCAATTCAGAGGCCCTCTGCCCACTCCGCCCCGCCCCGTGTGTGTCGGGAACACCCATGAGAGACGAAGCTTCACAGAAGGCTGAGAATCCTTTCTTATTCTCCCCAGACTTCGTTCCTCACGCTCTCATTTCCTGAATCATACTGGCCACACTAAGCCAGGTTCTCTACTTTTTCCTTAAAAATTAGCCAATTTCTGTTGGGTCAAGGTGGAAGGGCAGGGTCATCTGCTCATCAGGGCCAAATCTGGGAATGCACAGATGACAGGAGCCAGCGCATGAACTAGAGCTGTCAAGGGAGAGCTAGAAGGAGAAAAAGAAAAAGGTGCTGTGAACTGGCAGCCGTGTGTGGCAATCGGGAAGGGGACACAAACACCCACTTGTCATCAGGGGTGTAATTTATCTTTGGGCACTGGGCCTAATTAAAACCCTTTAAAGCACTACTTTTCCCGAAACTAGACTAAAACAAGGCCAACTGATTCTATCTGAACTCGTGCCCTTTTTTAAACTAACGGTCAAGGACACTGAGCACTCACACAGTTAGAGAAAGGTAAGAAGATCACCTAGCAGTCTGCAGGTATATAGCCACAGACTTCTTTCTCCTTCGCTTCTCGCATTTTCCCTTCTGAAAACTACAAACACCACTAGAGCTAGCCAGACCCCAGTTAAACCCCATAACTACGTAGCAAGTTCTAAAACTTCTCTTAGTCCCAGTGTCTCCTCATTACAGATGAGGATAACATCATGTAAGAATTCAATGCGATAATCTGTGTTAAGTCACACAACACAGTTCATGGTACACTGAGAGAGCGCCTGTAATCATTACATTCTGCTTCTGAGGGTTTCGTATCAGCTACGTGAACAAGAGCCAAGGGCGTTGAGTCTCTCATTTGTTTGATCCATGGGTCGCTGACACACTCTCTAGCTGTGTGTCCACTCCGAGAACAGAATAACACGTACTCGCAAAACAGAGGTAAAGAACTCTGTTTTGATGAGTTTACCAACCAGTGATCTATAGTATAAAAAAGTTATATAAAGTGCAGGAGAAAATAAGGTTGATCACAGACTCTGTTAGTCTCTAGCTGAGTGATCCTGGGCATTCTATTTAACCGTGTTGACCCTCAGTTTCTGTTTTAATAAGGACATGACCCACCTTTCGGGTACTGTCTGAGTGTTAAATGAGAAAATGTATTATAAAATGCTTAACAAAGTATCTATCACAAGTAAATGCTCCATATATGGTACACTCTTTTTCTTTATTGTTACTGTTAGTGAGTGTTCCAAAGCATAGAACATCACCCCCTCTCTAAGAGATCTAATCTAGCCCAGAGACATCTGGAGGAGACCCCTGTGGCCAGCCCGTGGAGTTCCCCAAGACACAATTCAAGAACCACTGGGGAGGCCGGCACAATGCAGAAGCTTTTTGTCAAACAGGGTTTCCCCCACAGCTCCATTTCCCCTCACGTCTGCCTCCTCCACTAACTTAAAAATATTATTTCCGCCTCAGGAAATGGATATGGTAGGTGGTGTCACATCGACCATCATGCCACGGAGTTCACAGTGTCAATTACGATGGCAGTCATTCATGGGGGTTAAATAAAATGGTCCCTGTCACCAAATCTTCAAACCCATTGAAGTTCTTTCAAAATTCCTGTTTACTGTGACTGACTTTATACATCATCCTTCTCGTAATAAAGGATTTACTAAATAATTCAAGGAAATTTTGAGATACTTTGTAAAGAGTAATTGGGGGATGGGGGGGATAAGCAGAAAGTAATACAGTTTCTATGATGCATGTACAAGCAATGTCCTAGTATAACTATCTAGGGGTGAGAGACAGCCCACCCCCCTCTCCCCTGAAACTCACCCACCAGCCACAGATTCAAATTAGCACTATGCTTTGGCTACTACATGTAGGAGCAATTTATTCTAAGCTTTGTCAATGGATCAATTAATTCCTTTATGATCTGTCTGGCATAAGTTTTAAATTATTTAACCCTCCCGGAAAGGTTACTTTGTAGCTCATTTTAGAGAGCAGAATACTCAAGACAAGGGTTTGTGCTTTAAATACTAATATTCCAGCCACATTCAGATGTTCCATCAACCGAATGATTCCATTAGTTCACATCTGCCTCAAAAAGGGAAAAAGAACCCCACCCCCCAAAAAGCACGTTTCTCCATTAATAAATTTTGGCACAATAACTTTTCTGCCTATCACCTGGGGGAGGGGGTTACCTCACGTTTGGGAAACTGGGTATAACTTTATGGGTGATGCGGCATTGCCTAGAGAAGGCTCAATTTTTCTGCCAAAAAGGAAACAGTGAAGTAACCAGGACCTGCCAAGAACACATGTGAAAGAGTTAATGAGAAATGCCTGTGCGTGTCTTTCCTGGTTCAAGGAAAAGGGCTAAATAATAAACCTGAACTAATTAGAACACACGAACAACATCAAACATCTCCAGTGCTTCTCATCGAGTTTACAGAGTTTTCCTGGGCTGGTGAAGTTGCACTCAAATCCAACATGTCCAGAAGCGTAATTGGCTCCATAAAAGCCACTTAACTGTTGCTTACACTCATACTTGAGTCATTTTTTATGAAAAATTATGGGAAATTTACAGAGGAAACTGAGACTGTGCCTTCGCTAGTTCTCCAGATATGGCTCGAAACTGAAAAAGTGCTTACCTGGAAAACTGAGCCTTGGATTTTGGAAAATTTATCAAATTAAAGTAAAAAGTTGATCTTGGATTAATGTTTTAATTAAGTAGTGGCCTTGCAGAAGCATTTCGCATTTTTAAAAAGTTAGATCATTTTTTACAAAAAGACATTATCTACTCTGAGGAAAGCTACAGATTGTACATTGTGACACATTTGCTCCAGGAGTTCAACTTAAAATTTTTACTTGTTCCATGATTTCAGATCAACACAACACTCTACGGCAACATAAAAAGTTGAGAACGAGACACAAAGAGCCCATGAAACAGATAAATCATAAAGTTACCTCTATATCCTGGATAATCTTTGGGTACAGTGACCTATAAAATGAATTGGGAGGGCCATCTGTGGGTCTGTTTTTAAACAGGTACTGATCCCTGGCAAATAAAAACAAACAGATGTTACATTTTGCACATAAAGGGGGAATTTTACTTAAACATGGTGCTTACAAAAATATCATATCATTCAAGTCTTTTGACTCAAACTGAGCTTTCACAGTTCGAAAAGCAGGATTTCTGAGTTTAAACACGTGAGACACAAATTTACTTCAATTTACAGCTTTCTACCACAATCCTGGCCTTTCATTTTCTGAATACCTGACACACAATAATCCCGCCTTTCATTCTACAGTTTAACAAAAAGTGCCAATGTAGCTTTGTGGAAAATCTAACTTGGTACACATCAAACTTCCTCCCAGAAAGAAAATACAGCCCTAACCCGCACCCACACCACGACCAGCTATACTTCCTTCCACGTGCGGCTCTTCCTCTGTGCCGACCGGGCCAGGTGACTGACACGTGGAGTGATAAAGCTGTGTTTAAGTTAACGGGTTTTCTCTATAAAAGCCTGCCTGCTGTGCATTATGTCCAACCAGGAACAATAACGCAGAGCAAAATGGCTTTACCGGACTTTCTCATGTTTTTTCCCTTATCTATCTGTTGGTGATGGTCCCATCACCTAAGAAACATGAGAAAGGAAAAGCGTAAATACACAGCTTTGTGAAGCCAAATCACTCAAACTACACAGTACTTAACAGCTGATAACTATAAAGGAAATATACATTTCAGAAGGAAAACTTCTGACAGCTTTAACTTTTCCCCCCTAACTCCTGACCACTCATCTTTTCCCGCTTGTTTAAAATAGGCCCCCACATCTGGCAAGTCTGACTGCTTTCTTGAGTAATCCAACTGACCCTAGGTCAAAACTACTTTTTTTCTTGAGAACGAACTTACCACCCTCTTCTTTCTGAAAGTCCCTTCCACAGAGGGTCAGTGCGCACCATTCGTTCGATCAGCTTCTTCCAAAGCATTCCTTCCGAGATCACTCGCTGCCATTCTTTACACACCAGCTCTGCGGCACACAGAGACCTGGCATCCAGGTAGGAAAGAATGTTTTCTGCTATGTGATCTAGGCCTTGCTCTGCAAAACAGAAAAGGCAGTGGAGGGATGGGAAGGGAGAGGGAGACGTACCAGTCAGTCACCATTTCCTAAGCGTCAAAGAAAGCAACCCTGAGCTGAAACACGTCAGGCCCCGTGCTTCAGCAGTATCGACAGTCCTGCAGATGTGCACACGCAGGACCTCATAAACGTACACACTTTTTTGTTTCGGATTTTTAAAGATAAAACAATTGATGGCAACCGTTACTGTGTGTAAACGCTGATCCTGAGCGGTTCTATGTATCTGTCAGTTATGATGATGACTTATTTTCACTTTTACATAACTCTTTTCAAACCACTATGGGGCGGTAACTCCCCAAAGTTTACAGACGAACGAGGCACAGAGAGGTGAAGCACTCGAGGTCTCGCAGCTACAGGGTAGTAAAGCCAGGGCTGGAACTCTGACCTCTTGATCCAACATTTGTGTTCTCTCCCCACTGATTTACTGTCTCTTGTAACAAATCGCCCTACTAATCCACGAACCCGTGTGAATCCCTTAGGGCTAAGAGACAAAAAGGTGAAACGCTGACATCTTCAAAAGCTTATACAAAGGTAAATGGCAATCCAACGGTTAAAGTCAAGTGCACTTAGGTGTATCTCTGTTGATCATTTGTCTCTGAGTAGGTAAAATTCTCAAGATCAAGAGCCATGTGTCTACAAATTCTAGAACCTGAGGCGGTTTCTCCCTCCCACACAATGCCAGGGTCCTCTCAGAGAAGACTGAGATCCAGCCTCTGCCTGGCATTCCAACGTGAGATCACCATGGCCCACGTTACGGCCTCCTGTAAACGCCCGTCCTCGGTTCGAGGCGCATCCTCCGAGGCTACGAGAACCGAGGCCCCTCCTCGGGCCTGTTCTGCGTAGTGGCGGAACACCAACAAACAGGCAGAAAATTCCGGTTTCAAATCCAGGCTCAGCACGCAGCAGTCCTGCGACGCGAAACGAATGCTGAGACGTCCGTGCCCTGGGGTTTCTTTCTCACCACGCAATGCGGCAATCACCAGCAACGACTGTCCTTCCCCACTCTATCTGTGAGACTCACATGGGTTTCATGAAAAGACTGTAAAGACAAAGCACCACACAAGCTTAGTATCTGTTCTCCTTCTCAAGGTCACAGGCGGCACGGCAGCAGGAACCTGGCAGGATACAGGTGAATCATTACACTTTCGGAGCCTCTGCTTTCTCATCGGTGGTGACAGCAATCTTTGCCCCATTTTGAAAATATCGAAATGAGATGATGCTCAAAAAACGCTTTACAAACGAAGGTTTTCTTCGACTCTGAGAATGACTAACTACACTGTTGATCACAGTTTACAGGCCTTCATGTACCAACTTTGCTACTCTGGACTGGACCTGAGACCCGAGTTAAGATCAGATAATGAGGACCACACTAGGGCCACGACCTTTTCCTGCACACGTCATGATATCTGTTAATGCAGTTGGAGATTACAGTGCCTGCGCCTAATAGTCGTATCGAGTAGACCCCTAAGATGGCAGTAAGTCAAAATCCTAGGCCTCTCCCCGAGACCTCTGTTGAAACAATTCCCCCAACTCGGTATCTGTATGCCTATCTGGAGGGGTGGGTGCAGTTGTCCTTACTATAATTCGCCTTTGAAGCTTTACCTGACCACCCCAGTTAGCCTCTAGAACCTTCTGTCATCCAGAAGAGTGGGTATTCCACCCCGGATCTGCACGGGGGGCAAACGGAGGAAGTCCTTGTTCCCAAGTTTGTGGGCAAACATGTCAAATGGGTCAGAACCAAGGACAGCGCCCATGGTTCTGGAGCTGTCCCTCCAGGCTGTCCCTGATCTACTCACTGAATACTGTCACGGTGCCAGCACTGCGCTACGGGTTCTGTCGCGATCTGGGCGGCTGCGTCCAGCCCACACCTCTCCTCAGTCCTTGGGGATATCTGGAGGAACTCTGCCCCATGAGGACATGGCCACCTTCGTACCGCGTTTCTGACCTGCTGGTCTGGGAATCTGTCCAACGAGGAGAGCAGTGAAGCCGGCGTGGCTGCTCGGTGCGATCCCTTGCTGGTGCTTACTACGTGCAGTTGGTATTGCGTTTTTTAAAAACAAGTTGGCACTAGCTGCTTTGTGTCCCTTTTTAACATATGATTCATGTTCATTACAGAAAAGTGGTAGAATGCATGTAAGCAGAACATTAAAAACCCCTAAATCCCACCTCTCAGAGCTAACGCTTTTGGCATTCCGTACACACCCTCCAGGCGGACACAAGCCTGGGGTCTTTGAGGCTGGCTTGATGATCCACTTAAGAACTCTGCTGGAGTGTGGCATCAAATTTACCAGCTAATATCCCCCAAATACACTCACTCCGGTTGTCCAGTTCTTAAAACCAGGAAATCTGCCCGTCAATCGCCTCGGGGCACTACCACGCAGAATCACCAAACACAGCTGGCAAGCTGAAAAGGGCACGGGGTGCCCAGCAGCTCTGCCTCCGGTTTTCCATTACTCCTCGGTGTCCCACAATTCCTATCCTCACAGCTACAGCTTCTGTCCCCATCCTGCACCAATGGCTTTAGGCCTACTTGTCGACAGGCGCTACATGTTTCCTAAACACGTCACAGCTTTCTTGGACTATAATTTTTCTATCTTTTTCTGGTTTTAAAACCATTATTCTTAGTGGGGAAAGAAAAAAAGTGACGAGTGGAAACATGCGGCTTCTTCCTATCATCGCTGCACGATCTACTGCGAAGACACCGTCCCTTCATTCTTCACACTGTGCTCCCGAGATGATGTTTGTGTTTGTTTTCAACTCTCCCGTTTACTTATCCATTTTGGACAATTTTACATTATTCAGGGTTTTGCCGTCTTCGTACAATGCTCTAAGGTTCAGGCTGCCTTTCTGTGTCTCCATGATGCTGTGCCCCTTTCTTCCCTCTTTCCGCCCATGTTTATTTATGATCAGGGAAATCTCCAGATAATCACATGGTTCTGCTTGGGCTGCTCCACCGCTAGGACTGACAAAACAGTCATCGGAATTCCAAATTTCACAATCTCTCTGCCCTTTAATCATTTTCTTTAAAATCTCTATCCAAGGGCTAATAAACTTACGTCTTCCCTGGATCTGTCCAACGCTGGGGTACTTATCAGACTGTCTTCTAGTTCTACATGTGCCATTAGCATAGAGTCACTTTTCAAGGTCTGTATTACTTCCGTATCGCCAGCCAAATCCTCCTAGCTGGTTGTAAACACTCTCTTAACTGCATCTCCTGCGTCTTCTGCTCTGAGAGATGAAACAAACAGCGAGTCCAGAATGCACTGCATTTGCCTTTTCAGGTCTTGATGGCTGCAACGTCCGCTCGTCTGTATATGAACTGGGAAAGCACATCCAGGCCTCGGCCTGATTGGGTGGTCTGGGAGATGTTTCTCAGAAGCCTGTGTGGTTGTGTATGAATCTCTCGTGGTTGCTGACTTTAAAAACAAACAAAAGCAACAAAAACAGATTCCCTGGACATTCTTCTGACCTACTCGGTCAGAATCTTTAGATGGTGAGGGCCAAAAATCTACCTTTTTAAGCAGTTCCGCCAGGTAATTCTAACACGCTGGGCACTCTTGCTTCACAGTCCTCTTGGATTTTTCTTCCTCCATAGCTCACCACTGGGCTAGCGGTGAGTTTCTGCATAAGGAAATCGCTTACTAACAGATAGTTCCCCTTCTTTCAAAGGCTAACAGTCTAATTCAGCAGCATCTCAGTAATACAAATGAGACTTGGTTTACTTCCTTTGGATAATACTTTAAATTCATTTCATCCTCCTAGGAAGCAGCATGTTTTGGTCTCTTGGAAGATGCGCTGGCTGTAGAGTCAGGTAACCTGGTTGAAGCAAGCAGTTTTCCTTTTTGGATCTTGGTCTTCCACAAAATAGACAGGACAGTCAACGTTGAAACAGATTAGTTCACACGACCTGCACGAGAACCCTCTGAGAGGGGTACTCTCAATATCCTCTTTACAGAGAAGGAACTTCCCACCCTGGTTGGGAAGGTAAATTAGAGGAGGTTATTAAGGAGCCAGACACAGAAGTGCTTGATGAGTATCACTCTGTTCCCTTCCCTTGTCCCCAAATCCCCTTAGTTGATATTGTTGGTCAAGGAGCTAAGCAGTGTTCCTCTTTGTTATTTTCTGAGAGAAAATATTACACACCTCCTCTAGCAAAGCACTAAATAAGCCCCCTCTAATATCTTGGTTATAAGTCTCATCCCCTTAAATATTTGAAGGCTAGGAATCACACAACTTCTGTTTGAGCATTTAAGAGCAGACTCACAGAAGCCATGCAGACCTTGAAACTTTCTGGTTTCAAGCCTGTTCAGACAAAGAAGTTACTGCATAAGGCGGTCCATTTGCCAGGGCTAAAAAGCGCTTTGAGGTGATAAAACTAAGCATTTCCTTAGGTACCAATGTCTGGCTCTCATTTACTCCACCATGCTGAGACGCCTCCATCTCCCACCACCCCACCCCCTTCCCAAGGCAGCAGAGGACATAATGGCCTCAGAAAAATGAGGCTAAGATCCTGCACACACAATGCTGAAGACGTGCTACCATTGCTAATTATAGGGACAAGGTGAAAGTCTGGAAAAATTTCAATAATAAATTAAAACAATTAAAAGGCACAAATTTCGAAGCTCAATATGTAAATAACACTATCAAAATCAAACTCAAATGTGTAATAGCAGCTCAATGCCCTTGACTACAGCCAGTTATAACACAGCTGCTTAGATCATGCACTTATAGAAACGCTTATTATTTTAGAAACACATTTCAAAGAACAGCTGCAAAGAAACTTCCTTCCCCACCCACCTCTGCTGTCCCTTCCCCCTTCCTGGTCACAGATCTATGTGGCTATAAAATCTGAAGTCAGAAACCTTACACACACACACAAACACACACACACAACTGTTGACAGCAACAGTCATCGGATGCCTTTATCTTGGAATATACTGACCTACGGATTCAGACAGAAATGAAGTGAAATGATGCCCAGGTCACAAAGTCCGACACTTCTTTGGGCCAACAAAGTGCCACATACACCTACCTATATGATGTCAGGATGAACCAATTTGGAAATTAGTGGGTGAATAATTAAAACTTCCTGGCAATAAATCTTACTACCTCTGGAGAAGCAGGTGTTTCCTGCTTCCCTGGGCTTTTTATTTTATTATTATTATTGTTATTTTTTTACGCTGCCATCCTCAGAATACCCACCAGATGCCAGTCACATTACATACATCCTGTGATCTTTACGCTATCCCATGAAGCAGCAGTACTATTACTGCCACAGGGATAAGGAAACGGGCTCCTGTGCTACTGCGCAGGGGCTGGGTTCACACTGAGGGGCGTCTGAGCCGATGGCCATGCTCTCCGTGGCTACGCGGGGGTCTCTGGTGCAGCGCCTAGCCTAAGGCCCGAGCTACGCGCTGGTTCTTCCACAGCTCCAAGACCACTGATCGAGTCTGCCACACGTACGGTCCACAGTGATATGTCGTCCTTACTGGGGATAAGACGAATGAATGAACCATGGCCAAGAAGCTAAATGTTTCGAAATTCTTAATTGCTTAGACACCTTACCAAATGGATCGCCAATGTTTATCATGCGTTTTGAAGTACAATCTGCTTCTACTTCAAATGGTATAAATTTTCCCTTTAACGACAGTTCTTACAAACCACAAACTTAGCCTGCAGAAATTGACATTGCAGACTAAACATTTACCATGATTTTTAGAAAAGCATATCATAATTATCACTTTTTCCACTGAACCAAAAGGAGCCAGAGACCACAAACATTTTCCATTTTCCCTATACTGACAGGTATGATAGTCACAGTGAGCACCAAAAAGTCAGAACTACATACGATTATAATAGAATTAATGGTTTTCACAATCAAAAGAAGTCTTAAGTTGACTGTCAATTTCATCAGAGTGAAAATTCAAACTCAAGATCACCTATAGTAAAAGCTAAGCACTGATCAGCAAGCTGTTCCGCACATTATTAAATCTAAGTGGGAACATACGCAGGGCCCTGTCTTTCCCCTAACGCTCTGAAGTTTGGGTCTGGGTTAAGGAACTAATGCCAGGTTTAATCCAAGTCTACTAGAGACTGACTAACGACCAACTCGGCCAGCGTGTCCCCAGCTATTAGATCCATGCGTATGATACATACTGACATATGTATATATGTTCAGATCAAATCCTGTGAAAACAAATAGCATTTTAACAAAAATATTTCCATGTCCCAGCCAATGGTCCATTCATTTTGTGTAATAGTCAATACCACAAAATTCTGCTTTAACAGAGATATGGACAATGCCTTAAAATTTGCTATAATGAAAACTGAATTGTATGCAATTATACTAACCATATTTATATACATAACACATGTTCATCTGTTCTGTCTCTTCTCCGAGACCATACACTCCCCAAGAAAAAGGGATTCCTCTGAACTACACTCTACAAATCAAGAGAACAACAGTGCCACCTCGTGGATATTCTGTCAATAGAAGGTGAGGTCCCTGGCACTCTTAAATGTCTGAGAAGCAAATTACAGGGGAAAATAAAACTATAAGTAGAAGGCAATGAAAAAAACAATAAACAGATCTGCTTGAGAAAAATGAGGCGTAACTTCATTTAGTTAAAAGCACTTATGAGGAACCACCACCACCATCGACTTTAAAAACTACTTCAACTTTCCTCAGTGTGAGATGCAGCCTGAGTCAGGAGAAAGGCCTGCACGATGGGGGTTCTGGGGCCTGCACTGCACAGACGGGAGCTGCACCCCGTGTGCACTCATCATGCTGAAAGCCACCTCTAATTCTCAAATCCCCCCTCCTCTCCCTTCCTCCCATGCAATTAAAAGCATACCTTTCTCTTTTTCCACCCCTCTTTCTTTCTTTCTCTCATAATTAAAAGTAAATATTACTGAGTTGGGTTGCAAACCATGTATTCTATACGAGGGTCGACTTAAGGAATTTTCTAGAGTCATCTGAACTATAAGTGATTTCAGTTTTTGCACTAATTTTTGAAATATCCTGCACCGCACCATCACTTGCACAATCACCCCAATAACCAAGATGTGTGCTGCGGGGCATTCCATCCACTTCCCACAGTCTGGCTTCCTAGCCTACACGACGAGAAAGAGGACTAAGTGATGGCTCGGATCCCTTCAGCTATTAAATACTAGGATTCGAGAAAGAGAGGCTTCGTATTTTGCTTTTCTAGAAATACTAATGGGTGAAATGAGGCAAACGGAGCTACTTTTCAGTAAAAAGATAATGGCAGAGTCAAGATCTTCTAAGCTAACTCTCAGAGACCCTTAAATATTCCCACTGTAGAAAGCAAACTGACAAGTTTTAGAGGAGGGGTTAGAAATCAGAGGCTGGCCTGTCGACTGGCAGCCCCAGGTTTCAGGTCGTTTGCCGGGGGGACTACTCAGTGTGGGGCTTGGTGCACTGCGCATCAGACAGGCTGAGGGAGGAGCTGCTCTGAGGACCATCCAGAGGCTCCGACAGGGCCAGGGCTCGCGGCAGTGGCACCTGTGTGGCCCTGGCTATTTCTAAGCCTGCCCCGGCACGGCGGCTGTGACTTCCAGACTACGCTGACGTGGCAGAGGAGAACATCTGGCCAGCATTCTCTTCAGGAATGAAATCTCTCTCTTATCTAGCCAAATATAAACTGAAAAAAATTTAAAAGACAGAGATACAGAGAGAAGAAGATGAAAAGAGAAAAAACAATGGATGAATACTCAAAAATCAAAGGGGCTGAACAGGCAGAGTGCTGCAGAGCGTGAGGCTCTTTTGCATGATACTATAACGGTAGATATATGTCGCTATACACGTATCAAAACCCACACAATTAAAACACTGAGAGTAAACTGTAACGTGAAAAGTATGGACTTTGGGTGATAATGATGCGCCAGTGGAGTCATGGATTATAACGATGCCCGGCTGTGGCCTGCGAAGCTTACAGTGGGGAAGGCTGGAGGGGCGTGCGGGTGAGGAGTATAACTCTGCACTTCTCATTCAGTTCTGCTCTGAACCTAAAACTATTCTAAAAAATAGTTTACTGAAAAAAATTCAAAGTAAACTTAATTGAGTGAGTGTGAGTGTGTGTGAGTGTGTAAGTGTGTGTGTGCGAGAGCATGTGTGACTGTGTGTGTTCATGTGCACACGTGGGGAGGAGGAAGGGCAGTATGGGAGAGGATGCAGAATAAGTTTTGAGAAACGTAATAAACACATGCTATCAGTTTTCCCAATATGTTTTTGCCTTTCCCTAAAGTGTCACTTCAGATACAAATGAATATCCTAAACTTTGGGGCACTTCTCAAGCACAAACACTACAGGAAAAATTGCCCTGTGCTTAAAACAACAACAACAACTTATAAAGGGAACACTGCAGATTACACAGACTACATGAAAATAAGCTGCACAGCATTAACTCGTTAAACAGCTCAGACGAAACAACGCGCTGACGACGATCCGCACCAGCGGTCACAGGCCCGGCCTCCACTTCCTGGACAGACGCTAAATTAGAACTTGCCTTCAAGTTCTTTAGATTAAAACACAGTCCGGGTCCCAAAGCAGCCGCGTGGCGCTGTGCTCACACGCTCCTCGCGCCTGCGCGCACCGGCGCCGCAGCCCGGGCCGGCAGCCCTCCGCCCTCGGGAGGTGGGCGAGTTACCTGGTAACGCGGTGATGAAGTCCCGCTGCAACATGGGCTTCAGGTACGAGTTGATATGTCCATGCTGGTAATGACACATTCGGGAAATAAGGTGCTCCACGAACTCCACCTGATCTGATTCAGACCACTGGTCAAAATATTTAATACACAAGTCTTTTTCTTTTTGATAGTTTCCTTCTGACGGCCTCTTTCTGGAGACGATCACGGATGACGTTCCATTACTTATCTATTTTAGAAAAACAACAGCAACACAAATAATTAGTTTGACAAGGAAAAGAAATTTCATGAGTATTTCATTAGAAACATTTTTGCACTCGGTGAATTTAATCTTAAAGTGCCAGTTTTACCCTAAAGCCTTTACCACCGCTCATTCCGTTATTAATTCTTTCAGGAAGTAATTAAAAATGTATTCAGGGCCTGTGTCTGCGAATTCGTCTCTAAAGTAAATGGCGAAGTTACAGCTATTTCTAAAAGTAACTGATGTCTTAATCATTGTTCTCCAAAGCTTATTCCCAAACCACGCTGTTATCAGATAACGAACGTTGAAGACGACCAGCTTAGAAAAACCGCCCAGCCTGGCCAAGCGGACCTGACTAATTTAATAGTTCGTTTTACTTCCTCGAAGCTGAAAGTTAACGCGACATTCGGGAATGGCAATGGCTTCTGCACCTGTGTGCATGAGATAACGAGAGAGCATCCTAAAAGAGAGCACCAGGCCCGCCCCAGGCCTCTTCATTCCGTCGGTCTGGAGTAGGGCCCAAGATCATGCGTTTCTAACAAGTCCCCTGTGACGCTGCCGGTCCGGGGCGCAAATCAGGGACCACACTTTGGAGAAGCTTGAAGGCAACTGGATCTAAAAAGCTTCATTTGACCGAACAGTTTTGATTTCCGTATTGTTTCTGGGCTTATGCTAAACAGCTGCCTTTCACTCGCTTCTCCCGACCAGAAACCGCGTGCGCCTGCAAAGGGCTTCGTGTTCCATAGCTGGCTTACGGGTATCCCACCGACTTCCACATTAACTGTGCATTTCTCATCAAATCAACACGGTCCTTGTACAACATCTTGTCTGTTTTTTAGAAATTGAAACTATATACATTGCATTTGGACAATAGTATCAAAAAAAAAAAAAATCTGAATCCCTAAACTGAAGCCACAACTGCTACTGATCCCATGAAGCTCAGTAACTTAACTGTTTAAAAACAAAACCACCTTGATGCTTCTGTCAAACACTGGCCAAGGTATCTGCCCATCGGTCCTCTGGCAGTCCCTCCATGTGTAACACCAGAAGGAATAACTTGTAAGAGTTTGGAAAACTGATGAGCTGCATCACAAACATTTATAATTCTGTTAGGAGCTTCTCTCAGAAGTCCTACACAGAAAGGACCAAGAGCTTTAGTTATCAGCAGGCTCCCTAACTGTAAGTGGACTGAACCCACCCCCAGAAAGAAGGCTGCCTCTGAAAACACCCAAAAAGAGTCTTTGGCTTTCCTGATGAAATCTTATAAACCTTTCCTGTCTGAAGAAAGTTCTGTCTGAAGTCGGAAGGCATTCATTTACCACCCTCCCCATTTATCTTAACTATTCCCTTGTCTAGGAATGTTTTCCCCTTGTAATTTGTGAGGCAGAGCTCGCTCACAGCAAGTAACACCAGAGGGCAGCACTGAACAGAAATTTTAGATGTTGCTTTTATTAAGACGTTCAGACTCGAAAATCAACACTCAAAAACAGATGAAGTGAAAATTCTGTGGTGAATATCGACTGGTATATGGAACATCTTTGTTGCTTTTAATCATAAGGATGTTCACCATAATGTTGATAATAGAGACAAATTAGAAATAACTGTCCAATGAGAGGCAACCGGTTAAAGCAAATTATAATACATCTACACAAAGTGCTATATAATGTAGCCATTAAAATTAGGTTTATAAAGTAAGATTTTTTAATAACAAGAGAACACTTTTGTGAAAAATATTAAGAAATAAAAGGCAAGATGCAGAATTTTACATAGCATAACCACAATAATTTGTGTGAAAGGAAACACGCCATATGAAAATGTTAAAAGCGCCTAATCAAGACAAAAAGCTGTATGTTTTCTCCCCACTTTCTACTGTATTTTTTTTTGTAATATCTTGTCAAAATAATTCCTTTCACAAAAGTTTAAATATAATGATGGTTAACAACTTGCATTTATGTACTGCTTTCTAATCTACAAAATGCATTCAAACCCATTATGTCATCTGATAAGCAAAAGGGTTATTATTTCATTTACAGAAAGGTTCCTAACCATCTACCCTCCCTAGAGCACTGATCTACCATTAACGAGTTGACCGAAAAGAAAGATGAAAGAAAACCTGAAAGCCAAAGTGTTAAGAGCCGCGTGAACTGAAAAATCACTAGAGAATCCCACTGCAGGAGACGGAACAGGAAGGAGGAGCGGGAGTCAGTCTGAGCGCAGGGCCCAAAACCCAGGGCCAAGGGCGCGATTCCACGGCGCGTCCCCATTTCCGCTTCCAACCACCTGCCTGGCCCAGAACGATCTTCCTGGCGTTGTCGGCTCTGTTGCACTTCGTGTCCAATCTGTTGGAGACGCTTCGTTCTTGCTAACTAACCTACCCTTTCACTCCATATCAAATGAACCTAGAGAGTATTTTTTATAACATTATTCTCTTCAGATTTAGATTCGTTCTGCCTTTGTTTCTTCAAGAAAGGAAAAATAATTTGATGAAATCACACGGTTGATGAAAACGCCAAATCATGAACTTCACATACTTCTTCTCTGCATCCCACTCCAAAAAAATGGGGGATTGGGAGGAAAACTGGCAAACTAATAGAGCCAGAAGAAAAGGAAGCTAAGCTTAAAAGGAAAGGGAGAACCAACAGGAAATGAGGAAGAAGGGTGGGAACAGAATCAGTCACCAATGCATATAGTGGTGTGTGACAAGGTGCCATTCTGGTGACAAGGGATGCCAACACTGTCCATCTATGGATTAGACAGTGACCAGACAGAACATTTTAGGCTACAGTCACCTCAGAATCTTTGTGAAAACTCTAAAATCTTTTACTATTCATAAGACACTTCCCTAAGGAACAGGAGATAAATTAGGGTGAATTCTGAAACTAGCAAAACTGCACACACAAAGAACAAAACTGCTTGGCTCTTGTTTCCACTGAGGTCATGAGCTGAGGGAGCATCTCATCTACGGTCAGCTGACGGCTATCTTATCTGTGCGCGTTCATTCCTACCTGCCAAAGAGTATTTTTCTTTGGGGACTCATCTTCATTTTGATCCTCCATAACTGAAGTGTTCTAAGGGGGGAAAAACAGGTTATTTGAATTATGCTGAGTTTTGCAAATCCTAAATAACTACACCAAAATATAATTTTGAAAACCCGAACTGGAGTGTACCAACACAAACCCAAGAGCTAGTTGGCTTGTGGCTAACAGGTGCCATTGTGAGTTAAGGGTCTGTGCTCAGCGCTCATAAATCGATGCACTTCCAGTGGCTGGCCAAAAGCAAGCAGGAAGTCTTACTTATGTGAAGGCGGGGCAGACTCAGAAAACAGGCAAACGGCAGGAGCGGGGCTGAAGCTGCCGTCGCTGTTATCCTCTTACTTGTGATAAGAAGCCCCGGAGACCCGCTGAGTTCCCGACTGCACGAAACATTTACGAGAATGTCTGCTCCTCAGCAATGCACCCCAACCGTCGGCAAAGAGAACCGACAGAGCCTCGGCAGCGCCCCCCACCCACCGGCCTTCCTCTCTCCTCCCTCCCTTGATGGCCTTGTTCTCCTGCAATGGCTGTGCGGCCTCCCCGAGCAAGCATGGTGGGTGCCCCAACCTTTCCCCTGAAGAGGAGGATGCTGTCAGCCAGCAACAATCTGGCTGGCTTAGGAATGCATTAGCTTTTGGTTTTGTGTTTGCTGCACAAAGAGGCACTGTGCGATTATTCTTTCTGGTGACCTCGTCGCTCAGTAGACACCCATTAGCTGGAGATTAGACAGGACTGAATTTTCCCTTTGGAAGCTCCTACCTAAAAGCTAAATGGAAGGGGAAGTGGGGGAGCTGCGCTCAGGAAGGAAAACACCCCACTTAGGGACGGCGGCCCCTCGAAGATTCCTCCCCGAACCTAAAATGTGAAGACTGGAGTACGAAATTGCAACTACAGCACTGGTCCCAGAATGTTACCTAAAGGGACCCTACGGATCTGCTTACAGTATTTACACGGCCCTGTTGCCACTGCCTGTAGGTGACGAGCCCATCGCTCGGACTGTCCCCATTTTTCCTTTACGTTCTTCAAGCCGTGAAGTGTTTGCACCCACACAGTATGTCCCAACTGTCCATAATGGTAGAATCAGCGCCCACGTCACAGAGCTGCCTCTGATCAGGAACGGGATGCGTGTCACGGGAAAGCCAAAGGCTCTGAAACTGGAGAAAGGGCGGACACCGACTGGGTCACTTGCTCAGTGTGCGTGCGTGATCCTGAGCGAGCTGTGCTGCCCAAGGACAAACACAAAGCACACAGAGGCGCGGCGGGGACCGAGACGACCCAGCGCCGTGCCTGCTACGCCACAGGTACTCGAGAGCTCTGTCCACGCGCGGCCCTGCACACGCGACTCCCCCGCGTGGTACCTTGTCGTGCTCTTCTAAGCTCAGACTCCGCCAGAATGGCTCCGGATGGCTGCCGACAGAGAAACCCACTGGCTTCCTCCACACAAGCTCATGAGCCCCACGGCAACAAGGCCTGCAGGGGGGAGGGGGCGGGAGAGCAGGGCTCCGTGTGTGAAAACCGACCAGGAACTAGCGGGGAAGGCAGTGTCGTGTGTCCAAGTGTCCGAAACGGGTCTGGAATGGTGGCAGCAATAAATGATCCCGAATGAAAAGAGAACGGAGAACAGAGAAACAGAAGTAGCATCTCTCTCCGCGGAATTTTCCTTTTACTGCTCTCTTGAAGGACAGACAGATTATTCGTAAAGCTGGCAGGTTCCGTTGGGGGAGTGAACAGAGCGGGAGTGGTGACTCAGGGCGTCACCTCCTGAGGATGACCGGTAGTCACGAAGCCATCCGTGCAATGTCACAATGTCCTGGGTTCTAAGAGACTGGCAAGAGGAGACAATGGCTGGACACATGAAGGGCCGAGCGCGTGAAGTAGAGGAGAGGGGAGGGGCTCCCGCCGCCACGTCCGCGGGCGCCCCAGACATGTACACAGCTGTATGTGTCGTCAACGAAAGACTTCTGAAATGCAGGAGCCTGAGCGCGCCAGGGCTCGGCCGGCCTGGGCTGCCCCAACCCCTTCCTCACTCGGGGAGTGAACAAAAGGGACTCAGCAGTCCCTGCAGACGGCGCAAGAAACAACTGTCTCTGAAGTAAGAAATTTTAATTCTTCCTTCCACTCATTCCAATACGGAGAAATGGTGTTTGTTCATATAGTTGAGAAGGAAACGACCCCTCTGATAAAAACAGCAACTATTTCCTTAAGGCTTGATAAAAGTAGATAAATACATGCGATTTAATTTAATAAAATTATATGCGGTAAAGCCCAGTGGGGGCTGGAAGAGTTCCCTCACTGTATGTGTATTTTTGACTTCTCCTATAAAGCTCCCGGGAGAAGATGCTAAGGGGAAAATGCTGCCGCTGATCACAGGATCATTTCCAGAGTGTTCCTGGTGACGCAAAAGACACTCGGAGAAAAAAGGGCCCTAAGAGAAGAAAGGGTCCTAGGGTATGACTAAGTTTAAGAAATCCTGTGTACTTATGTGCACCCCCCCGCCGCCCTCGCCACGACGCACTTCATTCAGATACCAAAGGCTCTGAAACGTGTCGTAATTTAAAACCCACGTTAAGTCAGTTGGATGTAGTTTTCCCAAGCTTGTCGGACATGGACAACTCCCTTTCCTAATAATCTCTTAATACCTCAGCACACCTTGGCAAACACTGGACTAGGGCAACAGCATGGCACATTTCCTTCCTCCTCCCCCTTCACCAGACAGATACTTCTGGGAGACAAAAGAAACACCCACTTGAGTTAAATAAAATATGCGCCTTTTCTATTCCCCATCATCTTCCCCAGACCGCTATGTGGGGTTGTGGGAATAGGGAGGGAGGACAATAAAAAATTCCCTTACAAGAGCCACGCTTTTTAAATCACTGGCTTTTATTTCTTAGAGGTATAGCAGACAAAAGATCACAGGCTCAAGAGTGAGGGAAGAAAAAACAATGAGCCTCCCAAGAGGAAAGGAAGGTGGTTTCCTACATCCAAACACTCACCGCCACCATGAGGTAAGCCGACCTGCCACCTGAAATCCCCTCTAAGTCCCAACACTTCTGGGAAAGGGAAGTTCTCTGAAATACCAACCTGGCTTATTCACTTCCTACCCTTCTCATCATCGCCTCTTTCCTCCCACATCTACCAAGAAGCATTATGTAAATAAAAATGCAGAGCTTGGTATCCTGACACCACTACCAAGGAAAGACATGGTCCAGGGAGCAGCAGCCAGACTCTAGGGCAGACCAGCCTCAGAACTACTGACACTGGGGCCAGGTCATTCTCGGCTGTGGGGGCTGTCACGTGCGCGGTGAGGTTTCGGCAGCATCTCTGGCCTTTACCTACTAGATGCCGGTAGCATCCCCTCCCTTGACCTAATGGTGACAACCAAAAAATGTCTCCAGATTACCACATGGGGCAGGAGGGCAAAACTGCCCCCCTTCCCTTAAGAGCCACTGCTCTAATGGTGTCAGCACTTAAACTCGCCTCCTGGGGAAGACATACTAAATCACTACCATCTCAGGCCTGGCCTTTCTTTCTCTTGGGCTTCTTTCTTTGGCCCCTGTGACAGTATGTGGTTTCTTCAAATACAGTCTAATCTCACCACGGCCAAGCACTTCACTGCCATCAAATTCATATTTGAGGAAACTTAATTCAGTTCTTTATTACAGATCCCTGGGCTTGGTTGGGGTGTAGATGAAGGCTATAAATATCATAAAGTCTCAAATAAAAGTTAGTGCGTGTACAGGCCTCCAGAAAGAAAATACAGAGCCTTCGTGAGATTCTCAAACATGTCCCAAATGCAGTAAGATAGCAAAGCATATCTTTGACCAGACAGCAGACCAGAGTGGCTGGAGCCTAGGAATACGTGTTTTGTTTTGTTCTTTTTTAAACTTCTCCAGGTAATTTTTATGTATATGTGTTTTAAAGATCACTGCCATGAGAAAACAAAGTGGTCCATGTAGTGGCACCACCCTGAGTAAGGAAACTGCGCTGGTGCCTTCGCAACAGACTCCATCCAGAACACACTTCGGAACCATCAAATACCATGAGAACTACGTCTGTCTCTTCTTACAAAGCCTCAGAAGACACCAAAGGGAAAATGCCGCTCTCAAGCTACGATGATCAGAGGATCATTTCCAAAATGTATTCCAGATGACACAGGAGATGCTCAGAGAAAAAAGGGATGCAGGGTCTACTTAAGTCTGGCAAATGCCCTGTACTGCAGGAGTGCTCTCTCCACCCCCGTTTACAACTCACTTCGTTAACACAGTAAAGGCTCTGCAACAGCTCATAGTTTAAAGATCAGGTGAAGTGAGCTGAACCTAGCTTTGCCGGGTTTGTTGGATACAGACACCTCCCCCGCCCTGCCTTTTATAATAATCTCTCTTAACAATACTTTAACACATTGGCAAACACTGGACTAGGGCAATGACATGGCACAATTCCTTCCTCCTCCCACTTCATCAAGAAATCCTTCTGGGAGATAAGAAACACCCACTTTTGGTAAATACAATATATACCTTTCCTACTCCCCATCACCCTTCCTGCTACATGGAGTTAGTCTCTGTGTAAGTATAACAAGCTCCAAGCAGTGGGATATTTTTGCCAGTAGGTGCCACCAACTAACACAGACTAGATTTCACTTAGAAAACTTCAAACTTCAAGAGTTATATAAGAGAGATCCATTTCCTACTTTAAAATACTGCAAATTCTGTATCTTGAGTTTCATATTGAGAAATGCA
Organism: Pteropus medius; assembly: GCF_902729225.1. Lineage (NCBI taxonomy): Eukaryota > Metazoa > Chordata > Mammalia > Chiroptera > Pteropodidae > Pteropus > Pteropus medius. The sequence continues at coordinate 10,479,549 of NW_024340699.1, forward strand.
CATAAATGTAAGATTTTCATACAAAAAGCATCTTCTGAGAGGAAGCAAAAAAAAAAACTACAAAGGATCTGGAAAACATGGGCACATTCTGCCATTTTCTCTTGTACTTTTAAATTTTTGGACTTAAGACATTATGGATGACAAATACATAATGCAAAATGCTATTAGCTAACTTTATTAAGTCTCTGTTCTAGGCTTGTTTCATATATTGTCTTTTAATCTTCAGAAAAAAATATTAAACTGGATATTCCAAATGTACAGAAGAAACTGAGGATCAGAGAAGTAAGTAATTGGTTAAAAGCCACAGTTAGTAAGTATATTAAGAGACTGCATTCAGATCTAGGTCGGTTCGACACAGAGCTCAATGTACTTTCCATAAAGAAAAACACATCTCAGGTGTTTTCCAACTGCTGGTTGTAGCCTATGACATCAATTTAATAGGCTACAACCAGCATTTTTTAATAAAATGAAATAGAATATGAGAATTCCCCTGCCCACAATGAGAAGCATAAGACATATCACACCAAAAGGATAGAAGGAATGCACAAAAGCAAAATAGAAAAATTCAAATTAAAAGGAAAGCAAGTTATTATTGCAAGGAAAGCAATATTCGAGTCAAACCACTGAGTAACCTAAAAAGGTTTTAAAAATCTCTAACAGGCAAAATTTATAGAGGATAATGTGTGTTTTTATGTACTGAATATAATACCACAAAATGCATAAAAAATATTTTTTAATTTTTTAAAACGACTTTCCATATTTGACTGATCAAGTAGACCAAACAAACCTTTTGATTTTCCATGGACCATTTAAAAAAACCGACAGAGCATCCTAGGACGAAGAAGAAATGTCACATACAGCCAGAAATCAGGGAGGTTATTATATGTTTAATATGAGGGCAAGCAGAAAAGCCTAAATCTAGTTTGCCAATTACGACTTGCCACAGATTCCAAAGATAGGTAGATGGAATAAGGACTGGCAGAGGCAAACCAAACACCTTTGTTTTGTTATTGTTAATTCCACCAAGGTCCCTAATCTAACCCCAAATTCTTTTCCCTTAAACTTAAATCTTACCAACCAATTGCTGGGAAAAAGGACCAGTGGACAGCACAGAGATACTATCATTCCAGTTATGCATGAGAGAAGTGAACTTACTGTATACCACGTATGCCTTAGTGCATGTGGCATACTGCTCTCATGGAATCTGATTGAAAAGTTACTCCAAACTAAATTAAATGTGCTCAAACGAGTATTCGATGTTATTTTTTAAATGACTTGAATCACATATTCAAAACTGAAGAACAGAAATGGACCAAAAGCAGAAAGAAATGAAACGAGATTTAACTCAGGAAAGAATAAAAACAAGGTATTAACAGAAGTGAAAGTAAATCACAATGCCCAAGAATGATAAATTCAAATGAAAAATGTAATGAAACACTGAAGAAAAGAGAACGAAAATGAGATGAAGAAAGAAGCAAATGAGACAGAGACAAAGTAATTGACATGGAAGACAGAGAAGATCCAACCTAAGTATGACTGGAATTTCTAAAGATACACAAACGCACACACACAAAATAAATAAATAAATAAATAGATAAAATGGAATGAATAACATTTAAAACTATAATCCAGTGGTCACCAAGGTCTGAGTAAGGGAGTGACAGATAAAAGAGTTTCATTTTGGAGTAACAAAAATGTTCTAAATTTATTGGTAATGGTTGCACAATTCTGTGAATACACTAAAAATCAATGACTTGTATATTTCCAATGGGCAAACTGTATGATATGTAAATTATCTCAATAAAGTTGTAATTTTTTAAAACTATAATTCAAGAAAACTTTCCAGAAATAAAAGGAAATCAGAACTACATGTTAAAAAGGTCTCCTGGTACTAGTGAAAATTGGCCCACAACATAAAACTTAGAGATATCCTAAGAAAATTATTAGACTTTAAAGAGAAAGAAAAAATTTCTCAATCTCCAGTCCCAAGTAATTTTTTGATTAAAAAAGAAAAACTTACAAGAGAAGGAGCAGACACATCAAGTGACTTAAAAACAATGTACCAAGCAAGGCATCAGTGGAGCAGCACTTTCCAAAAACTGCAGTAAAGAAAGTATAAAGCAACAATTTTATATCCAAAGGCAACTGAAAATAGTTTTAAATAAGTAATAGGTCAGGGAATTTTGTATCCACGAGCCCTTCGTGAGTAAACGAGAGATGACTTGGAAAACTTTAGCAAAGAGATTAATGGTAAACATTTAAGATAATTAATTATAGACCTAAGAATAAAGCAAAGATGAAGATGAGGGTAAAAGAATGTTCATAGATTCTGAGAAAGGAGAAATAATGCAGCTTGAAAACTGGAAGGAGAAGGGAGCAGGAAAAGTTAAGAAAAATAAACTGATTATTGTATAAGCAACAGGTGGGAGGTTAAAGAATACTATTAAAGATTGATAATAAATCTTGTTAATAAAACATTAACTAAGAAACCAAGAATTAGAGGCATTTTTAAAATAAGCAACATTTTAAAAATTATAAGTAAAAGATAATCAATATAACAAAAATACAAACCTTTCTAATTTTAAAAATTTCAAAAATTAAAGCCAAGAAAACACATGATGAAAAGAGAGAAACTGACAGATATGCAAAGACATGGATTAAAAATATACTAACTCACACTACCCCCAACAAAACAAATCAAGAGGACAAAAAGTAAAGTTCAGAAGAAAAAGCATAATCAAGAAGGCAGGCAGATCTTAGAGATATCAAGCTTTACACCGTCAACAGAGGCTAAACCTGCTTTTCAAGCACATGTGAAAGAAAAACTTATAAAAAAAATTGGTCATATGTTAAGTCACAAAGAAACAGTAAGTTCCATAAAGGAGAAAAATCAAATAATAGTCTCTGATCAAATGATAACAAAACTAGAAATAACTCCCATTAAAAAATTAAAAGTTTCCCTTTAAAAATCAATGCTAGGGAACAATTTACGAAGCTTCACCTGTATGTCCTTTGAAGATTTAGTAGATAGAATTTTCCTATGAAACCACGTTGGTTTGATGCATTTTTATGGATTAGTTTTTTGATAAGTTTCTCAATTCTTTTCTTCATAACTTGTTCTCAGTAAGACAACTCCACATTATAAAGATGATAATTCACCCTAATTTATAAATTTCACACATGCCTAACAATCACACAAAAGGCTCCTTAAGGAAACAGCCAAGTTGATACTCAAGTTCATAAGAAAAAACAAACTTATAAGAATACTTGGGAAAAAAATTGGAAAAAGAAAAGCTACATAGGGGGATTTAAGCCCTACAAGACATTAAAATACACTGCACGACACTCTAATTAAAAATGAAGCACTTTTATGGCATATAAATACAATTACTTCAGAGTGGGAGTCAGCGAGCCTTTTCTGTACAGAGTCGGAGGGGAAATATTTTAAGCTTTGAAAGCTTCACCGTTTCTGTCACAACTCAACTGTTGTGGCACAAAAGCAGCCACAGACGATATGTAAACGAAGGAGTGTGGCAGCGCTCCAACAGGACGGTGCTCCAGCGTAACGTCATTCACAGGACCAGGCCCGCGTTCAGCCAGCGGGCCAGTTTGCTAACGGGGTGGAATGTCCGAAAACAGACCCAAGTACATATGGAAATTCGGCACCTGATAAGAATGGTTTCTCAAATCACTGGGCAACTTTTTAATAAGAAGGGCAGGGACCAATGGTTAGCCTTTTGGAAAACAATAATGTTATGTCCATACAGAATACACGTGAACAGACTGAATAGATCAGAAAGTTAAAGAGCGAAACCGTTAAGTACCAGAGAAAGACATGCATGCAATTCTTTAAAACCTGGGTGAAGGGAAAGATCATTTAAGTATGAGTCAAAATTCAGATGCAATAATAGAAATGACGGAAAAATTTGGCTAGGTAAAAACTTTACTTTTACATAGCAATATTTTTAAAAACAGCATAAATAAATAAAGCCAAAAGGTAGTGAAAAACTGGAAAAAATATTTGCAACATATGTCGCCAATAAAAGGACTTTTATGTCTAAAAATTTCTTTTTAAGCTGGGGACAGGGGCGGTAAAAATTACCAAAATCCCAATAGGAAAACGAGGAAATGACATAAACAGACTTTTTAACAGATATAAAAAGAGATCCTTAAAAATGTTCAGACTTGTAATTAAAGAGATGCAAATTAAAGCTACACATTTCCCACCTAACAATGGCAAATATTCAGAAGACTGACAACACATCCTGTCCGTAACACAGTGATAATGATCCAACAGGCCCTCAGAGGAGAATGCTACATAAGCAGTTGTACGTTTTGATCCGGCATTACCCTTTGATCTTGCATTTACTTTTTGATCCAGCAACCCCACTTCTAGGAATTTTCCCTGAAGATACATTATAATTAAACAGCAATATGAAAATACACGTGTACAAGGTTATTTGCTAGAGCACTGTTTGTGATTTTAAAAAAACTGGAAACAATCTACATGTTCCTATGTAAGATACTGGCTGAATAAACTAAGGCGTACAACACAACAGACTACTATGTAGCCTGAACCAAGAATAAGGAAAACCTCTATGGACTGATGAAGAGTAACTTTCAGGCTATATTATTAAGTAAAACAAAACAAAGTGCAAAAAAGGTATACTTGTTCATCAGTGCATTAAAAAACCAGGAAGGATAAACCAAAAATAATGAAATTGGTTCCCCAGTGGAAACAAGATGGAAAGAATGGAAGAAATGATGACTATACCTTTTTATGTTGATTCTGCTCTGAGAACTACATTTAGTGCTTTATGTGCTCAAATAAAAAATAAAATCAACAAGGACTGGGAGAGAGAGAGAATCATCAAAAGAAATAAATGAACCTAAATATATTTCAAATGAATAACATAATCAAACTTAATGGTAGAGAAAAACTAACATAAGTGACTCTTGAACTCAGTAGACTAGTCACGAATGAGATTTTTTCAGTTGTAAAGAAATATTCAGTATGGTTAAGTACATTTATTTTTCAGTGATATAAGTGAGCAATCCTCAAACTATTCACTATGTATTCTAGAGCTTAGCAAGTTTATGTATTGTAGAAAATAGGAGCTGGGTTCTCCACTGTTAGAGCTATAAATATGAAAAGGTTTACCTTACAGAAAGCTAGAATGGAGACATCACTGTGAATTCATGGTTTTTTAATACAATGAAAAGGAAGGTGTCTTTTTTAATACAGAGAGACAAAACTGCACGTGTACCAAGCACACAGCTGGCTACGCGGGCCCAGGAGCAATGACATCCCGACAGCACATGACGCACACCTATCACCCAGATCTAAATACGTTCTTCACGGAAAGAATCAGGGCCCCTGGACAACTGACTGATGGGCCGAGTACAGGGAAATACAAGACGAGTCTGGGATGTTTCTGTTGCAGCAGAAAGGAGGTGCTTAAAGAATCATGAGGACCGATCAAAAGGTTACAGGAGCCAGCCTGAGAGGGCACCCACGGGACAAACTCGGACCATCAAAATAAATGAGAACAGATTATATTCCACTGAATAAGACAGAGAACTATATGTCTATACTGAAATAAAATGAAATTCTAATGAGTATATTTATACAGTTTCAAAGTATTTCTCCATAAAAACTTAATTATAAAGGGAAAAAAATGTAACTTTACAGTGAAGAATGCTACTAGACACCACCTAACTCAAGGAATCAAGGTGATCAGCATCAGTAACGAGACAAATCTAAGTCATGCACCACCGGACAGGGTGCAATGAGAGCATAGCGAACTTCTGCGACATTCCTATCGAAGATGCATGAACTACACCTGATTATAGGGACACTTCAGATGAACCCAAATTGACAGACATACTACAAAATAACTGACCTGTCATCTGCAAGTGTTTGAGTCACAAAAGTCCAACAAAGACTGAGAAACTGTTCCAGACTGAAAAACTGAAGAAGTATGACAAGGTAACACATCATTCTGAACTGGACCCCTTTGCTCTAAAGGACATTATTGGGACCTTTGATGAACAGAGACTGAGGACTGGATGGTAGTAATGCATCAGTGTTAATTTACTGATTCGATTCTCACATTAGGATTATGTAAAACATCCTCTTTTGTAGGAAAAACACACTAAAACATGAAGAGGCATTCAGTTGGCTTTATATTCAAATCGTTTGCGAAGCTATTGTATTGCACTGACAACCTAGCTTGAGATTGTCTCAACATAAATACAAAGCAATCTTTCAATTAATTAATACCCAACACTTCAAACTGTGGGATCGTATCCCTAGGAAAAAATGTGCCGAAATCTTTCGTGCCCTCTTCCCCACCACTGTCAGAGATCTCAGTGAACTCACACCAGTACTGACAGGACATGATAGGTCCATGAGTCGTCCCCAAGCCATCCGCTACTGGTTGACAGTTAGAGGCCACCCACCGACCACTTTTCTATGAACTCTACCAGATGCCCTGGGCAACGTTTCTTCTGGCAAAGCCTTTTCTTTGTAATTAAGTCAGTGATAGTTTCTTCTGGCTACCATTACTCTAATCCTTAATTTTTCATTTTCTGTTATCCTAAAGATGACGGATTTAACGTTTGCCGTTTACTCCAAATTAAATAACTAGGAAGCATCCTTTAACCTAAGCGATTTTACAGACTCCAGGGAGCGAGTCCTGGTTGTCTAAAGGGAGGACAGGGTAGCAAGACGCTTCCTTAGAGCAGGGTAATAAGCCTTTACACGCAGCGTAGCTACGAAAGCTGGCGGCCTGTTCTGTGTATGGCCAGGCCGCAGCAGAGCACGAGGCACAGCCGGTAGTCAGCAAACAGGTCCACGACGTGAGTGGCTCTGCGCTTTCTTAAAGCATTTTCTGAATAACCTCATTCTAACTGACCGATCTCAATTCTGACTCCAGTCATGGCATCCAGGCAACTCAGTAGGACGGCGTGGGCTGGCACAGCTGTCTGTGTTGGAAACGTCTCGAGTTCTTTCCCGTGGCCAAGCACAGCCAGCAGTGAGATCTTTTAGTAGGCCATGCCTTAGCTGACTCGACACATACTCAACAAGCTCAGAGAGGAGAGAGCTGCCATTTGTAAAGAGGCTTGTGAATTTAGAATATACTACCGAATCACGCAAAAAAGGCTTGGTAAACCTTTTCAAAATAATAATGTTCAGTCCTAGCAACTGAGGGTACTGTGAGATCCAAACCCTCTAGAAAACAATGACAGTCTAAATCCTAGAAACACACCCTAAGTAATTCAAAATGGAGGCAAAGATTTATGCAAAGACGGTGATTAGTTTTTTAATAATTACAAAGATTCTAAGCACTCAGAAAAATAAAAAATTATGGGATGTTTGTGCAATACATAATATTATATAGTCCTTTCAAATTATGTTGAGAAATTTTTAATAGAAAAACATTAACTCAATCATACTAAACAAGTGCTCAAAGCATATAAAATAAAGCATATAAAATTACAGTTGACCCTTGAATAATGCAAATGTTAGGGGGCTCTGACCCCCTGCACGGTCAAAAATCCATGTATAACTTGACTGCCCAAAATTTAGTTGTCTCTCAGTATCTGTGGGAAATCGAGGATGCTCAAGATCTGTACAGAAAATGGTGTTAACTCAACACACACGCTCAACCCTCCACATCCATGAACTCCCAACCACGGATCAAAAATAGCATGCATTGAAAAAAACCCGTATAGAAGTGGACCTGTGCAGTTCAAGCCCGTGTTGTTCAAGGGTCAACTGTATGCGCGCGCACACACACACACGTATAAAAATATTTTCAACTACGTAAAACCTAAAAGTATGCCAAAATACTGAGTTGCTGACTCTTTAAATTGAAGACTATTTTTCATTTTTCTTTCTATTTTTATCCCAACATTCTACAACATACATGTATTGTATAACCAGAAAAGAATATTTTCAAGCACAATAAAAATATAAGCTAGTCTTCAAAGCAAAATTAATTTTTACTCAAAGGCATTCTTTCAACTCACATGAATACCTGGATTCAAAGAACTCAACTAAGTGCAAAGTAGTTCTGGCTCTGACAGCAAACACCACCACACCATATAACCCTAATGACGCCTCGAAACAGCCATTCCTTGGCATTCCAGTTGATTATGCTTACTCGGGTCCTGTTCTAGAAACAGGTCTATCTACCATGCCAGAAACGACGTGACCCTTTCTCTTGTGGAACTTGGATTCCGGAGGGAGAAAGACAACAGACGGGAGGAGGAAAAACAGACATGGAATATAATTTCAGGCAGTACTAAGTGCTGTGAATAAAAATAAAGCAAAGGAAAGGAACAGCGTGAAAAGCAAGAAGCTATTTTAGAATGGGTGGTCCAAGAAGGCCTCTGAAGGAGAGATTTGATCATGGAAGCTACTGGTACAATAACATAAATAGCATTCCTATTGCGTAATTGTCCTAAGATTTAGAAAACTGTTTATGACTTAAAATAGAGATAATCATCTCTATGAAAACAGTTTCTACTTTAAGAGGCAGTAGGCATATTGAAATAGAGAGACTAGGTTTAAATCCTGGCTTTGTCACTTAGTAGCTGTGTGCCCTTACTCAAGTCACAAGCTCTCCCTCTGAATCTGAATTTACTCATGTATGAAAGAGACATAATAGCAACTAGGTTATAAAGTTCTTCAGAAAGTTAAGAACAATAAGGCACGGGGGAAAACTTAAGTAAACGTATCTAGCATAAGTGTTCATTAACTGAGTTCCTTACATGCTTATGGTTCATCCACAAAATGAGTGCTATATATTGAATGATTCCTCATGAAGGATCATTATTGCAAGCATTTCACTACTGCAATTAGACGCATATCATATTTTTATCTTCCGACCATACCAAAGACTCCAAAGTCCAAATCACTTCTGTCTAAATGCTTGTTAGATGTCGGTGATATAAATGGTACTACTGGTTGGATAGGATCGATATCAGTTTTACTAACGTCACACTCACCTTTCAACTCTTCACTTGTTTATCAACTGCCTCTTCTTCCATTTTGTATCCCTAACTCCATAGTTTGGCTTCTACTCAGTCAACAGTTGTGATGGTTTATTTTATGTGACAACTTGGCCGTGCTATGGTGGCCAGCTGATTGGTCAAGCCCAGTCTAAGTGTTGCTACAGGTGTTTTGTAGACGCGATTACCATCTGTAATCGGTAGGCTTTGAGCAATGCATATTAACTTCCATAATGCAGGTGGAACCCCACCCAATAAACTGAAGACCTTCAGAACAAAGATTCTGCCTCAAGCCTACAACAGAGAAATCCTACCTGAATTTCCAGCCTACTGACTTGCTCCAAATTGCAAACTTGCCAGTCCCCAGAATCACATGAGCCAATTTTCAAAAATATCCATCCATCTATCCAACCGCCCAATCTCAATCTCTCTCTCTCCCTCCCCCTGGCTCCCCCTCTCCCTCTCATCTATCCACTGTGGGGTCTGTTTCTTTGGAGAACTCTAATACACTGGTCAACCTTAGAATAGGTCTCCCTGCTTCCTCTCTTCATTCTATTATCTGCGTGGCAGCCAGACAGCTCTCGTTAACATGTTAGCCAGATAAACTGCTCCTCTGGTCAAAACTCTCTAATGACTTCCCATCTCATGCAGAATGAAAGCCCCGAACTTTGGAGTGCCCTACCCGGCTTCTCCATGGCACTTATCACTACCTAACATAGTATGCGTTTTACTAAAATTTGGGTAAACAAAAAGTGATTTTTCACTAATTCTTTGTGCTTTCCTATGTTTTCCACAATAGGCATTTATTTTTATTATAATCATGTATCACTGAGGATAAATAATGAAAATTAGAACGACCTTTTTGATCGAAGTTTGGTCAAAGTTTAAAAGCCTTAAGAAAATTCATATCTTCTGATTCAGAATTTTTCTAATGAATAATATAAGTATACACTAAAACTTAATGACCTTAATGTCCATCAAAAAGAGATTGATTAAATGACTGTATACCAGATAATCGAAGTCTACAGTTATTAAAAATGTAGACCTAAGTAAATCATATTGATAAAAATCAAGTTATAATTCAGTACATAGAGTATAAGTCTATAAACAAACACAAAAATATCTATATACATATTTTTATAGAAATATAATGTCAAAAAGAGAAATCAAAGAATGAACAGTAAAGTGAAGTGAGATTATAGCTCAATGGTTAATTTCTTCTCTAGACTTTACTGTCTAAAATTTTTACAATGAAAGTGTTACTCTCATAAACAAAACAATATAAATCTACAGAAATACATAAAACCAGCCTTACAAGCAACATAATAAACGGTGGTAGTATGTGGTATATCATAGCACTTTTGTTGAAAAAGTAAAAAAAGACATCTACTATGGTCTGAATCCTATTTCCCTGCTTCTCTATCTTCAAATTATACCTTTAACCTTATCCATCATGCGCACTGTTTTGGAAACTACAAATAAAAACTGTTAGTAAAACCAGTTTTTAGTTTTAATTTTCCCAAAGCAAAGCCTCTCTTCCTTAGGAAATGCATGTGATTTCTTGAGTGCTAGTACTATATGTCAGGCATTGTGCCAGCATTGGAACTTTCAACGAAATGTGAAATTTACGTGATGATCACCAAGTCACCCTGTTTACAGAAAATATGACACGGAAATGATTTAAATTTCTTTTCAATTCATAATAAGAACAGAGAAACGCTATTCTTAGAAAAACGTTAAAATGAATCTTTCTGTTCGGCACAAAACTTTCAAAGCCTGTAATCACTAACATGACGCTTTGAAACTAGCAGTATGTGCAAAAGACAGCATGATATAGCGTGGGGACCACAAGCCTATAGAAGTTGATGACTGATGAGGGTACTAAGGGAATCAAGAATAGCCAAAGCTTGAAAGAGACTTCTGTAGGCAGGCATCAATGAATGGATACGAGAAAATGAAACGTGAGCATATGATTTCAAATCGATGGGAAAAAAGTAGATCAGTAAATGATATAACTGGTTTACAGAAAACAGACTGGCCATTTAGAAAGAATGTGGATTTCTAATTCATAGCATATACCAATAAAAATTACAGAAAAAATCTGAAAGAATTAAGTGCAAAATATAAAGCCATAAGTCTCTAGAGGAATGGTAAAGGAAAGGAATAAGTATGACAACATAAGTAAAAATTTATTTTGAAATTTCCTCCAAAACCATAAAAGCATTATAAACAAAACAAAAAAGCAAATGTCAAACCAGTGAAAAGATTTACAGTGACGGTTAACTGTATTTAATATATAAAGAGTTCCTACAAATCAGATTTAAAAAAAAATAAAGCCAACAGTAGAAAAATGGAGAAAAGGTATAGAGATAACTCATAAAATAAGAATTAGAAATGATCAATCAATAAATATGTGTACATTCCATCTCACTAGCAAATAAATATACATTATGAAATTATATTACTTTTATAGTTTACCCTTCAAAATGGCAAAGAAATACAAGATTAAAATATCCAAAGACTTCTAAGGCATATGAAAAGGAACTCTCTCATCCACTGCTTTTAGGAGTATAATTTGACCCAGCCTCTCAAAAGTACAACTTAGCAACCTAAAGTGTCCTATGTGCACACTCTTTTACCTAAGGGAATAATCACAGAAGTATACAAAGACTTAGGTATAATAATCTTCCACTCAGTATGACTTAAAATGCTTCAAAAATTGAAAGCAGTCTTTATAGAGAAGGGTTTCTTAAAATCAGTATTTATCCATTAAATGGATTATTATGCAGTGATTTAAATGATGGTAGAAAGTCTTCATCATGTGTGACTTTCATTTTTTATTATTGATTTAGCTTTAAATAAGTGTAGATTATTTTAAATAATATTTTTAAAGTAAAATTTAAAAAAATTTAAATGATATCCAGAGCTTATGGCAATGACCAGACTTATAAATTAGTCTGCCCTTCATGAAAACGATTTTACCATTCCTACCATATTCAAGCACTGCCCATTTCATGATAAATCATTGAGCTACACATTTCAGGTTTCTGCACTTTCAATACATATGTTGTAATTCAAAAAAGTAAAAATAAAGAAAACCGTACGCTTCTCCCTCGCCCCCCTCCCCCTATTTACAGATGATAAAAGTATCATTGGTCAGTTAGACCTGATGAATCTAGGGACATGTCTGCAATACAGTGCTAGGTAAATAAAGCGAAGCCACGGTGTGGTTTTTCCAGGGCGAGCCCATTTTCCCTATTAAGAAAGGGGGGTAGGAGATCCTATAATTGTAAAGTTACATATCCTCCTATGAACAAAGAAAACAAATATGCAACAGTAGACAACAAAGTGTCAGCACCCGCTGGGGGAGTTGGGAGAGATTATTAAAGTTGTCTGCATATAGATAACTTAATAAACACTGATATTCTTTGACCAAGCAATTGTACTTCTGGGAATTTACTCTGTAGATGTAATCATGCGAGTCTAAGATGTATGTTCAATGAAATTAGTAAAATGCTATGATACAAAAACAAAACAAAAACCCCCAAAACTGAAGCCTAAAATTCATTCAACAGGGAGTTTTAAACAAATGATAAAGCCACGTGATAGAATACTCTTCACCTGTAAAACCGTAGGATTTTATACACTGATATGGAAAGATGATTATATTATTAATTTAAAAAGTTACTAATTGAAAAATAATATGTATAATAGTGTTCAAATTTTTTTTTTTTGTCTAAAAGAATAATGAGAAACTGATGAGTGATACTTTGGCAAGTGAGACCAGGGGTCGAAGGAAACTTGACATGTCTTTTATAACCTTCGATGCCAATTGTGTTATTTTAAATTCTTTCAACCATATTTAAATTTTTTTAAATGCTGACATATAACAGTGCTTTGTCAAACTCCTTTTTTATTTAAGCCATCTTAAGATTTGCTTTAAAATTCCCTGAAAAAAACCCACAAAATTGGAGGAGAAAGTTGAACTAAGAACAGAATAAATTTTTTAAATTGTTCAAAAGTTGAATTAAAAACAGCATAAATTTTTTAAATTGTTCAAGGCTTAGTTAAATGTTTCTCTTTTTTTCTGTGTGTATGTGAAAATTTCCATAGTACTAAGATTTTATGTAAAAATTTTAAGAGCCCTGCTACATATTCTGGGCGAGGTCGAAGTGGGAGGGGCAGTACGCTGGATCCTCCCGTGACATCGAAAAGTCAAATTCTAGGGTGTTCGTGGGCAGTCGAAACACCACTGCTATAATCATTATCATCACAATAATAGCACAGAGAATCTGCGTGATTTTATGGATTCCTCCTTGCCCAACAGGCAGAAGGAAGACAGACCCTAAAACAGCAACGAATGTCTCTCTGGGTGGTGATAAGTGGTAAGATTACCAATGAATTTGTTTTAGTAACTATATTCTGTACGATCTTATATAGACAAAAAATGTTTTTTAGTATTCACAAAATATTACATGCTCCACTACTGAACAACCCAAAAGTTTACTCCAAGTCTTCACGTAAGCCCCAGAGTACAACGGGATTACCAACGAGAATTGACAAATCCCCAGAGGTCGTTAGAAAAGAGACAAGGCAGTGAGAGCTGGAATGGCCAAGTCTGACCTACAGGAGACTGGCCCTCAACAAATAGGGAACATCTGACAGCAGGGGCCACGTCACATGCACGGTCTCTCTTGTCCTGACTCTGGAATGGAAACCTTTAAGCCTGGAAGTCCGTCTTCTCGAAGAGGAAACCAGGATCAAGAGGTCGAAGCAATGGATTTTTGTCCCCTCAACAAGAGGCCATCGGAAAGAGAGGTAGCTGTCACCTTCCTCTACTTCATGAAGTCCTGCAGGGACATAAACACTACCTCCATTTTTAAGGATGATGAAAACTGAGGTTCGGGGGAGTAAAGTAACTTGCCTAGTGTCACGGAGCTATTAAGCAGCAGGCACAAGACTAGAACTGAACTCCGTATGCTCCAGAGGCAGGATTCTTTCTACCAAGCTGTCTCCCTTCTCTAAAAACTAACTCCTACTGCTGGCGGCTACGACAAGTTCCGACCGTGGCGTCCTCAAACCACTGTTGCTCACTGTACTCACTGCTGCAAGCCGGAAAAGAAACGGGACAGGCGGCTGTCAAGAAGCTGTATGACTGCCCGGCACTGTCCCCACCAGGGCGAGGAAGGAGACAGTAAAACTCAATTCACATGATGCTCACTGTCATTTCAAGTCATGGGTCTCGCCCCCCAAAAAAGACTTATTAGCTGTCCCCAGCTGAGAGCTTGCAGATGGCACTCCCAAGAGCTGACAGTCCACTGCATGGAACCGATACATTCGGGCACACTGGCATTAAGCTTTTAACACTAAAAATAAAGGGGAATTTGTTTCAACCTAAAGTGGCAGTTGCCAAGTAAATGTCACTACAGCATGGTGACAAAAACACTGGCTTCGCAGTTACCCAGACCTCGGTTTATTATTCAGTTCTGCCACTTAAATAAATGTGTAACCTTAGACAAGTCAATTAATTCAACTTCATTAAAAAAAAAAAGGCAGGAAAGATTAACTTCTCCATAAAGGATTAAATGAGATAAACTTGTGGCTAGAACCGACACACACGTAGAAAATAAATGATAAATTCTACTACTACTGGTATTAACTCTTGTGTCAGAAGAGTTTTTGGTGTTTTAGCAAATACTCGACATGGTCTGAATGCCTGATTATCTAATAGAACAGTCAACTGGTGGACTCTAGATATCTGAACCAAATGGAATTCTGAATGAGTTCAGCCTGGTTCACATACCCAGATATTCAGATATTCCAGTAAACTGGTTCACATTTTTTTTAAAAGCACATATGGGTTTGGCTAACTTCCGAATATTCTCTTTGGTAACAAGCCTGCATTGTTCACCTTTTATATGCCCACCACCAGTACAGGCGCCGGCACATGCCAACTGCTCAGTAAATAGTCATGGAGTTAAATCTGCAGAAAAGCTATTCGGGAATCTCACTAGCTTTAAGATTCAGAGGGCTCACTTTGGCAACAGGACTACAATCCATGCCCCTCTCCAGCTCCCCGTAGATATTTGGCAAGTATTTCTTTTCTTATTTTCAAATAAATAATGACTAAACAAGATATATGCCAGATATTAATAGTAAAGTTTTCACAAACAAAACTAAGATGGAAAACTCTAGAAATAGTAGCACACTAGTATAAAGGAAAGAAAACGAATTTTGGAATCAGGCAAATGTGGGGTTCAAACGCCAGCTCCGCCACTTCGGAGCTCTAAATGTTAACTATGGGCCCAATCACACTTATCATCTCTGAGACTCCATTTCCATATCTAAAAACTGGGAACAATAACACATACCTCACACAGTTATCACAAAGCTAATATATGTGAAGTGCCAGTACAGCTGGTGATGAGTGATTATTTTTTTAAGTTTGAATGAGGTAAATGAGTGATTTTTCTTTTTTAAGCCTTTTCCCTTCTCAGAGATGGTCAGAAACTAGAGGGGCTGCATTGCATTACACCTGAAGGTATCTATACTTTTACTGCTGCTTCTCATAAAGTATATTAATTCAGCCATATAGATAGGCTAACTGGCTAAAGTTGCAACTGTCAGTGGGTCCGGCGTGATAATTTTAAGGGGGACCCTTTCATGCAACTCAGGAACCCAAGCGAAGTCATCAACCAGGCTCTTCAGGTAGCCTGTTGCTTTTCTTCTGGGGCCTGCTGAGAAGTGTACAATGCCAAGCAAGAGCCATCTTTGTGACAGCCAAAGATGTCATACATACTCAACAGGCACTCTCTGAGAGCAAAAACCCAAATTAAGTCACCAAATTTTAGCACAGGTTGGAGACTAGGAGTAGTAAGGAAGAACAACGGGGTTAAAATAATACATAACCCAATAAGAAGAAAGGAAGGAAGCCTTCCGGGTTCATCAATATCATCAATCCATGTTTACTTTCCATTCACAAACAGAACAAAACAGTAATGATATACTCATTCCGATCAGCGGAGTATGTATTTCACTTTACTGTGCTGTATACTCTCAATTATACGATAAAGAAAATAAAAACCTAAATAAACAAAATCCTCTATACACCTCAACAGACAACATTTGCTCCATTCACATTTTAGTGAATTCCACTCAATATTTCACTTTATTTCAAGGTCCAATCAAGGCAATTTCCATTTTTCCCCCTGAAAAGATTTTCACTTGGAGACATGAGTCAGGAACTTTTTAACACATCTGAGTTTCCATTTTCAATAAGGTAGGAACCCGTATTTCTGCCCACTCACCCCATCTCGAGAATTCACAATGCTGTTACTAAAATATATTGAATAATGCCTTCCATCGGGCAAGTACTTTTAGCTGAATGCAATAAAAAGAATCTGCACTTCCAGACCTCATTAACAACTACAATTTTCCCCCTACTTAAATTTCTGGGGAAAACTGGCCAGCTCACTAAAAAGCAACTGTAACATTCAAGCAAGTATCTATTATCTAGCACCGAGGAGAGCTCGTGCAATAATGCCCACCACTGCAAGAACATTTTTGTTCAAGTTACATCCCTTGCAGAGAAGCTGCTTTTTCAAAGATAAATATACATTACACAGGAGTCTCACTGAAACACAATCTCTGGACCCTAAGTTATAAACCACCTTTTGATACAGACTCTAAGACAACTGAATCTTATATTCAATTCACCTTCTAGTTAACTGTGTTTGCGATGTTTCAGTACAGTTTTCTAAAGAAAGTAATTTGAATCAATAACCACACCGATGCTACTCAGAATGTTTGCCAAGGAGTAAAAAAATGCACAAGCCCAGTATGAAGGAAATTTTCCTCCTTCTGGGCTCCCCAGCTCCATTTAAAGACTGTAACGTGAATAGAAAGATAACCTTGAGAACAGTAAAGTCACCCATGCCATCAATAATATCGCTCTAACTCATTTCCTGGTTTTTACAGTGTTCCTCTAAAACAGGGCAGTCTCAACAGGATGCCAGGAATTTAATAATGTTTTTTAAAGATATATCAAACTGTCTGGAATATACAGTGATGAAAACGGAATACTGCCACTGAAACCATACTTAATAAAATACATGCTTTTTCTAAACAGAGCTTCCCCAATAAAGCCACAATGTTTTCTGCCTTGGCACTCTTAGACTCTGTCCCAGCAAGTGAGATCAGGCCAGCTGCACTTCTGCTAACAGATTTTTTTTCCCTGAGCAATCCCTCACCACCCCATCGCACTCCCCTCCCAACCCCGCACCCCCCCCCCAAAAGTTTTACTTTTATCTGTGGAATTCTCTGCCGGCCTCGGCCTGGAAAACTGGGTGGACCCAGAGGACAGGTATCTGATCTGGCCTTTGGGAGGTGGCCCAAACTGACAGTTATTGGCAGCGTAAAGCTGTGATCTTTGTAAACTTCAATTTGAGGCTTTATTCCATTAGTGATTCTCTCCCCACTCCTTTCTTGAAGGAGGGAGAGAAAGCGAGCCAAAAAGATGAGTTTCAAAATAGAAAAACCACCAGTTTAATTATAAAACCCTCCCCAAGTCTGGTAACAAAGGACTGTTAAAAGTAGCCAAATGGAAAACATCGGGGTTTTTTGGGCACATGCACAACTGTTAAACATGAGAATCACAACTTCGAGGTGGGAGGGAAAGAATAAAAAGCAGGAGCAGGAAAAGAGGAGCAGAACAGGGCCCAGCCGAAGACCCATTTGCTCAGAAGGGCCCCTCTTGGCACTAACTCCTCCGTGTGGGGCACCCAGGCTGGAGGAAAGCAGAGGGTTACACAGAACATTTAGCAGACTTAACATTGGATTAAACACACTACTGCAAGTTTCAACAAAAGTTCATGGCATACGTAAAAAACACATTTACAACAAGAAAGAAGAGAGGCACCTGGAGACATCTGACACTGGGCATGCTCTGCAGGCAACTCAGTGCGCACATGCTCTCTACCAGGTTGGCGCAGCCTAGCCACAAAGACCTTGGCACAGAACACTGCAGGATGACAAAAAGGAAGGAAGAGAAGAAGCAGTTAGAGACCGCGACAAATCACTCCTTCACACAGGCAACTTGAATGTTAGTGGGCGGGGAGGGGGGTGCATGCACCCTTGGCAGCTGGGAGGTCAGGGGTGCTGGTCATAGACAACTTACTGAATTGAAACCTTGGGAGAGGGCCCACTCTCTGTCCTATTACAAGGTTTCTGCTGCCAATCACTAATTCCTCTGGATACAGGGAACAGAATCGAGAGGGAGAGAGAGAATGATTGAATGAATTAAATTAAAGGGAACTGTGGAAGGCTGAGTGCAAAGCAATCAGTGGTGAGATTGTGACTGCGACTTCAAAATAGTAACACCTTCTGGTCTATGTCATATAATTGTAATTGCCATCAGGACATCACCTACTACGTGCCAGGCACTTTCAATGTGTTCTCTGACTCCCACGACACAGCGTCAGGAACCCGAGGCTCAGAGGTTAAATCATTTGCAAGGGCACACGGCAGAGGGGACGGCGAGAATTTCACACCTTGGTTTGTCTTCTATTAGGACCCCCACTCGTTCAAGATTATGATGCCTCTATCGTAAAAACTTTGATCACCTGAATTTTTATCATGTGGGTACAGTTTTGCACTTCCCTACATATAATCCCAGGACACCTAGAGACATAAGGCAAAAGGAACAAGAAAAATGAGTGATCGATTGAGAGATACAGGCAATAAAAAAGGCCGATTAAAAACACGTTTGATTTTTCTGTGTCATCATTTCTCTGCCTTCCCAAAGAAAAAACTTAGGAAAATCATGATTTTCATTTTGGACTTTGTTTACAAAGTGCATTTGACACAAGCAAGAATTAAAAGCTTACTTAATTTACCTAGTCCCATTTTCTTTGAAAAGCTTCCTGGTTTTCAGGGAATTAAGAAAAAAGGTAAAATAGAAAAATAAACATGCACTATGGCTAGTATTTTTAAAGCATTACATTATTTATGGTATTCTAATAAGTACTTTTTCAGATCTTAGGTCAATTAATTTACTATGGCAAAATCAATAACCATGTAGAAGAAAATGGAATGTGGGTATTTGGGTTTAACCAATACTCCAGAAGTCTTAAACCCGACCTCATCAACTTATTTACCCTGGCCTAATTAAGACGGTCGAACATCCTCATTTTCTTGGAACAGTCCAGGATTACACTTGTCTCAGCCTAAGTTTCACTCTCAGAAGTGTTCTAGTCTGGAAGATAAACTCTATGGTCACTCCAGCTGTAATAAGCAAAGACTGTTGCTATGCCTGAACTCAGGCAGACCTGGGCTCCTACGCAGCACCTGCCACTTACTGGTCACACCTCACCTATAACGTCGCTACAGTACTGAGATTATTTAGAAAGGCAGTTAAAGAATACAAACCAGAGGAAGTGGATGGAATAAAAATCCAAGCTGCTTTCTGGTTTCCGATGCATGCCCTGACTCCAAAGTTCACCACCGTCAGCACGGTAGGCGCGTGTCACGGATACTTCAGGCATACATATTTTGTCGCCCTAACACTTTCGGAGTGCCACAAAGATGCTGAATAAACGTATGGTATAATGAAAATAGCTGCCGTTTATCAAGCTCTTGTTATACGCCAGGCAGCTGACATAGTAAACCCTCACAAACCCTGGTAAGACAGGTTATTATTCCATTTTACAGATGAGGAAACCGAGGATCAGGAGAGCTTGATTTGCTGAAAAAGCAACTTGTCCCACGTGCAAGGGAACAAGGGCTAACAGATGGCAGAACTAGAACTGGAAGGTATCCCTGCCGACTCTAAGCAAACTTGTTTGCTTTCCACTACAACAAACTCTATCCGGAGATGTCTAGCAAATGCTTATTAAAATACTTATATCAGCAGGTAGCAGAAGCAAATGGGCAGAGAAAAGGCCCAGACACATTACATATATATACACAGATTACGCAGGTTATTTGATTTAAATAAACTCCCGACATCCTCAGAGTTCAATTTAAATTTCTTTTTTGGAATGTGAGTTATCCAAATCATAGAATTATTCAGATCTGAGAACAGAGTTTAAGGATTACACTTGCATTCAGCAATGAATACCAAATTAATTGGTATGAGTTCATCTGCAAACCGATTTTTATTTATTCGGTAAAAAGAGGGTCCCTCTGCAACATTTAATATGTATTATATGTACTTGCCTCAAACGTTTCCTAACCATCCAATCATCTAATAAATACTTACAAAAAGAGAGAAAACAATTAACATAAAACATTTTTGAAAACTTAAAGTTCTAAGAAATTAATTTCAAAAATTTAACCATTTATTATGTTTTCAAAAGCTTGATACTGAACTTGTAAATTCAGGAAGATTTTAAAAAGATCCTTGAAGGGTCTAATTTCCAAGAATTTATCTTTGTAATGTCCATGGAAGATACCGTAGAATAGAGAGACTGATGCCGGTATTTATAAAAGGTACAGAACCACTACCTCAAAGCTAAGTAACCAACCACAGAGCTGAAAAATAGTCTTTACTCAACGCAAATGCCACTCTAGAACATACATCATCTTTTAATAAGGAAGTCTATATGCTAGTCTAAACAAGGTTTCTCTTGGGTCTAATGGACCAAGAAGACATTTATTTAATTGGGAAATATAGATAAAAATAAAAGTTTCACATTTATCAGCCTAAGAGCATTAAAATGCACCTAGGACCACAGCAGTAATCGATCCTTAAAGCTTCTAATTTGAAATTTAGGGACCTGGTTGGATACTCATATTGACTACTGCAGAATAACTATTATCCATCATTCTTTAATTGAATAATGTAAAATTTTTTCACACTGGCTATATTCATTCACATAGTAAACTACTGGTTTCTCTCTCTCTCTCTCTCTCTCTCTCTTAAAGCTAACAGTCGTCTATCTTTAAACTTCTGGAACACTATCTCATTGGTAAATACGTCTGAGGAACCTACCCTGACACCTTGGGTATTTACCAACTTTAACAAACACTTACTGACCTACTTATTAAGCTAACAACAATACAAACTAAGCCTCTTTCCTTTTGAGATTTCGGCTTGGCGCTCGAGAGAAAGTCAGGGAGATCACATGAGGATACTTAAGGGAGGCCTTTCTGGGGTAGAAAAGCCCCAAGAAATATGTTATAATGTCACATTTAGCTGCTTGTAATGACCAGTATTCTGATTTACGACTTTTCACAGAGAACAGGAAATGATTCACACGGGGTCCTAATATTAGCAAACATCCAATTAGACTGATTATATTTGTAGGTTCTGTTGCCAAAGAAAATAACATTAGTCAATGAAGCTAGTAGTATTTATTCATTTTGTCATATCCACTGTATCATCAAAAAACAAAATCAGGGCCACCATGCTGAGAAACACTGTAAGTATAGACAAGAAGAATAGCTTTTGATGTTTTTCAAAAGCAAAAAGTTATTAAGAGAGTAGGAGAGAAATGTCCTAGGGTTTTTTCACATTGCCAAAGGTACCACAAATCAAAAGGGAAAAAAAGTGGTTGCAGGCACCCTGGCTTCTGACTGGCTGGCCTGAAGAACAACTCGCAAAAGCTAGCTTTGGTGTTTCTAGATGGGTTTTGAAAATCCTGCCCTGTTTCCTTCCCAAAGAGAAGTAGCTTTTAAAAGCTACTCAAAGAAGTATTTTATGTTAATTGTCTAACATCACTGATTTAGAAATATGCCTTATTATAAGTATCTATTAATCCCATAAATTTTTCTCTTTAAACCACAGAATCACGAGCAGCCTCTTCTGACTCCTATGGTCACGCCTGAAACAACCAAACTGAGCGGCTTAAATACTATTCCATTCAACAACAACGAAAAACGTATCTGAACTTGTATCTATCTGCAGACAGAAGAGTTAAGACATTCTCTCCCTTCTCTCTTCTCTGGGAGCTCATAGGAGGGAATCTTGAGAATGTGCAGTGTAAATACACACACACACACACACACACACACACACACACAGACATGCGCGCAAACAGACTTAACCCACCCAGAGGAGGAGGATGCCTGAACTAAGCCATAAAGGATGAGTAGGAGGTAGCCAGGGGAAAAAGAGAAAGACATTCCAGGCAGATTAAATAGCATAAGCAAAGCCAAAGAGCTAAGAAATGGCACGGCCTATTCAAGGACGTGCCATGAATTTACATTACTGAAGTATTTCCACGTGAGATGAGGAAAGCTGAGAGACAGGGAGGAGCCAAGTCCCAGGCCTCCCCTACACCATTCTTTTGAACCTGGGACTCCATTCTGCAGGACCACAGCTTGTACACTGTGCCGGAGCTCACCAGTAAACTGCCAGTCCTTCCCAGATGTGCAGTCCAAGATTCTGTCAATGTGCGCAAGATTACCTGTCTTCAATTCAGCATACCTACAGTTTCGACAATATCAGCCAAGGTGTAGAAGTGGGTCACGCAACACTGGCAAAGGTGGGGGTGAGGTCCTTTGACTAAGAGGTAATGGATAAAGCTTACTCCCAAGCCAATTCAAGCTTGCACCAAAAAAAGACCTTATGTTTTCTAGAACATGCGGGAATATGTCATATGCAAGGATACAGAGAAAAGAAGCTTGCTCAATAATAACCCAATGACAAAGAGAGGAAGTAAGTAGTACAAAAATCATGTATGTTTTTGTAGATATTGTGAAATAGTGTCTTGAATCTTTTAATTCCATGGAGTGGAACAGTAAAAAATTTTAATATTCAAACAACTTCTAGAGGCGATGAGACAACTATTAAACTGTTGTAAGCACAGGAATGGCCCCGGCAGCTGGAGTGAAGCATGCTGAAGACAAGTGAGAAAGCTGAGTCTGTGAGAGCCTGCAAAAAAGTGTCCCGTTTTCGTTTTACAACCAACGCAAATTTCTTTCAGATGTGCTACGCAGAGTGCCAGCACTTACCTTTGGAAGTACATGTCAAAAGTCAATTTTCATACTCAGTCTAAGTTCTTTTTTCCACCATGGCCTACTGCCAGGACATAAACAAAGAGCGTCATGATGATAAAATGGGGCTACCAAATGCAGAAGTGAAATAAAAGGTCAGTTTTAGGGTAACCGTCTCCCTGGGAATCTATTCGGAGTGGAGATTTGGTCCTGAGAACTATGCAGTAGAGGGGCGCAAGAAGATTCTCCAGCTCTGCAACCGAGGTGTGAAAGCCACGGCATCCCCAGCTTCCTGCGGTCCTCACCCCAGGCAAATAAAGCATTAGAGTCAATCCAAGTCAGGGACTGTCCTATCATGTCTGAATTCTCAGTCGCTTTTCCAGAAGCAGCCTTTGTAATGAAAACAGGGCCACAAAGCTTTTAAAAGATTCAGAACCTAGGCTTCTGCTGTTAAAACATTTGATGGCAACCTATAAATCACCAACTCTCACCACAATAACTTTGTTTTTAAAACCAAAAATCCTAATACAGTAATCGGGCTGTAAAATAAAAGTTAATTCACAATTTAAAGGCATTTTCCAAAGTCTTTTAGTCCAAAGTCCACTCCCTTAATGTGTAACCGACTTTCTTTTCCTCATAATGCTAGTTTATTATAACAGAATTTGGCAGTAACTGTGTGACATATAACCAAGTAAATATATCTTAATTCTTAGCAACTTTATTGTAAAACTACATATTTATAGATAAAACACGTAGGGTATTTTCAGCCTCGAATATATGATAAGAGAAGAAAGGGCATGGAGAGAAGGGGGCGGTGAGGGGAGGAGGTAAAAATGAGGAAAACTGAAGTTTGCAATCTGCCAAGTTTTAGAGAGACAAATACAGCCAAAGCCACAGCCCGAACTTGCCTTAAATCCTACTCTCTCTCTCCCTCTATATATAAAAGTTTAATGTCCAGACAACAAGCCCATTTTGAATGATTATAAGATACCAGAACTCATAAGCTAACAAAACGAAAATAGATCTTTGCTGTTATCTTTGGTAGAGGATGAAGAGTTGTTTTTCTTTTTAAATTTTTATTTAGCCATATTTTCTGATTTTTCTCCAATGAACATCTAGTAATATGTTAATGGTAATATGTTAATGCAACCTTGTGTAATTTCAAGTGATGCTTTATTTTAATTATATAACTAATTATAAGTTGTTATAAGTCGTAAACAGTAACTTGACACTTAAATAAAAACAAATTCTTGTCTCAAGAATTCATTTTGAGTCCATCTTAAACACCTGTAGTTTAAAATGTATTAAAATGCTGGATGCTAGAAAAATATTTTACCTCGTAACTCTCAGAAACAGCATTGAAGATCAAAATAACAACAGCTTATTTCTGACTAATTCCAAAGGGGGAAAAAAAAACTCCTTGTCCACTTCACAACTACCACCCATGATTCAAAAATGATTCAAAAATGTCACCAGAAGCCCGGAGAGGGGAAGGGTTGAGATGTATGAGGGAAGCGGAATCTCTATTCTCAGCAGTATGACAGAGAACAGGATGTAACAAAATAATCTATTTCCGGCATAGCCACATGGGTCCTCACTTGTACTGGGACCAATCTGAGGTTCAGCTGCCAAGAAGGAACAGATTCCCCCAGCAAGCTGCAGGTCAGATCAGCTTGAATCCACTTCTTATGGGGTTTATCCAAGATCCACAAATCCTGAGACTGGAAAGAATTAAACAACAGTTAAATGAAGTACATCTGAGCCTCTGTCAGTTAACATGTGTGGTCCAATTAGGAACGCTGCTCAGGACTGGGGGAGACCACTAAACTACAAGTTTAAGCTCATTGTCAATGAAAATGATAAACGTAAATGAAAACTTACAAAAAAGGATACGATACATTGAGAGGGGCTGCAAACTGATATTTTCAGAGTGCTTGCTAGGTGCCAGACACTGTATAGTTATCTCACGTCACCTCTGGCCAGACAGGTACCGTAATTTTACAGAGGAAGAAACTAAGGACCAGAGACAGAGGACCAGAGACATCGAATAACTTGCCAGAGGTCAAAAGTGGCAGATGTGCAATTCTATCTGACTCCACATCCCAACATTGTTCCCTGAAGTATGCTGCCTGTCATTTCCTTTGCTTGACATTAAACTCCCTAAAGCAGCAATTTCCTCTGATTTATTTTCGAATTTTATCTACTTGTCACTCATCTATACTGCCGATTGAAGTGTAATTGGTACAACCTGTGTGCAACCTCAATACATACTCGAGACTTGAAAAACATGCACTTCATTTGACTCAGCAATTTCATGTGTAGGAAATTATACTAAGGAAAAAAATAAAGTCCAAAAATATAGCTAAGATGTTCACCATACACAATCACTGTCATAACAGCAAAGGAAAAAATGCCTACTAATAGGGACTGGTTAAATAATTTACAGATTATCCGGAAGACAGAATATTAAGTTCAGAAGTATACGTGTTGACCCGGAGGAAGTTTACAATATATGAAAACAAAGTTACAATACACTGAAAAGTTCAAGACGCCTTAAGTAAATAAAGGCTACAAATCAGGACTTACATTAGAATCTCATTTTTATTTAATAAAATATAAAATATAATAAACAAAATAGCCAGAATTTAAATACAGGTGAATTTTACTTGATTCTTTTCTTTTGTCTACCATTTTTTTTTTTCAGGTGCAGCCGGTATACAACTGGTGATACAGTACTAAAGTTTCTCACCCCTCTCTCCTCCAGGCCACCTCAGATCAGAGTAACTGGCATTCCCACACTGTCGCCTGGGGAGCTGGTCACTTGACTCTAGGCCATTCTCCTTCAATGAAGGTGAAAAGCAGGTGGGGTTAAGCTAGTTTCACGGTCTGTTGTTCAGAGTCTGGTAGCACGCTGAAGTGACAAAGACACTACTCTAAATTCATGTCAGTGCTTGTGGCTTCCAGACCACTAAGGTACTTAGCCAGACAACTCTTAAGGAATGGTATTGTGTCTCATGAGGCTACGACTTCTAAATATCTGACAATCCATACTCCATACTGCATGACACCTGAGGGGACTTCCAGGTCAGAGAACTAAAAACTCGCCTTGTTTTTTAGACGTCATCTGAGGCCTGAGAGGCATCTGCTCTCATTATACCACACCAGGGCACCTGGGCCCACTCTGAGTTAGTCCGACTTCCCTTCCTTACCATTCGGCACAGGTGCTAGCTGCAGCCCTTCCGAACCTTGACCAATTCTCACCAGTCAAGAAACCTTAATCGGAGAATGTATGGAAATGCCTGCACAACAAGATCTAATTGCTCTGTAAGACACTAAGCCAAAATCCTTACTTTCATGTAAGAGTGTAAAGTTTACCCTGTTTTAAAAAGAGGATTACAACACAGTAAGAGCTTTCTTTTCTCCTGATGATAATGAGCATTCTCATTTTTTCTACGAAGAGATCACTTTCAGGAAGATAACCTGTGGGATATTTTTACATCCACTGTCAATGGGTTTGACTCAGAGTCAGACCACATCATAATCCTATTTCAATGTTATCATTTTAAACTGCTTATGCATTCAAAAACGTTTACTGAACATGCCGATATACTAAATACTTCAACGGACAAAATAAGAATTCTTAAAACAAAATATTCTGGTTATTAAAAAGTATTTCTGGAAATTAAGTTATATTATTTACCAGTTCACTAAAGGAAGAAAGATGGCTAAATTCCTAAACAAGTATAAAATTTTTTAAAGAATGTAGTTGCACTGTGGGTTTTTTTTGTGTGTGTGTTAAAACTTAAACCCAACTAATGGTATTTTAAAAGTCACTTCCGAAGACTTTTAAAGCTTCCATCTCATATGCCTCCTGTCTCATTACGAACTCTGAATAAACAACCATAAAATGAAACTTTGTCCTGCTAAAAAAAGAAAAACTTCTGGATTCAAACCTTATACTGTTTAAACAAGCCCTCAACTGTTTTCAAAACACTGCTCGTTTCTCAAACATACATTCATCTTCAGAGCCCTAATCAAACCTATCTCAGAGAAATATTCTAAATTGGTAGAGCTTTAATCTTTAAAAATTTACACATACGCGCACATACAAACAAAAACACACACGGGGTGGGGGAGAGTAGGAAATGGTGGTAATCAAAATTTTGCTTTTTTAACTAGGAACAGCATGAAAAGAATTGTCAAAACTAACAGATAAGGGGCACGTTTTATCATCCCTTAATGAAATATGTAATAAACTTTATGCCTGCTCTACCTTTTCCTACAGTCCATTGTTCTCGTATCCTAAGCCGACCTTGTTTTCGAGAATGAAGTTGTGCACCTCGCAATCCACTGGGCCCTAAGCACAAACCAAAGTGTCTCCTGCGGCCAGGGGCCTCAGACGGGCGCCTGCTGCTTGCTGGCAGCGAGCCCTCCTTCGACTCCCCTCGCATTGTCTGTCTCCTGCAGGCAACTGAGTAAGTAGCGTTTTCTCCCTGCTTGAAGCCACAGATCGCACTGGATTCTGGAGCTGAAAGGAATCTTCCAGAGCATTCTGTCTATCTTCTTAAAATGTTTCTCTAGCCCAGGTCCTCTAAATCTCTCACACGGCGCTTGTGGTATGTACCTCCTTGAAAGCACCTAGCCTCAACAGCACATAATTGCTGCTCAACACCTGCTACAACAACCAACCTATAAGGCAGGTACAGACCGCGGCACTGTGCAACTTCTCACTCAAAGGAAGCGGTGATGAAGTCATGATGTAAAGGCCCAATATCAACTTAAGAGATACTGGACTTCTTTGTCAAAAACCCTGTTCAACCGCATTGTTTTAATAACTATCTAGAACTCACTTATAAGCAATCCGTCAAGATGTATTACAAAGCACAGAACACAGATGTCACCATGATAATTTTTCATTAACACTGAGTGAATACAGAATTGAGAGGAAGATCAGAAGACAAATTTTGTGGGGACATTTCCTGCTGCATTTAAGAGAAAAACCAACCCTTGATCCATATTTCTTTTCATTGATGACTTAAAAGCATATAAAGAACAAGAGAAACAGCTACCAAAATTGAGATGTGAGTGAGAGGTTGAAAGGTGACATTACTCTTACTTTGAAAATAATTCAATGCAAAGAAAACAAAAACTGGTCTATAAACCACAGGAAAATACTTAAAATAAATTCTCTTGTAAAACTTGTACTTTATCTCCAAATAACCTGGATGTTTTCTTTCCAAAATAATTTATAAAAATAAAGCATTTTAAAAGCAATTAGTATGGTAAGGCAATTTACCAATTTACAACATAGTGTTTTCAGGTCCTTATAGTGCCTATACGTAGCAAGAACTCAACTAATATTTGTTAAATTATCAAATAATTAACCTACAAAGTCCAGAAAGTCTACACGTTTAGCAAACACTTGATCCAGAGGCTAAAGAAGACTGTAACGTTATAAGAGGCTGATGGTGGACACTTGGTTTTGGGCGACATGGCCTAATCAATGATTGATTCAGGGAACCAATTTTCTAAGATGAACCCCGGGACTTTGATATGGAGCCTCAAGAAATGTCTTTCCCCACTGAGCCTGATCATGAGAGGGTGAAAGCTGGAGCTGTTGCTGCCAGCGTGTTACTGCAGGGAGAGAGTCTGGACCTGTACTAGGAGGTCTGAGGAAGAAATCTGAATCCACATCTATCTCTGGATTCTTCGAACTCTAAATTCCCTTTTGTGGCTTAACCCAGTTTTGAGAGTTGAGTTTTCTGCCACTTTCAGCTGGAAAAATCTTAAGAACCCTTAAATATTTAGTTCATATATAATAAATGAAACTCAAAAGGTCATACAGATACAGGATTCTGCAGATGAAATATAAATGATTTCATTTACCTTTACTTTCCTATTAAGTCATTTTATTCCACTGAAACAAAGGTATCCAAAACAAAATGTCCCGAAAATATCCCATTCATGTTGTACCATTGACAGTACAGAAAGAAAAAAGTGTGTAACAGGATAAACCCATCAAAACTCTAAGAAGACTGCAGAAAGAAAGCACCACAGAAAAAAATGAGAGTTCTGATTTTCCAAAGAGAGAGCTCGAAAACCAATACTAAGAAACTTGACTCACATCTTTACAGGCACTTCATTCCAAATAAGCAATGAGACTGGTATGACGAAGTACGAACCCCAAACAAATAAAGAAATATCATCAGAGACAGGAATACAGTTATCATCTAAGATTACGAAAGTCTGCAAACTGCTGCGGACAGAATCTGTGTCCCTCCCGGGACTCAGCTTACTCTATGCTCTTTCGCACAACTTCATCCCTGCCCGCATCTTATTTTCCTACATTTATTTTTCTTGTCACTTCATTTTCCCATTTGTTTTTATCTCCCTACATCGTATGTTTCACTATAATCACTCAAATTCCTTTTTTATTTTTTTTTGGAATAAAGTAAGGTTTAAATATATACTAATAATAGCAAAAAT
The DNA here is from genome assembly GCF_902729225.1 of Pteropus medius. Lineage (NCBI taxonomy): Eukaryota > Metazoa > Chordata > Mammalia > Chiroptera > Pteropodidae > Pteropus > Pteropus medius. Next base: position 10,508,988 of record NW_024340699.1, read on the forward strand.
CATTACATTGCTGAACTAAGAAAAAGGAAAAAATTAAAAGGAAAAAAACTATAGGAAAAATACTCTAATACTAATTGTCAAGGCCATAAAAATGTGTCATCATCATCCTGGGCAAAAATGACAGGTGCATGTGGGCACTCCTGCAGCCAGGGTACTGTTCCGAGATCTACCGTCAGTAAATCATGCAGTTTTTAACTCAGAATAGTGCACATGCCTAGAAGCCCTGTTTCTTCAAAGGTCACTTACTTGGAAAGGACAGGGAATACCACAAAAATACAAACGCACTGGAAACAGCACGGATTGTGTTTGTTTTATTCTATTTTTTAATTGAGACACAAATACACTGAATCTGAATCCACCAAATTACAAGAAATAGACAAACAATATGTAGACCTATTGAGAACATAGCCAGCAAAATCCAGAATGTGAGACGTTATACAGAACAAATGACCAATCTGGTTTCTTCGATAAACACATGGCAAGAAAATACGATGGGAGAAGTAATTTTTACAGATTAAAAAGAGATTTAAGAGGCTGTTAACTCTATGCAATGTGTGAAACAAGTCTGGCTGCTGAAGTGAAAAAACCAACTATAAAAACATTTATGAGAAAAACAGCAGACAAATTCTAACAGAAGGTAATACAATATACCTAACTAGTACTTCTCAAAACTGTCAAGGTCATCAAAAACCAGTGTCAGACACGGAAATATCCAAGAAGAGCCTAAGGACACATGACAACCAAGGTAGTATCCTGGACTTAGGGTAAAAACTAAGGATGCTGAGTAAATTATAGACTTTAGTTAAAAATAATGCATCAATACTGGTTCGTTAATTTTGACTAGTGTACCACACTAAAGTAAGACATTAATGGTGGAGGAGACTGTGCATGGAGCCAAGGACTATATGAGAATTCTATACTACCTGTTCAAGTTTTTGGAAATCTAAAGCTATTCTAAAAAAAATAGTCTCTTAATTTAAAAATTATTTATGAGACAAGTATAAGAACTGACTATTTGATATTAAGAAATTGTTGTCAATTTATAGGTGCAATAATGGAATTGTGTGCATACTGGCCCGTGTTTAACAATCTTTTGCTTTCTAGTCCTTATTTTTTATGGATACACACGGAACCATTCCTGAATGGATGAATAGATAAAGTTAAGGGGGTTGATTAGAGCAATGTTTTCCCAGGTTTGGTATTCAAGATGATCTTTGGTGTTCATAAAGGTGTTTTAATGTTTAATAGCTATATGTTTAATTTAAATACATATTATAAAAATATATAACTAGCACATCTAATGTTTCATAAATATTAATTGCTTATGTGGGTTTACCTTATGAAAAACTTTACTGAGGATAAAAAAAAAACCCAGGGAGAGGCAGATTAAGATCCCAGGTCCAATGCAATGTGCCCTTAAGCAGGTCAGCTACTTGAAGGGCTAAAGAGGACCAACATCTGGTACACACAAAGCAGGCACCCAATAAACACTGGGTTCTATGTTACTGATAAAAGCCACCCCATAACTCCAACAAAGATGCCATAAGCCAACAGAAAGGAGCGAAACTGTGGGAAATAAGTTAAGCCCAGAATGGGGCGGGGGTTGGGGGGGGTTGGGGGAGGAGCATGAAGGCTTTGAGTAAAAACAGGCAGTGTGGACAGGCGCATTCAAGGCTTCCCCGCTTAGCCTCTCACTCTCCACAAATACTGAGAATGTGCTGCTGCCCACGCAGAGCCTGGCCACCAGCTGCTCCCGAGCCTCTCTGGAGAGCCCCAAGCTGCCACCTAACACTCCTCAAACTAAGATGATAGCCAGAGATGCGGCCTCCAAAATAATCAGGAGAGATTTCCTTTTCTTCTCTCAGGCTAGGAAGGAAAGAGCACAGGACTTAGTAGAGATAGGCAGAGAGAGAGAGAGAGAGAGGGCAGACAAAATCACTGCGGGACTTTGAGCAAAAAAATCATTCCATCTCCAGTCTCCCGTTTCCTCACAAGCTATAACGTGGAAAATAAGCCTACTTTTCAAGGTTATAGAAGAGGTCAAAGGAATAGATGTAAACCTGGCATTTAGCAAGTGCTAGTTCCCTCCCTCCCCACTCTGGCAGCATGATAGGACTCTTAAAAGGAGTTGGAACGAAATGCACAGAAATTGTAAAGAGCCCTCAGACTGCATTGGTTTTGAATCAAAATAAAGGAGGAGTAATTCTGGGGTCAGAAAGTTTGAGAAATATTATTAAAAGAATGGTTATCAAGTGAATTTCCAAGAGGAGATTATACGCAGCACCGCCTAAATTTACTTAACCTAAGGAAGCATCATTCGCAGGAATAGGGATCCTAATAATCAAATGCAGAGAGAAAAAGAGAGAAAAAAACGGAAGGAGGGAGGGGGTGAGGGAACAAGAGAAGGAGGGAAGGAGGAACAGAGAAACCAAAACAAAAGAAAGATTACTTCAGAAAGACAGCTGAAGCATTAGTGAGATAAGACTATCTGGATGGATTAGAGTCAATGACAGGTTTTAAAATCTGGTTTAGAGGCAGAGAGGGAGAAAAGGTTGCTTTTTGATCTCCTGAAAGGAGTTTCTGAGGCCAAAGTTTAGGACCAAGTCATTTACAATTAAGAGATGATGCTGAGAAAGAGCAAACATCAAGAGTTTAAGGAGCAAATGTACTCGTTTTAGAAATACAGACTTTAGACACAAGACGATAATTCTCACTTGCCCTTTCAAATGTATTCCTTCATTCAACTGAACAACTGCATGGCATGCAAAGTGCTAGATGCTGGGAATATGCTATGAACTGACTATGACGGGACAGACATGACCTCTGTCCCATGGGGACTACCTTCTAATAAAAGAACCGACTGTTCAGTGAGGGATTATGTAATACATTCATCAATTATAATTATGGTAATAGCTGTGAAGAGAGCCCACTGAGTGCTGGAAGAATGACCAAAAAAATTTAACCTGTAGGGGTGCCCGGGGGACCCAGGCACAGGAATTCCTGCTTGAGCTCAGCTCTGCAGGGTAAAGCGGAGGTTAAGCAGGCAAAGAGGAAAGGGTGAAGCCACCCAGCTGACAAATAACAGATGATAATGCTTGTTAAGTAAAGACAGAATCTGGTGCTCTGGAGGAAATCGCTGTGACCGACCCTCAGAAAGCTAGGGTGAAAAAGAGCAAACCCCGCCAAGACTCAGGAGCGAAACAGAGGTGTCAAGGTGGGGGTTACTGACCGGTGCCCCCGAAATCATCGAAGGAATACCAAAATGAAAGGCCATGGCCGTTGGCGCTGGACACCTGACAAGGGGCCCCTCCTGGACCGGAAATGGGGTTCACTGTATGGAGGCAGAGAAAAACCGACCTGAAAAGTGGAAGCTCGCCTCCTAGCTCAAAGCAACAAAGGCCAGGAGGAATGAGCGGCAGTGAGGCCAAGCGTGGCTGACCCTGAAGTGCCTGACTGAGAGCCACCTGGAGCCAAGGGACAGCCAGAGCACGGAGGGGCCTGGCTGAAGCCTGCCTCGGACAGTGTGCTGAGGAAAGCAGGTACTTCCGCCACCAACCTCTAACGAAAACGGCCATTTCGACGGTGCAAGGGCGGCCCTGCCGCAGACGTTCCTCTCCCTGGGGACTGCCTTCCACCCCGCTCCCCAAACGCGCACCTGGATCCAGAACCAGCAGAGGAGAACCACGGCCAAGCTAAAGTTCCCTTTTCTCACAAAAGACATACAAATAACCACGAACATGAGAGAAATATGCGCAATATCACTACTAATTAAATAATTTTTAAAATTTCGTTAACTGAAATGGTATTTTTAAAAAATTATGAATACCCTAAACATGAGAAAACAGCACTTTTCATAAAGAGTGTATGGTCTATCACGTCGCATTCACCGAGGTAAAAGAAAGTGGGCAAAATCTTTGGGTATATAAAATACACACCCTCTTAAAAATGTGTGCAGCCTTTAGACCAACAATTCTACCTCTTAGAACTTATCCCAGGGTAATACTCACAGATGCATTAAAAGATTAAACTGCAAGAGCCACTCAGCTTAAGATGCTATATGTTAGAGGGAACTTAAATGTCTTATAAAGAAGTCGTTTCACTAGTTAGCTATTTGCACATTCATATATATTATAAATTATATAATGGTTCAGAAATATGCCACAAATATTGTTTTAAAAGCAGTTTGTAAAACAATTTTAGGTATGAAAATATGATAAATAAAACAAATATATATGGACCATACACGAAAGAAAAATTATGTATATAAAAGGAAGTAAACCCAATATTAATAGTAGTAATCAGAGGAACTGTTTATTTTACTATTTTACATTATTTTTATTTTCGATTTTTCTATAATAAACATGTATTACTGCTGTAAAAAGAAAATATAAATTTCTTATTCAACAATTTTTCAATAGTTTTTTTAATGTATGTGTAAATAAAAGTACTGGGATAATTAAATAACCATACGGATAAAAAATAAATTTTGATCCCTATCTCAACCATATAAAACAATTATTTTGAGATGGTAAAACTATATAGCTGGAAGAAAACAGTATTTTTAGGACTGAGGGCAAGCAAAAATGTCTTTAACAGGACACACACACACACGCACTAAAACCCAGTAACTATGAAAGTATTAATGAGATTTCATTAGTATTAACACCTTATGTCTTACAAAAGAGAGTATATCAAGACATTAAAAAAGCAAGCAACAGAACAGATGAACAAGTCTGAAATATATGTACCTGACGTTTCCAAACTACTATAAAGAACTTCCATAAATCGATAAGAAAAAGACAACTCAATTTTTTTAAAGGGTCAAAAGATCTGAACAGGCACTTCTCTAAAAAGGATATCTAAATGGCCAACAGGCACATGAAAACATGTTCTCAACATCAGCGTTCATTAGGAAAACCATAATGAGATACTACTTCATACCCATCAGAGTGGCTAAAATGGACTGACAACTCCAAGTGCCCGTGAGGAGCAAATGGAATGCTCACGCACTGCAGGAGGAACTGTAGGAATGCACAGCCGCTTTGAGAAAAGATCTGGTATTAAAAAAAAAAAAAAAAAACTAAGCATACATCTACACTCGATTTCATTTCTAGGTATCCCCAAGAGAAAAGAAATCTCCAAACAAAAATGTGAACACAAACGTTCATGGTAAGCTGTATTCATAACAGTCGAACACTGAAAACAACCCAAATATTCATTAGCAGGAGAATAGATAAACAAAACTTTTATTTTTGTATAATATAATACTGCTAAGCAAATAAAAAGGAACGAGCAACTAACTAATACAACAAGAATGAATCTCAAAAACATATGCTGAGCAAAATAAGCCAAACATAGTAAGAGTATGTGCAGTATATTCATGCCGTACAATTCCATCTTTATGAGATTCTAGAACATTCACAACAAATCTGGTTATAGAAAGTAGGTTACTTGAGGCAAAGGGTGGGGGTGGAGGACTGCGAAGGGGGCGGTAGAAATGTTTCATATCTTGCTTGTGCTAGTGGTCATGAGTACATATAGTCCTCAAAATTCAAATAGTACACTTAAATGAAAGTTGATTAAATAAAAAACAAAGCCACAATGTAGCTAATGCTACACACACCCACCAGAATGGCTAAGATGGAAAGGACTGGCAAAGCCAAGGGATGACTGGGACTCTCCACAGAGAGGTGGGAGGCCCAGGAAGGCAGCTCAGCATTATCTACTGAGACCGAACATATGCCTGTCCTGTGACCGGGTCGTTCCTCTCTGGAGTTTTTATAAACGATAGAACCAAGTGCTTACGTCCAGCTTAGAAGTGTTATTCATAATAGCAACCAAAAACTGGAAACAACCCAACCAATTCATCAACAGTAAAACAAACAAAACCGTGGACCATATGTACAAAGGAATGATGCTCAGAGAAAAAAAACCACTGTTACAACAAAATAGATGAATTTCACAGATATTCTAATGAGCGGGCAGGGAGGGAACACAGGAGTATATGCTGTATGATTCCATTTACATAAGACACAAAAACAGCCATAACTAGTCTATAGGGAAAGAGGCCAGAATAGACCTTTGGGAGGGTTTACTGACCCGGTGAGGCACAGACAAGAGGAAGTCCTCAAGGGCTCTGGAAATGTTCTTTATCTTGATTTGGGTAGTTCGTTACAGTGTGGTATACGCATATATAAAACTGACACCTATACTAAGACTGTCTATACTGGTTAATAAGTATTTTGGAAATCTTCTCCGTCTGATGGGGCCTGACTTTATCCAGTCCCATTGTTGGTGTCATTACTCTAAATATTTAGTAGTGCCACCAGCTCAGACAGCCTGAGAGACAGGAAGGACATGTAAATGACTAGACCAGACTGGGAGTGAGAGTGACTCAACTCTGACAGAAGCCACACCTGGATACTGTGTAATAAGCTTCCAGTTGCAATTCACTTATTGCAGACTTGTTCTTCTGTTCTGTTGCTTGCCTTTTCAATGTCTTGATACTCTCCTTTGATAGACAGAAGGTCTTAATACTAATGAAATCTAATTACCGTGTTAACTTACATAGAGTAGAGATCACAAATCCTAAGTGTACGGGACAGTCCCTTGTCAACTCACTATCCTTTTAACTTCATGCAGAGATTGTAGAGAAAATTAAATACAAGCAGCCAGCTCTTTGAAAATAAGTATATAGTATATAATATTTTTGCTTGAAAATTTAGCTCCGCAACTATAGTCACGCACCACTTAATGACAGGGATACGTTCTAAGAAATGCGTCCCTGGGTGATGTCGTCGCTGTGTGAACATCACAGAGCGCACTGACACCAACCCAGACGGACAGCTGACTATACACCTAGGCCACATGGTACGGCCCATTGCTCTGTAGGGGAGGAAAAAAATGTCTGGGTTCCTGGCTGACACATCCCTGTAATAAAAGACAGATTAACAGGAGAAAAACAAAAGTTTCATAATACATATATCTCCTGTATACACGGGAGACACCCAGGAAAACTGAGTAACTCGTCAAAATGGCTGAAGCCAGGACACCACCTTAAACATAGCACCATCTTCAGCCAAGGACAAAAGACTACAGGAGGTGACCAGCAAGGGCGCAGTAGACAAGGGTAAGGCTTTTAGGCAGATTTCAGTCCTTGTCTTCTGCAATGGCAAGAGTTTCCTACCAATCAGAGATGACTTATCGAGGCGATAAAGTCATCCCAGTCTTCCTGGTGCGGCCAGGAAGACGCCCTTACAAATGTAAATGTCTTCTTTAAAGGGTAACTTCTACCTGGTTTTCAGAGCATCACCCACATCTGCTGTTAATTAAAATCACCAGCCTAAAACAATCTTATGCCAAATAGACGTTTTGGCGTGACAAATTCTGTTCCTAGGCTACAAACCTGTACAGCATGTTACTGTACTGGATACTGGAGGCAACTGTAACATGATGTACTGTGTTGCACTACAACGTGACAATGGCTACATGTCACACTAGGTGCTAGGAATTTTTCAGCTCCATATAATCTTAAGGGAATATCATCATATATGTGGTCATCGTTGACCAAAATGTTGTTATTTGGCACATGACTGTATAAGGAAAGTGATTTTTTAAAATCACAATATAAATTTTCACTTTACATACAATTTTCAGAAATAAAACCAGGTCAGAGTTGGATTTTGTCAAAGTGTGTTATTTGCAAATTGCAAAACTAAACTTTACACAGGGACAACAGCTATGAAACTATTACTATTGTCTTCCAAAATTAACCAAGATTATAAAAGCATGTGGGTAACTTCTAGAAACTGATTTACGAATGCTAAGCTTTTCGGACACTGAACTTCATGTTTTAATATAATCTGATGTACATTCCTGTCAATACACACATACACATACACACACACACATCGATACTACCTATCCATTCTACATATAAAATGTCTCATTTCCTCCTCTTCACGCCATCTGTTACTATCTTGTCATTCCCCCTGGAATATTCCAACAGTCTACTAACTAGTCTCCTCGCTGCAATACGGCCTCCAAACTGACTGCCTGAGTGACTTTTCTAAAACACAGATCTTGCTCAAATTTTCAGTCACCTCTCTTCTCAAACCATACCCACCACTGTCACCCATCCTCCAATCCCCGCGGGGCCTCAAGCTCTAAGGCTCGTAGGGCCAAGAAGAAAATGTAAAGACGGCCCTGCAGGGCTAAAGTGATCAGGAAAGTGCAAGCCTTGACTCCAGAGGCAGCCATTGCTCAACTCCAATCTTTGGCCAAAACTAAAAATTAGTGTTTTGATATGAAATGTCTCAATTTTTTCAATCTATGCAGACCAAATGAAATATATCCATGGAGCTCTTTCAATTCACAGGTTACTAGTCTGTAATTTATATCCTAAAGGATAAAGTCCAAAATTTGGTTATGATCTGTCTTTGCACATGTGTCTACCTCCACCCCTTCACTCAAGCTACCCTCTAACAAATCAAAGAACTACAAAGAACTTACTTGTGCCTCCTGAAAGACAATACACATCACTGCCATCAGTTCACGGGGTTACTTTAGCTATGAAAGTCCTCCCCTGCCCCAATTCAGTCTCTGCCCCATACTCATGTCCAGTTTTCGCTCGGGCCTCAAAAGGGTAATTAAAAACTGTCTCGTAAAAAATTTCCTTCCTTTTCTAATCCTCACATACTGTATGTCTACCTCTCACGATCCTTACCAGTTTTCATGTTACACTGTATTTTTTCATGTAAAAGACTGCAACTTCTGGAAGGGACACATCTGATTGTGTTCTGTATCCCCACATTACTAAATAATATCTATTCCAGTACATACTCAATGATGAATGAATATAGCTATTTATCTGCTGATTTATGTAACAGTTTGCACCTCAAGTTGGTGCAAACAGGTGTTTGTTGGACCGTTTTTCCCCCAACTCTTCGCTATCCGTGAAATTTTTAATAAAAGTTATGGGGGGGAAGATAAGACCAATTAAAAAAGCAATGAGCTTGAAAACCATATAACACTACGAGAGTGTCAAGAATAAAGAGTATAGTCAAGCAAAGCCTTTGAGAGCATAAATTATAGCAATGTGACTGGCGGGCAAGGTGGCAACAACCTGTGCAGTGAGGCTTACTCCTAGGAATCCGTCCTGACAACACACTCCTCCCATGTGAGAGATGACAGAGACACTAAGTTACTCTCTACAGCATTGTGTGTAATAGCGAGAGACTGGAAATAATCTATACATATATGTCTCAGTCCAGGCTGGATTCACAGGTAATAGCACATACAATAAGTCAGCATGTATTTTTTAAATCATCTATTCAAAAAATATGAGAGCTCTTTGAGAAGTGACATGAAAGATGATTGTCATATTTTATATTTTAAAAAATCAAGGTGCAGAATAATGTGTGCAGCACGCACATATGAAGGCTACACAAGAATGTGGTTGAGCAGCTAGGGCTCCAGGGAACAAGAGGCCTTTTTTTCTTGTGTGCTCCTTTTTGTACCTTATGAATTTTGTACCATAGATATAATGTATTCACAAAATTTTTTTGTTACGTGTTGACCGACTGTAGCTGTAATGAACTCTTCATGTGTCCATGCTTTCATTACCAAAACCTAATTACAGTGGAGTTACGGCCCACCTGGGAATTAGGGTCTGAAGTCAGTGCCTATAGTGAAAATAGCACACAGTAAAAATTTCTCTTAAAAATCCCTTAAATACATGCCACACTGGACCGACACACCACTTCAATAATTCCAACACAGCCAATTTTCACTCCAGTCCATGAACAGTTCACTGCTTCTCCAACTGACGAGTGGATAAAATAGCTGGCTTGTACTCAGGCCTCACGTTGTGATGTTAAAAACGTGTCTTTAAAACACCATACTCACACCCTCTCCGCTAGGATGAGAAGCACTTAGGAATGGAGACGGGCTGGGAGAAGAGCAGATTTCCGCTGCCACTCATGCTGATCCAGAACCTTCGCTGTTTATTTTCCCCTCGTTTTTGCCACCAGAAGCACAGGATTAGATTTGCATAAATGTACGGAAGATGTATAGTGACAACATGGAGTTTTTTAAAACACATTTCAAAAACTATACCTCTGTTAATTAAACAAACCAGTACAGTGGAAAAGAAAATCACAACCCAAGCAAAATGGACTAATTTGCTGAGTGGAAGAGGCTGAACAGAATTCGCAGATCAAGATGAAAAAGAGAAAGTGGTCATTACCTCTTGATCTACATCACACACGAGCTCATAGGGTCACATGACCTTAGTTGTGGCCCTCACGTTGGCTTCCCATACACCATACATAGATTCCTCAATCCGTCCTCTGAGTAATCTTCTACCTCTACTAAGTAGTCAGCTCCCAAATCTTTCTATCCCTGATCGCTCTAGTGAGCTCCAGATAAATATTCCTACTAGATACTTCTCAGAAGATTCACCCACAGGCAACTCGAATTTATTATAAACTGAACTCATTCTTTCTCCCCCTCACCTGCCCCAAATCTTCTCTTCTAGTATCCCCTACCTTGGAAAAGAGAAAAACATCCATCCTGGTGTCCAAGGTCAAAATCTAAAATCCACAGTATGCTGCATCCATGTCCTACTCCTATAAGCAATGCCCAAGTTCTGCACATCCTCCCACTGACATCTCTCTAAGTCCGCCCATCACACTCAATGTCAACGCTTTGGTTCACCTTCACCACTGAGCACTTAACTGGTCTCCCTGCCTTAGTCTCCTCAATCCATCCTGCAAACCTGAAAAGTTAACTGCCAGATACAAATGTAGTTATGTTACTCTTTCTACTTTAAGAACAGAAGGAGCAAGAACAAGTCCCAAAGTAAAGCTAAAAACAAGTTCATTGAATAACATGACATAATGCAAAGAGAATGTAGCACCGGGTATATTTTTTATGAGTATGTTCCTATTCTACCCCACACTGTATAACCAAAATAAATAAGCTAACACATGTGTTTCAACAGAAGGCACAGGGAAGCGAGGAAAACTCAACTGCCTTCTTAGAGTCAAAAATGAACACGAAATGAATCGCAGCAGAGATAAAGGCACCTTAAGGAAAACAAGTGGCTTCCCAGACCTATAAGTCAAGAGTGCATTCAAGCTGAAAGTACTAATGTATCTAAAAATGAATGTCTCAATCAGAAAAGGATTTGGGAAGTAAAAGCAAGCTCAGAAGCCAAAAGAGGTTCTGCCGCAGGGAAAAGCCATCCACCCCTGAAGTAAGCTGAATGAGGCTGTGTCGGTCCCAGTCCAACGAACATCTCACTTCCTTGGTCGAGTCCATGCTAACTAAGCTCCCTGACTACGCTCTGCCCTGGCAGGTAAAGTCTACCTGCATGAAGAGAATAGTCCACTCATTTGGCTAGAGTCTCCTCTAACTCTTGTTTCTTACTTGAAAAAGTTAAACTGGCATATCAATGGGAACCAGGTAAGCAAATCTACTTATCAGAAAAGTTTATATTAATTATGCCAATATGCACATATCATTATAAATTAATAAACTGAAATTCTGGCTTTCCACATCAGTCTTGCACAGCGTGGGATAAGAGCTGCTTTGAGCATGCCGATCAGATCAGGTTTCTAAGGGTGTTAAAACAAGGACCAGATCTAGGATGAAGGTAAACTCTAAAATCGCACATGTGGCTATATAAATTTAAATTAAAGAACAAAATTCGGTTCCTCGGTTACAGAAACACATGTCCAAGAGCCACGTGTGGCTTGTGGCTACCATACTGAACAGCACACTGAACGTGTATGTTATCACCGGAAGATGTTCTGGAAGATAACCTCAAACTAGCCCCACTGTGAGTCCTCCGTACTTAGTTAGCCCTGGATGGCTAACAGAACCCGAGAGCTAGACTGTTTTCTACACAAGGTAAGAAACACTCAACGACAACTGTTTCCTTTCTCTTGACAATATTTCTTCAAATCTGAACACACGGATTTAGTCTTCAGGGTTTCTGCCCCAAGGAATTAATGAGACTAAAAGAAGGATCACAAAGTCAGAGCGTCTATGACAAAAAGAAACTTTTTTTTAAGATAAAGGGAATAGGGAATCTGGAGAGAATATTAAAAAGTGAAAAAAGTCATGTTTTCAAGAAAATTTCTTGACAGTGTCTTACTTGTAAGACTAATAAACCACTGGTCTACATAAGAAGCTACTGAGCTATTTAAGTAACCAATAAAAACTAAGGAGGAACTGAAAGAATACAAGTTTGAGTTCACTAGACCAGATGATACTTCCTTGTATAGAACACGTTTTGACATTTAAATACATGGCCTGTCTTAAACTGCCTAAGTTACCTTTATGTTTACTTGATGATCTGACTGAAGATCTAATTTTTTCATTAAGTAGGGAGCGCACCAGATATAATTAAAATAACACGCCATGCCAAACAATGATCTACCATGTACTCTCCATGGTAAAATCTGTTGTAAAAAAACGCACCTTTTTCTTCCAGATAAGCACTATTAAAACTCAGAAGTTGAAGTACAAACTTCAGCAAACATAGTCAGACGGAAAGAGGCAAAGGCCCCTTTGCAGACACGCAGGCCCACGCCTAAAGCCTGGCTCTGCCCTGTACCAGCTGTGTGACCCCGGGCACCCCGCACAGTGCACTTACTCAGTGCTTATAAGCTTCCTTTCACTACCTGCAAAACACAGGTACGGCATGTGCCAACTGAATAACAACTAGATGTAAAGAGCCTACAACAACATCTGACACTTAACTTAGCAGATACTCAATGAACAGCTGCTACAGTTAGTAAATCCTCCTAAGACCCTCCAAGAACCCTGAGAATAAAAGACCACTATTTTACATGGTTAACTACAAAAACTATTTTGACCAGGTATTAACTATAAATCCTGAGATTAATGCCTCAAAATTACCCTTTGTTTTCCATATTTTACAAGCTATTCTCCACATAAAACTCCCTGCTGGACTATTACCATAAGCCGTTTGAGCCTATAATAAAAATACTGCACTTCGTACACTGGACGAAGTTGTTACTACCACGTGCATCACGTGTCCCATCGCTAGTCCACATCCGAACGTGAACACTAAGCACGGACGTCTAACATTTCTGCCTTCCTCTATTAATGACAAAAGTAAAGAAATTTTGTTTTTAAGTTTCTTTCAGTGAGTCGAGTTCCACAAAACAAAACAATACAGGTTAATTGCTTACCTGGAAAATATTTTGTACTTCAGATCCACTAATCCAGAATGAATGGGGGTATTCCCTTTCAGACTAGTCTGAGAAAAGACAGCAGTCAAGCAGCTTCCAAGATCCTTTCCGTTTACCGTATCCAGCTTTCTTCAACAAAATCCCAAACATGCACTTCGGTAACTGTTGAAAGACAGAAAGCAATCCATACACCCACCATGGCACCAGCGGCAAAGGACAGCCACCAAGAAATGGAAGGAAGGGTCAATGGAGTGGTGGATCTGAGGCACAGAAAGAGAGTCAGAACCCCTGAGGAAGCCGCTGGCATAAGAGGCCTGCAGCAGCGCTCCTCAGCTCTGTGTCGAGAGAGAAGGATCAGGGATTCTACGTGGCGAAGTCTCACATCCCTACTATTAATATTTGCTCGGGATACGTGTCATGCAATTTCCAAAGGAGAACAGCTAAAAGCTCACACTATTATCCGCATAAATCGTCCCAGACCATTCAGCCACAATGACCTCCTTATCCGTTTTCTAAGACAGCTCTTTCACCATTACGAAAAGTTTGCAGCCAAAATTAATGATATGGGAGGGTTCAAACATCTCCCAATAAAGATATTTATTTAAGCACCTAACAAGAAATCTTTTGGCTTGCTACATATAAGACATCAAATCCACACAATCCCCGAATCTTCAACCCACAGCTGAAATACAGTACATTTTAAAACACATGACATAATTTTAAGAGTGAACTTTTGATTCAATAAAGGCCAATCCACACAATGGCTAGTCATTGGGTTAACTAGAGAAAATAATAAAGAATACTAATAAATAATTTACTAGATGACACCTTTAAAAACATAAACCCGGTCACATTATATCCACATTCTTTTACTACCATACCAACTGTTTCATTGGGCTGCAAATTCTAAACAAACTATAAGGGAAAGGCATTCAAAAGGATAAAAGAGATAAAAACTTTAAAAAAATCAAAACACTATGAACTTAACTTGCACATAAATTTTCTACTTCTTCAACTGCCACACTATTGCCAAAATGTTCCTGCAGTAATTAAAATACCTACCTTTACTGAAGGGCTACGAATGAGCCAGGCCCTTTACATTCATTATTCATATTTAATTCTCAAAAAAGATGAGAAATAACTTGCCCAAAGTCTCACATCTGCTAGGTGGCAGAGCCCATGCCCTTTTTCCACAGAGCACTGCTGCACCCAAGTCCAGGGATTAGCAAGCCATGACTCTGGGGGCAGAGAAAACCACGCTTTACACTCAAAGGGCCTAAGTTAATTAACATCTGAATGGAGAACTAAAAAATTGCAATAGAGTAAATATTTCAGCCTAGCTGAACTAAAATACAGCTGAATATCGGATGAGCCATCCTGAAACAACTCCCTAGCTCTTGCCATTTAAAAAAGCATTTCATTAACAGAGTCATGCAATTCTAAGACCCACGATATTGATACTAAAACAAAGCAGTATACTGTCGCCCAAGTACTCTGTGTTTATAAGATTGTATCTGTGAGAAAGATCTCAAATCTAGTTGAAACTGAGAAATTGATTTACATTCCAAGATCTGTTAATAAACAGTCCATAGGAAATGACAAAAGATGCTCTAATTTTTCAAGATGTAGGCAAAGCATCTGAAGTGACTGAAATCACAGTCTATAATTAACCTCCCCGTGACAATCAGATGGAAATATCTCGATACTCACGACTTAAAAGAGGTCAATCACATCGGTACAATCTCGAGCAGAGAATGAATGCTCAAGTCTTTCCCATTAAGTGATATTACTCTGGAGCCTATAACTAAACTAGAAAGCCAATTTTGATAAAAGCAGCTGTAGTGAGCTATGGCTAGGAGCTAACTGCTAAAGCGATTTACTCAGCTTTTCAAGTATAATTTACACCTGTAACCAAAATGCTGAACAATTATAGGAAAACACAACTACAACAATTTGACTCACAGACATTTCTGAACCTCTTGAATCGTCAGGCCTTTTCTCTGTATTAACGAGTTTATTTTCCCTCCTTCCCTTCAAATTAACGTTGACTAACTGGCGGCAGGCCGTATGCTAGGCATAAGGATTAAGAGATGCCCGGCCAGGAGTGTAGGCGCCGAGTTCTTCCCATCTTCTGTTCCTTTCTCTTTGCATCTCCCAAGTGATCAGTTCACAAAACCAAGATATATTTCATTATTAGTTCTCATAAGTGGTTAAGTGTTTTCAATTTAACTCTTAAAATTTTCTTTTTAATTTCTCAAGTTCCTTTTTTTCTCAAAAGTAGAACGCTCACTTTTCTTTTTCTCCTGAGAAGCTTGCTATCAGAGAATGGTTTCCTATATTCATTACACCTACATTTGCACATCCCTCTACTCACAAAAAGAGACCTTTTTTTTTTCACTTTACATGTCAACGTCCCTCTGTTTCTACCTCACAGCTTTCCATTCTGTGAAGGTCTTCACTGTTGACTAATCCTGAGAGGGAGTTTCCTAAAAATGCTTCCTGCTGACATCACAGAATACTGTAATCTTTGAATTTTGTTAAAACAATAAGATCCAGGTTAGAGATACCCTGCTGGATTGTCAGGTCTTCCTGGTTTGTCTCTCATTTGCCTACGAAGTCAAACTTCCTGTTAGGTAATTGTCATCAGCAGAAACTGAGGGTAGGTGACACAGGCATTCTTGACCAACAGGTTTTTCTCCCTTTGTCAACTAATTCAATGAACAACTCAAATAAAACCCAGAAGGAAATCTTGTATGATACTCACCGCTTATTCTGTTAAGGGTCAAAATCACCAGCTTTGCTAAAACAAGAATCAAAATCGTAATTTCCTCATCTAAACTAAATCAATAGAACATAAATCACAATGCTCAATGTTAATATGACTAAATCAATCACCGGTCTCTTAACTACCAGAAGACTTGGAACAGAGTTGGGTGGGTTCTTTCTGTAGTTACAGTACAGGTCTAATTATATCTAATTGATAGTTCTTAGTGATTGTAACAGTACTTTCCAGATTTCCAAGATAGTACCGACTCTGTATGATTTCGTCATTTCCCCTAAAGATGCCTCGTTAAATAAATATATGGCTAAAAGCAAGTGAATTTCGGGCCTCTGTAAAGCTTCACAAATAAATACGTGCACAACTCAGGGGGGTATTGAAAACCTCCTCACACCATGTCTTCACAGTGCTTTACAAAATACAGTCCCTGTACTTGTGGGGAAAGTTAGCATGGCCAGCAGGTGCTGAGAGCCAAGCCTCACATTCGCATCTCATATAGCACTCTCAGCGACTCGGAGCAATACCTACCTTTTCTTATTTTTACAGATAATAAAATCACACCACGGAAAGGTTAACCCTCCTAAGGTCACACGGCTAGCAAATGACAGAGTTAGGATACAAACTTCCGGTGTTTCTCTCTGAAGCCCAAGCCCTTTCTGCTAAATCCTGTTTCCCTAAGGTCACAAGATCCTTGGCACCTTACTGAGTATTTGGCAGGTTCATATCAACAGATATAAAAGGAGTTCCTCAGTACTGTGCTATCAACCACTCTGCAATGTATAGAAATCAGAAATCCATCTGTATGTGTGTAAAAGTCTGTAATAGTTCAAATGTCTAATACACATAGTCTGTGTGCCATATACATCACTCTCCCCTTCCCCCTCCACCCATATCTTAGGGTCATCAAAAGAAAATCTTAAGAAGGTTTCATGGCATTAAAAAAAAAAAAAAAAACCTAATATTAATTTAAATCCATAAATATCTATTGCACACCCAAGCGCTAAGCATTACGAAGGATTCAAAAGACAATCAGATACAGCCTCTGGAAGGCAAGCTTAGACATTATCACACAGACTTCTATGACGTACAGGAAGGTATGGTAAGTCTCATAACAGTTAGGAACAGATTATGAGAATTAGTGATACAGCTGAGAATTTCCAGGAAAGAAGATGGTTAAGATACAGGCAGACGGCAATGCATGTAAACAATCAGCCAAAAAATTCAACTCAACATTTACAGACATCTACTACAAGAAGGCACTCTGAGTTTATCATTATAGGGAACACAAACAGGAAACTACAATACAAGCCTGGAATATGTTAAGTGCCACGAGATAAATTACAAAGTGTCAGAATTCATTTAACAATGATTATCACGTAGGCAGTGCTATAGATAAAACGACAAAATGGTATCTGCCACCATAATATAAACTGATATCAAGGGGTGGCATCTAAACTGCATTTTGAGTAGACAGGACTGCATCAGAGAAGCCTGCTGAGATCTCCCCTATTTGGCCAGAGAGCCAACTATTAGGTCCTTCCCGCAAATATGGCAGCCTTCAAGGCGTGGGCTTAGGTCAGTTCGCATCGGTGCTGACATGGAAACAGTGTGAGCAAAATTAGACACGGTCTTCTACATTTTGGCTAGAATATAAAATAAGCGAAGACTGGGAAGAAAAGCTAGAAGAAAGGCTGGAACTGGAAGGATGAGGACTTGTAATGTTTTCCTTAAAATGTATATATCACCAGGTGGAACTCTGGATCCCAGGCACCTCATGGCACAGAAGTTTGTTTCTAGAATTCAAAGATCAAACAGCACGACTCAGAGGGATATATGTGCTGGTCTATGGGCTAGTAATTCCCCCGGGCTACTAGCTCTCTGAATTTCAAGGTACAGCAGTCAGGGGCCAAGAGTGCCAACCCTTGTGTGCAGCATCGTGCTTCTCCTTGTCAAATCTGAAAGAATATCTAACCTACTCCGAACTCAGGGGCAAAAATGTATATATTTGACCCATAGCCTCTTAAGGCAGATTGATAAGGTCTATAAATGTTTGTTGTTATTTCATTAGGCGCCTACTTAAACCTTTGTCTATTTAATCTGCACTTGGTAAATCAGCACAGGGCTAGACTTAAATGAGGATAAGTGATAGTAACAAAGATCTAATTTCTTAGAGGAGTCACTAAACAATCCCACTTACTTCACTTAGAAAGCCAATGACAGGAAGGGGGAAAAAATTCCAAACAGAAAAAAAATTTTTTTCCAATAACTTCATTTAGTTTCTTTCATCTCCATGGCCTTGTGGCCAGCCTGTACTTGAATAGCTCTAAAAATAGCATTGATATCACGCCTTCTTAATAAGATCCAATGTATTTTACCTATGTTACTACATACAAGTAATTACCACTTAGAGATTACACAGAAGGGAAATGGCTCACGTAAGGTCACTTAGCAAAGAGAGGAACCATTCGGCAGCTAACAATAGAGTACGAACTATCCATTAATTGTGGGGGGGAGGGGTGCATTCGCACCCACAGAGAAGGCTTTCCTAAACTTTTATCAACTTCTGCTATCTTCGAACAGAGAATGAACCAACTTTCTTTTCCAGTTAGAAGCTCTCCATGCTTTCTAGTAATGAGTGCCTTGAACACGAGCTCATATTCCCAACTCGAGCGTTGATAAATACGATACATAATGCAGTTTTCAACTTTTCCTGTTAAGTACATGCATTAGACATAATCTAGTGAACTTTTGTATATTTCCACATGGATTACTATTTTTCTTCCTCATTAAATATTAGCAAAGGTGATTTTACTAAAGCCAGAAGTCTGAAAAAGTCCCACAAATTAGGTATACTACGGGGCCAATATAAGGCCATGAAAGTCATTTGGTGGTTAAATTATTCACCATCAGCAACTGTAAATACAGTTAGCTGTCTCGATCAAGAATGTATAATCAGTCTTAAAGACTGAACATAAAGGTCTGTTGGAAAAACATTCTCTGTGGACCCAGCCTCAGGCAGGCGTAGGAGTCACAAAAGGGTTATATTTTGGAGATTTCAATTATTCTGCTATCACCAGCTTTATTTCCTAGTAAACTAAGAGTACAAGGAAAAAAGAAAGAATCAAAATCAAAGAAAGTAGAGGGATGAAGATTAAGAAACTAGAGGTACTCAAGAAGTCTGTTTGCTCTCTTTAATTCTGAAATTATCAAATGAAAGTTATCCTGTTAACCATTAAGTACAGAACTGGTATAGGCAGCACAATCACAAATATTGGAGTACTGATGCTGACTCATAAAAATCTAAAAATATTTCATGCTTTAGGTTCTCAAAATACCATCAGTTTAACCCCTTCTCTCCTTCAATCATGTTGCTTTGGAATGGATGTAAAAAATGTCTCTAATCTCCTTCTGGAAACTGTAATTAAAATGCAGGAATACAGAAAGCCACATGCAATCAGATTTTAAGGCATTATCATTCCAACATCTGATCCTGGATTTACTAAATCAGTTAAGTGCCTGTACTATCTACTACACTAATACATATATGTTTACGAAAAGGGCTGCCTAATAGTCTATCTCTTTGAGGGAATATCAAAATCCTTATATAAAAAAGCCATTTTAAAATTGATGTAGATAACTATTAAACTTTCTAAAATTTCTAAGAATCCCAGTTTATATTATCCTTAAAAGGCTGAACTATCTTTTTAGATCACAGACAATTACAATTATGTAAAATCAAAACTTTTATAAGCATAAGAAGCCAGTAAGAAACTTTTTTTTTTTACCATACACTCAAATACGCTAAATAGATTACACTGTATTTCTAACTTTAAAAAATAAAGACCTTTTAGTTATGTTTTAAATGAACAGACACGAAAGGAGCACAGGACCGATTTCGAAGAGGTACCAAGAGATAGTTTTTCCATACGAAGTACTCCTCTGTTAAGTTCATGTATTGTATGTACCTCCACGAGAATATGTGCAATATTTGTAATTCTAATTAAAATATTTAGTCAAAATAATCCACTACAAAAGTTGCAGAATATCAAAGGCTCGACAATAGTTTGATAAATTACACTGAAAAAATTACTTAATAAATTAAAATCAAATAAAAACCCACAACTGACAGTATCCCTTGGAAAGCAACCACACATGCACACACACAAATCAGAAACTCCTAGAACTTTGTTTTGTTTTTGTTTTCAAGGACGGAGAAGTCTAGTTCTGTGACTTATGCAAAGGAATGTAAATATTAAGCTGCCTCCGTATTTATACTACTGTACTCCATTTTTAAGACATGCATCTCAACTCCCCAGATACCATCATCCACAGAAACCATGCAGCTCTCCAACAGACTTTCAGTGTCACCATTTTTTATTTATAGCATTAAATGGGGGAAGTGGCTCTGATGTCACCGACCCTACCCAGTGGAATCACTGACTCAATAAACATTTTCACACTGGAGAAAATCTGGCTAGGAAAACATTTTGTTGGGTTAAGTAGATTCTTTCAACTTTCCTCTCAAACCTAGGGTAGAAGTTGTTACAGTGTTAGGAGAGATACAAAGATACTGTCAAGGTTTCCACAGGAAGAAACCCTGGGCTTGTCCATATGCTGAGGCAAAGACTTTCTCCTCCCAAACTCTCCACAGCCCGGTTTGATCTCCCTAATGTTCGAACTGGCAGGTAATAGCTGCCATATTTTATTTCTTCCACCCAATCATCCACCTAGTAGCAAATTCTTCGCTTCTGTTAGCCACTCTCTCACGGTCCCGTTTTCTAAAAACTCCTTCTGGCTCCAAGTCCTAAGGGGGAGGGGGGAAGGAGGTTGGTTGGGGTGGGGGGTTGTCCTGAGGGCAGAAGTCTGGTCTAGCTACCAATGGTTTCTAACAGAAGTGATCGCTTCCCCGCGGACCTAGGATTATCCTTTTTTTTTTTTTTCTTTCTTTTTTTTGAGAAGAAAGAACTGGCGGCAGTGATGAGGACAACCCCTCCCCCGTCGTCCCCAATTTCCTAAAGCAGCTCTGAAAAACATGAAGTTACGGTTTCTCTTTCCTGGAAGATGGAATCCAGAGTACCTGGGGCCTTGCTATGCAAACATCGCTCTCGGCCCAGTAGGAAACCCTTTGTCCGAGACGCCGGACATAACCGGGGCCCGGGAAAGAGGCCCCTTATCCGTCACAGCCTCGAACCCGCGAGCTCCCCACCTCCTCCACCCCTGTAGGGCCTATCCCGGCATCCACACAGCCCTAGGTTGGGGAGAGGGTGCTGAGACCCCGACTAGGTCGCGGAGGCCGAGGCCCCGACCGACCTCCTCCGTACCCCCTCCCGCCACCATCTCACTCAGCCTGAGTGGAGCTTTCAGGAGCGGTGCAGGCCTGGCCCGGAGAAATAGAGAAAAAATAATAATAAATCCCATTCTAAGAAAAGGAGAATGAGATGCTGGAGCGAGTGTGAGCTAAGGCCATAGCGTAAGCGAGCGAGGGTCGTTGAGAGATGGGCCGGGACCCAGGACGGGGGCAGAGAGGAGAGTCGAGGGGCATGGAGGGGGCCGGGCCAGGTCCGGCCTGAGATATCGAGGGATCCAGAGGGGCCGCGCCGGGCCCGAGGCCACGGAAGGCAGGGGGCCCAGGTCAGGGCCGAGACGGCGAGGAAGGGCCAGGGCCGGCCTCGCGCCGGACGCTGAGGTGGGCAGGCCCTCCCGGGGCCGGACGGACGGAAGAACAGACGGTCCAGAGGGCCGCACTCACCATGAGCTCGATGGTCTTGTCCTCAATCACCGAGTCGGGCTCCATGGCGGCCCCGGCGGCCCCGCCTCGCTCTCCCCGCGCAGCAGCGAACGGCCCGGGCGGAGGAGGCGACGGCGGAGGCGGCAGAGGCGGAGGCGGTAATCGCACCCACTCTAGCTGCCAGCCCGCCCGGGCCGCCGGCAGCTCCGCCCTCCCCCTCGGCGAACGCAGTGCGCACAGCTCGCACTACAGCTCCCAGCAGGCGCCGCGGGCCCCGCAGAGCGCGTGGGAACCGGACGCCGGCGCCGGGCCGCTGTCTCCCGGCAGCGCCAAGCAGAAACCTGAGCCCAGAGTTGCACTGGATAATGCATGCGGGACGTTCAGACCTAAAGAATTAAGGGCTCCCTCTCGTAGGGCCTCGGGAGCCCCGCGACTACATGTCCCAGAACGCCCTGCGCGTGGGTTCGCCTTCCGGCTACTTTCTCCTGACTTCCCGGCAGCCCCAGGCTACCCAGATCGGAACGGAAACTCGGAGGCAACTCTTCGCAGGTCGGAGGTCCTGCGTGTGCGACCGATTTCCGCACATGCGCGGTCGGCGGCCGCCGTGCCCATTCGACGTCTTAGGTAGCGGCGCGGCTGTTCTGCGGGCGTCCGGTGGTAGGGACACATTTGGAGACAGGTGGGTTCTAGGTGCGTTAGGAGGGGATGGTTTCGAGGCTCAGGTGTGGGAGGGGGCCAGCGAGCGAGAGAAGCTCGGGCCAGGGTGGAGGGTCCTAGAAGGGCATCCAGTCTCTCAGGCATCCCAGTGAAGTGTTCGAAAATTTCGATGGAGAAGAGGAGGCTTTTGCAGATGAGCCGCGCTGCTGCTGCTTGTGTGTACCGCGAACTGGGAAGAGCTGAGATGAAAGCGAACCTCTGTATACTGAGCCCCACTTACTCATAAATTCGTTCAGAAAATATTTTTTAAACTTCCACCCTCTGCCGGACACCACCAGTCTAGGCCCTGGGAAAATCGGCTGTGAACATCACAGACAAAGCCTTTATTCCCGTGAAGCTTAATTCTAGTGGGCGGGAAGGCAGGCATTAACCAGAAGAGTGACAGGTGCTAAGAAAGACACGGCTGGAGACCTGGAGACTTCTAGTGAACTCTGTCACCAACTCTGTGAACTTTGTCGGGTCTGTCAGTGCCTTCTAATCAGAGACCACCAGAGACACACTGATACTTGAACAAGGTGTGTCCTTACTGGTTGCTGTGAGTGAGAACGCACACCATGAGGAACAGAGGGGCATCTCAAAGTTGTTAGGTAATTTGTGAGAGGGTTGAAGAAAGTAGCACCTGTCACTCTTTTGGTTAATGCCTGCCTTCCCGCCCACTCTGGATTAGGTGGTGCCAGGAAGTGGGGGTAATTCTATGATTGGGCATCTCAGGAAATCTTACCTGAAGGGAAGAATTCTAGACTGAGGCTAAAGCTGTAATTGCTAAGAAGCAGCATCCCCTCATAATAGCTGGGATGGGCAACGTTTGGTCGTTTATTGTGGTTTGAACAATGTTTATGTTTTATCTGCGTGCAGATATAATTAAGGAGTGGTCTTGGTTTTGTCTTGATCCATCACGGTTACAGAATGGCCTTGTCTGATGTTTATGTTCTGTGTAATTATATTCAACAGAGTAGGCAAGGCCTAGCTCAGAAGGCCAGGCTGGAATATACCAGGCCAGCTTCCAAATATCAGAGGCTGCTTTTCTCTTTCTCACATATTTTCGCATTCTTTGCACCTATAAAGTGAAGGGACTAGGTGAGCTAGAAATCTTTCCATTTCCAAGGACCAGATTGTACGCATGCAGGACCAGTCATTTGTATTCATGCAGGACACAGTGTATGTTCCTTGCAGTTAGCATTTGAAGTTTCATAGCCCTTAACTCGTGTTTTCCACCAAGAGAATTGAAAGAAAAGCAATAAGAAGAAAGAGCACAGGACAGGAAAGTCATGTCACTAACTTGCTATCTGAATTTCCTCAGACCCCTTCTCCTACCTGGGCCTTGGGACATTCATTAGTAAAACAAAGCAGTTAGAATAAATGACCTCTGTTTCAGTTATCTGTTGCATCATAATAAACCTTCTCCAAGTCTTGTTAGCTTAAAATAACAGTGTTTTATTATTTTTTCGCAAGTGTGTGTGTTTGACTGGATTCAGCTGGACATACATCGTATTAGCTGAGATTACTCGTGGGATTGCAATCAGCTGGGAGCTCATCAAGGTGGCCTCTAGGGCCTGTCTTTTCACCTGACTTCTTAACAATCAAGCTTCTGTATGATGTCTAGCTTCCAAGAGGACATGGCGCCAATGAGCAAATGCTTATCAAGCCTTTGGTTGCTAATGTCCTACAGCCAAAAAAAAAATGTCATATGGCCCAGCCCAGAGTTATTGTGGGAAGGGACTATACGAGGTTGTGAATACAGAGAGTCTTGGTTCGTTGGGAGCCACCAGTGTAACAGCCAACCAAGACTTCTGAGGCCCCAGTACCTGCCACAGGATCTAGCACATAGGATTATGGTAGGAGTCACAAACTGAATATGATCCCCCAAAATGTATGTTTATCACACCGTCTTTTTTTATCGTTTTAAAGTTTGACAGCGTCACATTTTAAAATCTGAATTTCCAGCTTCTCTCAAATTAAAATCTGACTATGTCGGATTTGCCGACAACAATATACTGGGGTTAAGTAGCAACTACCTTATTTATACAAAGCATGTCCTCTGTCGATTTGCACTGTCACCGCCCCTCCCCGTTGTCTTGTATCTGCATGCTTCATTCATTTAAATTGAGTGCCTAACCCATACAGACATTTTAGTTTGTAACCCTCGGTATTAGAACTCTAGTGAAGGTAAGGGTTTCTGTCCTTTTGTTAAAGCCACACCCCACTTTAAGAGGAAAAAATGCTAATACTGAGTCAAATTCCAGGAGCTCAGTGAGATTAAAAAGTCATACATGTGATAGAAGTTTTACCCAAAGTATAGGAAAAGCAAGCTGAGCCAAGGCTTATCACTTTGCTTTCTCCTCAAACAGTAATTCAGGTACGCAGGTATTATTGCTTCTGACTTAATGCCAGCTGGTGACTAGATTTAGTCATAAAGGCAGAAGGCCTTGAGGCATTCTTTTCCCCTGGTTTTTCAGATAGCTCTGACCTTGGATTTACAAGACATATTTACAACAAAGTGGTACAAGTCTTAACCAATATACTGAGATCCAGATATGTTTTAGAATTGTTTAAATTGTACAAAGGCTGTATGGTACCCACACTGTGTAGATAATGTAGCACTCCCAATGAAGTCTGGGACAGCACTTTATAATCTATTACATTAATTTTTCTGCTGCAGAACATATGTGTGCCTGCTACCAATTTGTAGCCTCACAGCTCCAAATCCACCCTTTTTTTCTATACTTTGACATACTGGAGTGGGACCTTCTAAGTATATTTCCTCTGCCAGCTGGCACAGTGGTTAACTGTCTCAAGGGAGCACCCTAGAGGAACACAGCTGAAAGAAGGGGCTTCTCTTCCTGGTTCAAGTCTATACTCTCCTCTTTCTTTCTTTAGTGGCACACAGCAGCAAATGATTTGCAGAACTGTAACCCACACACATACACACAGGTGGCTGGGACAGCAGAAGGTTGCTTCCCAGTACAGTGGCCCCTCAACAGGCAATTTCCTGCTTGCCATCCCCAGCCTGTGGCATGTTAAAATGATATATTTTCACCTGCGATGACTTTTCCAAATTCAGATATATAATAGAGAAGGATAGTGCTGTGAAATTTTGACTTAACTCATTTCCAACTAATGTCAAAGAATGCAATTTTCTTGAGGGAGAATCTCGTGAAACCAAAGGAAAGAGTGTTGGTAAGAAGTATTGAAGGTAGCAGCTCCCTATTTTATCCACATGACAAGGCTCCATGCCTTATCCATCTATCTATAGAATCCAGAAAAAGAAGAGTTATGAAATATATATTCACACATTTATTTGGACTGAAAACAAAGCCAGACTTTCTGACAGTTTAATTTAGCTGACTGATTTGATAGGATTGGCATTGCCAGTAATGGGCTGTTAGGTAAGTTAAATCTTTGGTCCATGTTTTTTAGGATAATACATTTAAAACACATAAGTAAAAATGTTCATCAATTCATTTATTGTCAAACATGTATTGAAATTAATAATTGTATTTCCCCAACCCTTTATAAACTTACCAGGTTAAATAAGATACTTCCAAGTGAAAGAGTAAAGAAAAGTTGCATTAGTCAGGATAGAATACACTATTCCACAGTAGCAAATTATTTCTGTGTACCAGTCAAGGGAAGCAGAACCACTGAGAGTGTAGTGAGGGATTTTTTACCGGGAGTTGACCTTATATACTTGCCGAATCTAGTTAAGCAATCTCTGTGAGGCTGTTGTCTTTGTAGGTGATACTGTATCTTAGAGTCCATGGGGCTGGCAGTCAGAAAGGGAGGATGAGTGGACGGTGGAGGAGGGCAAGCATGGCAGAACTGGGATCCGCTGGGACAGACTGAAACCTGTTTCAGTTCTTATTGCTGCTGACCTCAGTATTATGGATGATCTGCAGAGGCTGGAGCCCTGTGTCACAGAGCTGAACACCCACACCTGGCCCAGGAATTGGAGAAGCTGAAGGAGGTTCTAGGGGAACATGGAGCAATTGCAGACCCAGCCACTCCTCACATCAAGGTGAGTGAGCAGATCAACAACAACGTCTATGGGCTACTAAATGACTATAGTTTCGCTACCACCCTCCAGATCTCGCACAAGAATCTGTCTGGTGGCCCACCCTAATCAGACACAGAGAAGAACAGAAATCAGGGAACTGTATTTTAGCCTAGCCAAGCTGACGCATTACTGTTTCCATACCTAATACACATATCTTGTTTGCGTGAAGTCCAATGCACTCAGCTTGCCCCCCACGTTAAAGTTTTACACCATCAGGAATTCGTGGTGTCCAGTACGGCTGAGGCAGAGGGGAGGCTCACCAGCTATTAAGCGCCTCACCCCAGAACATCCTTCCTGCTCTGTATTGGTTGGTCAGTGCCTAATCACACAGCCCTAACAGGCTAGAAGGGAGGCTGAAGGATATATTCTTCCTGTTTGCCTAGAAAAATAAATGAAATCGAATTTGGTGAACAAACAGGATTATCTCTGCTACACAGGTATAAGTAATATTCATTTAATCTTGGTAAAGAGTTTGTGAGATGCTTCCCAGAAATTGAGAAAGTAAATTTCTCCAGTTACTATATAAAAATCCTTTTTTATTGGTTAAGTAAAAGGAACAAAGTTCCCAATTCTTTGTTCTCAACAAAATTGATTGACTTGAGTTTTAAAGATAATTTAAAATAATTTTGTTGACATATCACTATGTAATTTTTGACATAACTTGGAAAGAATCCAAAAAAGTCGCATAGCATTGCTATGAGACAATTTTAATTCTTATATGAACAAGTCTTCTCAGCAGTAACATCTATAAAAATAAGACCTAAAAATAAATTGATGCTGAATCCTGTCACATTTTAGCAACAAGTAATATGTACAGATATGCAAACTTTTTAAAATCACTAATTAATTTAAAAGATCGTTCTGCTAAAATTGTTTAATCACATCAAAATATTAATGTATTTATTGGTCGATCAGTTGTGTTTAATAATTATTATAATAATTTAGTCCAGAAAAAATTTTTTGCTAATATTTGAGCCTGTGATTACAGAAAATAAAAATTATAACCAGGGTACAGAAGAGAAGTAGGATAGGGTCATCAATAAAAGACTTCCAGTCATAAAAATACATTAGGATAAAATTCTTTGGAGAAAATGGAATGGAAATATGAGTTCAGGGAGAAAAAAGAATGGTATAAAATGTCCTATTAGAAAAGAGCTTATTCATGTATATTTTTAAAGGATGATGATATAAAATTACTATGTAAATTTCATTGAGAAGAGTAACAGCAGTGTTATTTTTAAATGCGAGTATTTACAAGACAATGTAAAATCTGAATTTCCAGCTTCTCTCAAATTAAACTATGTTTCTAGTATCAGTTTAAGAAGTGAGTAATCACGTAAAGTTTCAAGGTTCTTTGGGGGATACACAAGCAAAAAAGGTTAAAAAGCACTTCTCGAGATCACTGGTGACACAGAAAGGGCCCAGGTGTCCCGAGCACCAGACTCTGAAGCCCGCAGTCTCGACCAAGAGTAGACACCTGCCAGGTAGTCCTTGGCCCAGGTGTGAAAGAATTGGATTTGGAAACTGTCTCCCCTCAGTAATAACCAAAGACATGCCAGTCAGCGCAGCCATCAGAAAGCCAGCCCGTTCGCCTCATTCTCAGCCCTGAGAGGCTCCGCAGCAGCTACCCAGCCTGTGCTGGAGGCCGTTAGCAGCCTAACAACAATACACCTTTCCAGCCTCACTTCTCACTGCCTTCCTCTACCTCAGGTTCTGGCTCCTGCTCCCCCCTGGCAGAGGACGAGATGAGAGCTTGCAAATGGCTGGGCAGTGCAGAATTCACTGCCTCTGGTGTGAGCTTTTTTATCCTAAGGAATGTCCTGAATTCTGAGGAAGCAGGCCAGCAGAGAACAGGCAAAGAGGGATGAAGTTATACAGAGATTTCCTGATGGTCTAGATTCTAGCTGCTAGAACATAGAATTTATGACTGAGGTTTCAAGCATTAATCCCAGTTAGTTTCGTGTATGCATTCAGTTGCGGTTTGTTGTTGATAGCCTTATTCCATCCCCTTCCACCTGAATGGGAGAGTCGTGTGTCTGCCTTCTGCTTTTTTTCTCTCCACTAGAGTTTTATAATCAGTAGAGGCCCAGAATTACCAAATGTAGAGCAAAGTACATATACAAGGAGCCTTAGCTATGTGACGGGTTGTTAAAATGGGACTCTTTCAAGCCAAGTTGCAGCTCTGAGCTCGAAGCTGAAAACAATAGGTGCCACTTTAATTCAAAGTCTTGGATGAAGTTTATAAGGCCTGTGAAGAAGGATGTCAAAAAACCAGTCCTGCCAGCTAGTCAGCCCATCCCCGACTTTGAGGGGGTACAGGAGAGGCTTAGGACTGACCAGCAGAAATGGGAAAAGATTTAGAGTATTTTTTTCTCCCAGCACTGCCCCAGTCCACCTCGGGAGCACTTCAGGGACCACTCAGACACTGATACGTGTCCCCTAGGTTGGGGGACGGGCACTGGTTCCTCGTTTATGTCCGAAGAGGTAAGTGCGGAGGCAGGCCAAAAGCCGAGTGAGAGTAGCCTGCGGCCACAGAGAGAAAAATACCTGCCTAGGGAAGGGCCTGCACTTCCTAAGTTCTGAGGGACAAAGATGCTTGTCGTCATGGGGGCCCACTGTGGACTCCGCAGAAAAGTTGTCTTGAAATAGTCTCTGATCAAGAGGACCATCTGGAGGGGCAGGGTGATCCCAACAGGTGTGCCCTGTGAGCGGTGCACCACGGGAAGCCAGGGATTGCAAGGGGAGAGGGATTTCGGGCAGCCAGCCAGAGAGAGTATCTCTTGTCTGGGAATAACAGGAACCCCAAAAAGTGTCCCAGGAGAGAAGAGACCAGCATTTGTCATGAACCGTCTAGGAGACACAAGTGCCAGATTACAACTGGGCAAGTCAAGGCATTTTCTCCCCTGCCTCAGTCGCGTTCCCGGAAGCAGACCCTGCGATGAGGATGCTGTGCCGGGCTTTGTGAAGAAGTTCTCGCTGGAGAAAGCTGGTGGGGAGTGGAGGAAGCAAGAGGGGAAGTCGTGCACTAGGCACAGTTCCACCGAGAGGAGTTCGAGCTTCAGCCCGAGCCTGCGGCGGGGCTCCAGAATGAGTGTGTCCTGACCGGGTGTTTTTGTAGGTTTTCGTAGTCCCGGGTCAGTGAGCTAGCTCCCAGGCACCTCTGGGCTTCAGGCCAAGCAGCGCCAGTGAGGAGGGCTGTCCTCGGAAAAGGGCGGTTGGATCTGCTCTCAGAAAGGAAAGCAGAAGCCACGGGAGGAGGGTGCAGATCCGGAGGGAGCACTAGCGTGTCTGCTGCAGATCATCCCGTGCCCTGCTCAGCTCTACTTGTATTTTATGTTAAATTCATCCCATCACAGGGATGGATTTCTAAGGGAAAATTTTGAAGAGGAAGGTTAGAGGGATGTGGTCTCAAGGTTATAAATAATTCACCTGTTCTAGACACCTTTACCCTTGGCTATAACGCTTCTGCTGTTCTACGTGGCTTACCTTGAAGGGTTTTTTATTTTCTCTGGATAAATACACAAGTGGCATTGCTGGAGTGTATGACAGCTCTGATTTTTAATTTTTTGAAGAATCTCCATACTGTTTCCCATGTGTTTCCACTAATTTACAATCCCACCAACAGTGTATGAGGGTTCCCTTTCTCCACATTTTTGCCAACTCTTGTTTGTTGATTTATTGACGATAACCATCTGACAGGTGTGAGGTGATATCTCATTGTGGTTTTAATTTGCATTCCTCTGATGATTTGTGATCTTGAGCATCTTTTCATATGTCCATTGGCCATGTGTATGTCTTCTTTGGAAAAATGTCTGTTCAGATCCTCTGCCCACTTTTTAATTGGATTGTTTCTTCTTTTGGTGTTAAGTTATATGAGTTCTTCATATACTTTGGCTATTAACCCCTTTTTGGATGTATCATTTGTGAATGTCTTCTCCCATTCAGTAGGTTGTCATTTTGTTTTATCGATGGTTTCTTTTGCTGTGGGAAAACATTAGTTTTATGCAGTGCCATTTGTTTATTTTTTCTTTTCCCTTGCTCAAGGAGATATCCAAAAAGATTTTTGCTAAGAGCAATGTCAAGTTTTCTGCCTATGTTTTCTCTTGGGTTTTATAGTTTCAAGTCTAACATTTAAGTCTTTAATTCACTTTGAATTCATTTTTGTATGTGGTATAAGTTTTGCTAACACCACTTATTAAAGAGACTATCTTTACCCTCATTGTGTTTCCTTGCCTCCTTTGTCATAGATTAATTGACCACATAAGCGAGGATTTATGTCTGGGCTCTGTATATGTTCTTATGCCAGTACCATACTGTTTTGATTATTATAGCTTTGTAGTATAGTTTGATACCAGGGAATATGATACCTCTCACTTTGTTCTTTCTCAAGACTTTTCTGGCCATTTAGGGTCTTTTGTGCTACCATATAAGTTTAAGATTGGTTCTAATTCTGAGAACAATGCCATTGGTATTTAATAGGGATTGCATTGAAACTATATTACTTTTGATGCAAAGATGTTGTAACAATATTCTTCCAATCCATGAGCAAGATATATCCTTTCATTTATTTGTGTCTTCAGTTTGTTTCTTCAATGTCATATAATTTTCAGAGTACAGGTCTTTTACCTCTTTGGTTAAATTTATTCTTAGGTATTTTCTACTTTTTGATGCAGTTGTAAATTGTTTTCTTCATTTCTTTTGATTGTTTGTTATTGGTGTATAGAAATGCAACAGGTTACTGGATATTGATTCTGTATCCTGCAACTTTACTGAAGTTATTTATTCTAATAGTTTTTTTTAATGGAGTATTTAGGGTTCTCTGGTTATAATATCATATCATCCGAAAATAATGACAGTTTATTTCTTCTTTTCCAATTTAGATGCCTTTTATTTATTTATTTATTTTTCTTGTCTGATCCCAGTGGCTAAGACTTCCAGAACTATGTTGAAAAGAAGTGGTGATAGTAGACATCCTTGTCTTATTCCTGATCTTGGAAGAGAGGCTTTCAGCTTTTCACCACTGAGTATATTAGCTGTGGGTTTGTCACAAATGGCCCTTCTTATGTTACAATAATGTTCTTTCTATACCCACTTTCTTGAGATGATCATATGGTTTTTATTCTTTTATTTGTTTGTTTGTTAATATGATTTATCACATTGATTGATGTATGGATGTTGAGCCACCCTTGCATCCCTGGAATGAATCCCACTTGGTCATGATGTATAGTCTTTTTAATGCATTGTTAAATCTAGTTTGCTAATATTTTCTTGAGAATTTTTGCATCTGTGTTCATCAAGGTTATTGGCCTGTAATTTTCTTTTTTTCTAATGTGTTTATCTGGTTTTGGTATCAAGGTGATGCTGGCTTCATAAAATGAGTTTGGAAGCATTCCTTCTCTTTAATTTTATGAAATAGTTTAAGGTATTAACCTCTTGGCTATTAACTCTTCTTTGAATGTTTAGTAGAATTCATCTGTGAAGCCATCTGGGCCTGGACTTTTATTTGTTGGGAGTTTTTCGATTACTGCTTCAATTTCATTGCTAGTAATTGGTCTGTTTAGATTTTTGTATTTCTTCCTTGTTCAAACTTGGAAGGATATATACCCCTAGAAATTTATCCATTTCTTTTAGTTTGTCAGTTATTTTGGCATATAACTAACTGTTCATAGTATTCTTTAGTAATTGTTTGTATTTCTGTAGTGTTGGTTTTTACTTCTCTTTATTTTATTTGGACTCTCAATGAGTTTGGCTAAAGGTTGGTCTCTTTTATTTATCTTTTCAAAGAACCAGCTCTTAGTTTTATTGATCTTTTCTATTGTTTTTTAATTTCTATTTCATTTATTTCTGCTCTGATCTCAACTATTTCATTCTACCTTTGCATTTTGTTCTTTTTCTAGTTCCTTTCGTTGTAGACTTATTTTGTTTATTTGGGATTTTTCATATTTCTTGAAGCAGGCCTGTCTAGCTATGAACTTCTCTCTTAGGACTGCTTTTGCCACATCCATAAATTTTGTAAAGTTGCGCTTTTAGTTTCATTTTTTTCAAGATAGTTTCTTGTTTAATTTCCTTATTTGTTGTTTAATCTCTGCATACTTGTGGTTTTTCCGGTTTCCTTCCTGTGGTATAGTTTCCTTCCTGATGTATAGTCTCATGCCATTGTGTTCAGAAAAGACACTTGATATGATTTCAGTCTTGAATTCATCGAGGCTTGTTTTGTGGCCTAATATGTGATCTACCCTGGAGAATATTTCATGTGCACTTGAAAAAAAAAATGTGTATTCTGCAATTTGGGGATAAAATTTTCTATTAATATCTAGTAAGTAGGTGATCTCATCTAATCTGACATTTAATGCCATTATTTCATTATTAATTTTTAGTTTGAGCTATCCATTGATGTGAGTGGGGTATTATTGTATTACTGTGGATTTTTCCCTTTATATCCGTTAATAATTGCTTTATATGTTGGATGTGTAGATATTCATAGTTGTTGTAGCCTCATCTTGGATTGACCCCTTTATAATTATGTGGTGTCCTTCTTTGTCTTTTTTTTTTTTTAACATTTTTTGTTTTAAAGTTTATTTTGTCTAATATAAAGATTACAACTCCAGCTTTCTTTTTATTTCTATTTGCATAGAATATCTTTTTTCTTCCTTTCACTTTCAGTTGATATGTGTCTTTTGATTTGGTGTGAGTTTATTTTAAGCAGCATATAGATGGTTCGTTTTTTAATCCATTCAGCCACCTTATATCATTTTATTGGAGAATTTAATCTATATATATTTAAAGTAATTATTGGTAAGTTGTACTGATTGCCATTTTGTTTATTGTTTTTAGGTTGTTTATATAGTAGTCCTCTGTTCCTTTCTTTTGATGGCTTTTCTTGTGGTTTGCTGTTTTTCTGTAGTGTTTTGTTTAGGTTCCTTTCTCTTTGTTCTTTGTATATCTTTTGTAGGTTTCAGTTTGTGGTTACCATGTGGTTTACGAATATAATTCTTTAACTATAGCAGTCTATTTTAAACTAATAGGCGTTTAAATTCTAATATATTCAATAAGAACTACATGTTTATTTCCCCCTGCATTGACGTCATATTTTAGATCTTTCTGTGTCGTGTCTCTCCTAACTACTTATTGTAGTTTGAATTTTGATGGACATTTTTTTCTTTTATAGTTTATAATTGTTGTCTATGGAAGGTCAGATTCACTCATTACTCAGCCGTAAAAGAATATACACAAGTTTGTTTTATTTCCTCCATCAACTGGTTGTAGAGAACTTCCCTCCCCCAATGAAGTCATAGGTATCAGCGGAAGGAGAGCTATTAGTATGGCTCAAAGCTGGCAGCCTTTTAGTCACTCAACAAATAGGTTCGAGCAGTATTGTCAAGCGCAGAATGTGCTGTGTCTAAAACCAGAAGAGGCCTGCCAAACATGCTGCTTCTTTTTTAGTGATAGATGTTCAAGGTGCAATAATAATTCCCATATTCCGAGGGGAGGATGTCCTGGCATGACATGCCCAGATCATTGGGCTCTTCAAAACTACACTGGCATAGCAAGATTTTTATTCCCCACCCTCTGGAGCACATGGTCCTACTTGGTCATCTAGAGTAATTGTCACTTCTTGTTCATTGGGTCCAATTAATACTATGTATCTGTATAATGGACTGATGGGGTTTTACATGGAAGTTTCAGAAAATTAAGGTCCATTTGCACCGTTTTGACAGAGAACAGGAAAGTGAACAGGAGAGCACTTGAAGCAAGACTGTGAGTGTATACTGCTGTCCATCCCATGTAAGTGCAAATTGCTTCTGATCTTCCTTTCTGGTGGATATCGAAAGAAACACGTTCATTAGACCAAGAGCCACCTGCTGTGTAAGAGAAACTGTGTTGCTTCATTCTAGTATAGATACCACATCCAGCGTAGCAGTTGTGGTATTTGCAGTAGTCCACTGTCATCTCCAGTAACTCATCTGTTTTTGCAGATTCCAGACTGGTAAATTAAAATGGGATATAATGAGCACTACCACCCTCTCATCCTTTAAATTTTTAAGGTTTGCGTACAGTTTAACCCAAGAGGCAGTATTGTTTGTGATTTACTATCTTAGCCAGATTGGGGGTGTGGGATGGCAGTTCAGGGGCTGTCATTTGGCTTTTCCTAGTCTTTATTCCATAGGTCAAGGAACTAATGTGAGGGTTCTCTCAGAGGCTAAGTATATGGAACCTGATTATATATGTGGGTGCCCAGGAAATGATTACCAGGTGTACCCTGATAATCAGACCCACTGTAAGAAGGACCTGGGTCAGGACTGCATTTATTGCCCGACCTCCAGAACCCGGCTCTAATGGTAGGTCTTTGCTGTGCTTTAGCTTGGGAGCTTTCGATCCCCTCCTCAGCACCCTGTCCTTGCGGTTCCAGCATAGTACCTCATCTAATGCGACATCGTTTTTTTCCAAGTGTCAAAACACTATCCCACCATTAGGATGAGTGCCAAGGTCCCTTGTCAGGTGTTAACTCTTCAGTCCTGGAAGAGTATCCCAATATCACAAATACGCCTTTAACCAGACAAAGCCAAACCCTGCTTCCGCATCCTAACGGCACATGCGCAGGGAAGCACCCCTGGTTCTTGCTGGTGCGCATTCGCCGAGTCCTGTAGCCCTTTATGAATAACCCCTTTCCACCCTCCCCGGGCCAGCACTTCCCCAGGTGGGTCATGCTGAGACTGAACCCTAGTTATTGGCCTACTGTCCAGGAGCGGGGCTGGGGGAAGGTCTTGAGGAAGGCAGGTATTGTTTGCAAGACATCTGCCTCAGGGGAGGCCTCTGCACGATGCCTGCAAGGAGAGGGCTGCCTTTGCCCTTTAGCAAG
This sequence comes from Pteropus medius, assembly GCF_902729225.1. Lineage (NCBI taxonomy): Eukaryota > Metazoa > Chordata > Mammalia > Chiroptera > Pteropodidae > Pteropus > Pteropus medius. Next base: position 10,544,349 of record NW_024340699.1, read on the forward strand.
GGGGCGAGTCTCTTCATGCCCAGAATGTTCAAAAGGATCCAAGGGCTAAATGTTCTTAAGTGCACCTTCCCAGATGCCCATGTGCCAAGTTCCACAGCCCCACTTTCCCTGTCAGGGACCTGACTGGTCTGGGAGACTCACCGAGGCTGAAAGTCAGCCATTGCTGGAGCTCTCCTGTTCTGACAATACAGAAATGTAAGAGCTTTAGCACAGTTTACTTTCTAGGTACAGCAGATGACAGTACAATCTTTTAAAAGCTGCTCGAGAGGCCTCTGACTTTCACATCTTGCCTTAAATTAGTTACCGTCTGCCTTGAGCCCGTCGTTCTCTCTTCCATTCCTCAGTAGCATCCAGCAACAATGAACTAATCCCATAGTCCTTTCGGTTGTTTTTCCCTCTGGACTGCACGAGCCGGCGCGACCCTTTCAGCCGTGTATCTGATTCCAGCTGTGGCAGTGCTGTAGCGTACCAGGCGCTGCCAACACCGCACTTACCGTTAGCAATGGTGTCTTTATTGCCATCTCACCAGCAAGTGATCAGACTCCAAAACCCCGTTCCTAGAGTCTATTCGCTGCGCCCACTACCAGTCCCAAATGTCTTCGATAGGGCTCCTCAGAGGCCGGCTAGAAAATGCAGATTTGTGTACAAGTCATCTTTTTAGGAAGTGCTCCCAGGGAAAACTGGAAAATAAGGAGGAGAAGCAGGATGGGAGTGGGGAAAGCAAAGCTTCAGGCTCAGCCGGGAGGGTAACGTCAGCTAATCCCACGTTGGAGTTTGTCCTGGCTGTTTCAGGACAGCTGGGCTTTCGTAACTCCACACCGATCAGTCACTGGCCGAAACCCGCCGCAGGGCTGATGGTTACAATATCCTGGGCTCTTCTGACTCTCTGTGCTTGTGGCCACGGTGGCTCTAGTAGCCCAAGATGAGGCCTTTGAAGAATGCCTCAGGTTGGACCGTTAGAAGCAAAGACACAGGAACTAGAGGAGGGGCAAGCAGAAACCTTAAAGGTGGGTTTGGGTGGCGCACAAACTGCTTGCCGTTCCTCCCCTCCCTGAGCCCCTTGTCACTCCTCCGGTCCCGGAGGAGCCGGGCGCAGCCTGGTGAGCAGGGAAGAGGAGAAGAACAAGGTGGCCGAGGTGATGAAGCCGCGGGCTCTCCTGGGATAGGCTGTGCTGTACCGTGGTAACTAGTAGCCCTGAAATCTCACTGCCTTATCACAGTGAGGCATGTGTTTTGCTTGTGCGTCACATCCCGTACGCGTCACTAGGGACCAGCGTGGTTGGTTAAAGGATCCACTGTCTCATTCTGCAGCTTGGACACAGCTTCCTCAGTCGTTGGAATGGGAGTACTGTGTTTGGGCTTTTCAGTGTGCTTCAGGCACAAGTGTGACAGTCACATGTCATTGGGCAGAACAAGTCACAAGGTCCTGGCCTGGCTTCAGAGGGACAAGAAATATAGGGGATCAAATGGCGCAGTCGGTGAGTACCATCCCAGCCAGCCATGCCTGTCTTCTTCACTACAAGCTTCTAGGTCAAGTTCAAGCTTGAGCTGAGTGAGAAAACATAAATCAAGCGAGAAAGTAAAACATGGTAACTGGACTTGGCCAAACAATTTTATAATAGCTATGAGGTTTGCCAGAGATTCTATCACTAAGGCGGGGGGAAGGGGGAAGATTTTACCTGACACAGAGGATAGGTAGTTATAAATGAATAAGATTCCTAACAAAAAACTGAAAATAGCCAAAACGCCTAACTGTATAGTAGCAGTTAAGTAGGCTGTGTACATTCACAGGTGGGTAGGTTGTTTATCCATTTAAAACAATGCTTTTAGACAACTTCATGATATAAGTGAAACAAGGCAGGATGTAAAACTATAAAAATGCCCATTTTTTACCTGGATTACTGTAAAGGCCTTGATTGTCACCCTACCCTCTTCGTCTCTGGCCTTCCAGTATGGTCTTTACAAAGCAGCTAGTCACCTGTCTACAACAAAGCTGATATCATACGTGGCCTTCAGAATAAAGTCCAAATTTCTTTTCATGGTTTATATATGTCTTTGATCATACCTGTCTCTCCTTCCTTTTCTCAACTACCCACTACATACCCTATTCTCAAATTTATATCCTCAGTCCAGATATTTTCTCTGAATTCCAGATGCATGTAGACAAGTGACAGCCCTCTTTGGGTGTCCCATAGGCATCCCAAATTTAATTAAGCCTTTGGTTTTTTTTTTTTTAGAGCTTTCACTTTAACATTGATTCTGATTTCCTCCATTAGCCACACCCAACTTTATTCTGGGCTGGATCTTTTCTAATGCAATAAACGATACCTCTACCTGATGTAGGACAGGGCAGATTTCCTTGCGGTGGAGACCAAGCCCTGTGCGGAGAGAAGTCCTTTGGCGGAGAGTGTAAAACTCTAACACACACGCCAAAGTTAGAGTCAAAAGGAAAGTTTATCAGAAAGGAGGGAACACTCCACAGAGTGTGGTCTCCTCTCAGAGGCACAGAATGAGAGGGACCCTGAGTGTTCAGGGAATTCAGTTTACATGTCATCCTTTAGTTCCTGTGAGTTACAGTTTAAAAGACTTTGTTAACCCATTTCCTTTGATATGGACAAACAGTGAGGAAGGGGAAGAGTTAGTACCAGCCTGAAGAGGTAAGAATATGCAGAGTGAAAGGCCTGCTGGCAGTTCCCAGCCTTTAATCCACAGGTTCCCCATGGTTTTAGCCATAGGGAATGACTCTTGGTTCCTGTTTCCCCTTCTCTGGTGAGGGGAATGGGCTGGAGCAATCCCAGCGGAAATCTCCCTTTGTTCTGCAGGTGTCCTCCCGGCCTGGCTGCAGGGCTGATCAGCATATTGCAGTCTCTGAATGTAGCTCTGTTAACATTTTAATTCTCTTGCCTCCTCCCTACATTATACCTACTCAGTCAGCAAAGCCAAAAAATCAGGAATCGTCTTTGAGTTACAGCTCTTCTCTAACTTCATCTTGCTCTCTGCCCCTCCTGGCCGCTCTGATTCTCCATTACACAGGGATATTTCAGCCTCTCACTTCCATTTCTGTCTGGCCTGTTCTCTGGCTACATCCTAGTTCAAATTACGAAGGGAGAAATTCTGATCGTTTCAGCTTGGACTACTGTTTTTTTGGTGTCCTGAAGGAAGAGGCAATCCACCTTGGTCCTACTGTTCCATCAGTTTTTCAGTGTGTTCCCTTTTTCGTCTTTTGAGCATCATGGAGCGCACCTACACAAACCTAGATGGTATAGCCTACCACACACCCAGCTCCTTGGTATAGCCTATTGCTTCATAGGGAAGGAAAAATAATTTTTCTCTACTCTTCAGGGTTATCAGCTGAGATATGTCTGTAATAAAAGATTAACAGGAGAAAAACATTTAATAAAGTGTGTACCTCCTGTAAAATGGTAGAAACCCAGGAAAACTGAATAACTCACCAAAGTGATTCAAGCCACCACCTTAAATACAGTACCATCTTCCCCTGAAGACAAAAGAAATTGGAGGACAAGAGTTAGTTATGGGAGGGGACCAGGAAGGGCACAATAAACCAGGGTCAGATCCTTATGCAGATGTAAGGCCTTGTCTTCTGCATTTATGAGTGTCTAGAGATAAGGTCCTCTTCCTCTCCCCTTGAGGCCTGGGAGACGCCCTTACAAATGGAAATGTCTTTTACAAAGGGCAACTTCTGTTTGGTTTTCTGAGTGCCTCCCCTATCTGTTGTTTCTTAAAATTAATCAGCCTTAAATATTCCTAATGCCAAATAGACATATTTCGGGGTGACAAATTCTGTTCCCCTACAGCTCCTAGGCTACAAACCTGAACAGCATGTTATTACTGTACTGAGTATTGTAGGCGATTGTAACACAGAAGTATTTGTATAATGTGTTTCCAGGGATGTTACAACATGACTGGGCAATAGTTTTTCAGCCCCTTTCAGGCTTGTGATGTCTCTGTCATATATATAGTCCATCACTTCCCAAAACTTTGTTATGTGACGCATGACCATAGCATTCACGTAACATAAAATTCACCCTTTTAAAGTATACAGGCCGGGGAGAGAGGATTGTATAGTGTAAGTTATGCAGCCATTACCACTAATTTTAGAACACTTGGTTCCCTTTTAAACTTTTATTTTCAGTTCTCTGCTGAAACTTCAGAATCATGTACTTTTATCTCCTAAAGCCCGGAAGCTTTGTGGCTTTATACTCGGCGTTAGATTGATTACCCCGCTCTCTGCTGCCACTGTTGGTCTGCTTCTAATGTCCATTATTTCTCCGGGTTATAGTTCTGATCTTTTTCTTCTGTGTCTAGTTATTTTCTAATTGTGTGCTAGATGTTTTATTTGTATGAATTGTTTGCAGAAATAATTAAAGCCTAAGGTAATATTCTGCTCTAGAGAGAATTCACCTTTGCTTCTGCCAGGGCCCTGTAGGCACTGGCAATCCTGGATCACCCCCGCCAGCTACAGAGTGTGGGTTATCTGAAGGAGAGCTACAGAGCCTATGAGGGTTGTCAGTATCAGGTTTGCCGTTATTCATGGGTGCACCCCTTCAAGGTCCCTACAAAGGGAGTGGTTTCACTTGGGACCCCTCTACCCTGCATTTATCAGGCCCTGGGATATCCTCCTGCTCCTAGCTCTGGGAGGTTGACACGTGGGTCCACATTTTTTCTTAATTGAGGTATAATTGACATATATTAATTTTTAATTCATCCATTGATGGACAACTTAGGTTTTTTCCATATTTAGGCAATTATAAATACTTCTGCAATGAACATAGGGAGTGCATATATCTTTGAATTACTGATTTCATTTCCTTCGGATAAATACCCAGAAGTAGGACTTCTGCATCATATGGCAGTTCTATTTTTAATTTTTTGAGGAACCCCCATACTGTTTTCATTAGTGGCTGCACCAGTGGACATTCTCGCCAGCACCTCACCAGGGTCGCCTTTACTCCACATCCTCACTAACCCTTGTGATTTCTTTTTGATAATAGCCATTCTAGCAAGTATGAGGTAGTATCTTGTGGTTCTGATTTACATTTTCCTGATGATCAGCGATGGTTAGCACATTTTCCTGTACCTGTCGAGCATATGTATGTCTTCTTTAGAAAAATGTCTACTCAGATCCTCTGCCCATTTTTTAATTGGATTGGTTTTTTGGTTGTTTTGTTTTTGTTTTTTTGCTATTGAGTTGTATGGATTCCTTATCTATTTTGGATATTAAGCCTTTATTAGGTATATGGTTTGCAAACATTTTCTTTCATTTGATAGGTCGCTTTTTCATTTTGTTAATAGATTCCTTGCAGAAGGAATCTTTAGTTTCATTTATTTTTGCTTTTGTTGCCTTGGCTTTTGGTGTCAAAACGCAAAAACGCCCCTGAGAAGACCAACCTCAGGGAGCTCACTGCCTGTTTTCTTATTGGAGCTTTATGGTTTTGGGTCTTACCTTCAAAGCTGTGATCCATTTGGGGCTGACTTTTGTGCGTGGTGTAAGATAGTGGTCCTCACTCTTTTGCAAGTGGCTGTTATGTTTTTCCCAGCAGCAGTTTACTGAAGAGACTGTCCTTTCCCCGTTGAATATTCTTGGCTGCTTTGTAGTCAGTTAATTGGCAATATAATGTGTGGGTTTATTTCTGGGCTCTCTGTTCTGTTCCATTGATCTACACGGCTATTTTTATGTAAATACTATACTGTTTTGATTACTATAGCTTTGTAATGGAATTAAGAATCGGAATGTGAGGCCTCCAGCTTTGTTCTTCTTTCTCAAGGTTGCCGTGGCTATTCAGGGTCTTCTGTGGTTCCATACAAATTTTAAGATTGTTCTATTTCTGTGAAAAACAGCATTGGAATTTTGATAGAGTTGCATTGACTCTGTAGATTGCTATGGGTAGTATGGACATTTTAATAATAGTCTTGCAGTCTATGGGCACAGAATCTTTCCATTATTGTGTCATCTTTGGTTTCTTTCTTCAGTATCTTACACTTTTCAGTGTACAAGTCTTTTACCGCCTTGGTTAAATTTATTCTTTTTGATGCATTTGTAGATGGGATTGTTTCTTAATTTCTCTTTCCAATAGTTTGTTATTAGTGTATAGAAATGCAACAGAACCTTGTATATTGATTTTGTGTCTTGTAACTTTACCGAATTTATTTATTTATTTTTAATTAAAAAAATTTTATTGGGTGACATTGGTTAATGAAATCCAGTAAGTTTCAAGTGTATGAATTTGTTTATTCTAACAGCTTTCTGACTGTTAGGATTTTCTATTTATAATTTCATGTCATCTGCAAATAGTGATATTTTACTTTTTCCCTTCTAATTTGAATGCCTTTTATTTCCTCCTCTTACCTAATTTTCTGGCTTAGAGACCCAATACTAATGTTGAGTAAAAGTGATGGGAGCGGGCATCAGTGTCTTACTCCTGAACTTATTGAAAAGGCTTTCACGAAGCTCTTCACTGTTAAACTCTGGGCTTGTCATATATGTCTTTTATTATGTTGAGGTATGTTCATTCTCTCTACCTACTTTGTTGAGAATTTTTATTATGAATGGATGTTCAATTTTGTCAAATGCTTTTTCTCCATCCAGTGAGATGATCATATGATTTTTATCCTTCATTTTGTTAATGTGCCGTATCAAGTTGATTCGTTATGGATCCCTGAAATAAATCTCACTTGATCATGGTGTATGATCCTTTTAGCGTATTACTGAATTTGGTTTGCTAATATTTTATTGAAGACTTTTATCTGTGTTTATCAGATATTGGCCTGTAATTTTTTTTCTTTTGATGTCCCAGTCTGCTTTTGGTATCAGTGATAATGCTGCCCTCATAAAATGAGTTTGAAAGTGTCTTTCCTCTTCAATTTTTTAGAAGAATTTGAAAAGGATTGGTATTAATTCTTCTTTGAGCGGTTGGTAAAATTCACCAGTGATGCCGTCTGGTTTTAGGCTTTTGTTTTTTGGAAGGGTTTTGATTACTGATTCAATTTCCTTATTAGTAATTGGTTTATTCAGATTTTGTATTCATGATTCTGTCTTGGAAGGTTATATGTTTACAGGAATTTATCCCAAGTTGTCTGATTCGTTCATGTATAATTGTTCACAGCAGTCTCTCAGAATCCTTTATATTTCCACGGTATCAGTTGTTAATGTCACCTCTTTCATTTCTGATTTTATTTAAGCCCTCTCATTTTCTTGCAGAATGTATTAATGGTTTGTCAGTTTTGTTTCTCTTTTCAAAGAACAAGCTTTTAGTTTCGTTTTATCTTTTCTCTTGTCTCTTTAATCTGTGTTTCATGTATTTTTGCTCAGATCTTTGGTATTTCCTTCCTTCTACTAACTTTGGGCTTCATTTTTCTTTTTCTAGTTCCTTGAGATGTAAAGTTAGGTTATTTGAGATTTTTCTTGTTTCTTGCTGTAGGCATTTATCACTATGAACTTTCCTCTTAGAGCTGCTTTTCCTGCATCTGTAAATTTTGGGACGTTGTATTTTCATTTTCATTGGCCTCAAGGTATTTTTTGATTTCTCCATTGACCCATTGGTTTTCAGTAGATGTTGTTTAGTCTTCACATAGTTTTCAATGTTCTTGTAATTGATTTCTACTTTCTACCATTGTGATCGGAAAAGGTGCTTGATCTGATTTCATTTTTAAATTTATTAAGACTCGTTTTGTGGCCTAACATATGACCTATCCTGGAGAATGTTCCATGTGCACATGAGAATGTGTATTCTGTTGGTTTTGGATGGATGTATATATATGTCTGTTAAATTCATCTGGTCTAATGAGTTATTTAAGGTCAATGTTTCCTTAATGATTTTCTGTCCAGATGATCTCTCCATTTGTGTAAGTAGGATATTAAAGTCCCCTACTATTATCGTAATATTTTCTGGTTCTCCCTGTCAGTCTGTTAATATTTGCTTTATATATAAAGCTGCTCCTATGTTAGGTTCATAAATATTTAAAAATGTACATAACGTCCTCTTGTTGGATTAACCCCTGTATTGTTATGTAATGCCCTTCTTTGTCTCTTATTACTTTGTCATAGTTTTAAAGTCTGTTTTTCTAACATAAATGTAACTATTTCAGCTTTCTTTCGGTTTCCACTTGCATCTTTTCCATCCCTTTACTTTCTACCAGTCTGTGTGTGTCCTTATAGCCAAAGTCAGTCTCTTGTAGGGTCTTTTTTTTTTTATTTTATCTATTCAGTCACTCTATGTCTTTTGATTGGAGAATTCAGTCCAATTATATTTAAAATAGTTATCGACTGGTACATACTTGTCATCATTTTCATTGTTTTCTGGCTGTTTCGTAGTTCCTCTCTGTTCCTTTCTTTTGCTCTCTTCCTGTGTGGTTTCAAGACTTTCTTTAGTGGTATGTTTAGATTTCTTTCTCATTATCTTTTTTCTATCTACTATAGGTTTTTGCTTTGTGATCACCACTAGGCTTTCCTATAACAACCTATATTTATAAAGCTATTTGAAGTTAATAATAAGTTTGAAGACATTCTAAAACTTTTTTACTCCTTCCCCACATTTTGTTTTTGATGTCACATTTTATGTTTTTTATCTTACGTATCCTTTAATTATTATAATTATTTCTGCTACTTTTTTAAACTTCATAGTAGCTTTGTAATTGGTCCACTACCTTTACTGTATATTTTCCTTTCCAGTGATGTTATTTTTTTCATTATTTTCTTGTTATTAATTAGTGCCCTTCCTTTTAAACTTAAAGAAGTCCCTTTAGCATTTCTTCTACTGCCAGTTTAGTGATGATGAACTCCTTTGGCTTTTGCTTGTTTGGAAAACTCTCTCCAATTCTGAATAACGCTACCAGGTGGAGTATTCTTGGGTGGAAGTTTTTTTAATTTCTGCATTAAAGATATATCGAGCCACTTCCTTCTGGCAGCAACTTTTGCTGAAAAATCTGTGGATGGTCTTACGGCGGTTCCTTTGTGCATAACAGGTTGTTCTACTGCTTTTAAAATTCTCCCTTTGTCCTTAACTTTTGACACTTTGATTACAATGTGTCTTGGTGTGGGTCTTTTTGGGTTCATCTCTGGACCTCTTTGGGCTACATGGATACAGATGTCTGTTTCCTGTTCCAGGTTAGGAACTGTTGTTGGCCATTATTTCTTCAAATAAATTTTCTGGCTCTTTTTTTCCTGTGTTCTCCTTTTGGAACCTCTAAAATGTGAATGTTAGTCCACTCGATGTTGTCCCAGTAGTCCCTGAAACTATCTTCACTTTTTAAATTCTTTTTTTGCTGTTCTGTTTGGGTGAGTTCCACTATCCTGTTATCATATTCACTGATCTTTCCTTCTGCTTCATCAGGTTTGCTGTTAACCCCCTCTAGTGTATATTTTTAGTTCAGTTAATGTATATTCTGCTCTATGACTTCTGTTTGCTACTTTTTTTTTAAATCTCTTCGTTAAAGTTCTTACTGTGTTCATCCATTCTTCTCTCAAGTTCATTGAGCATCTTTTTGATCAATATTTTAAACTCTATCAGGTAAGTCACCCACCTCCCTTTCATCAAGTTCTTTTCTTTGGTTTTATTGTGTTCTTCTGTTCATTTTGCTTGACTGTGTTTCCTTCCATATATTAGATGAAATAGCCACCCCTCCCAGTCTTGAAGGAGTGGCCTTGTGTGATAGAGATGGATCTTATCATTCAGCCTTGCCCTAGGTCCTGGTCGTCTCTTGAACCTTTGTGATTGTCCAGGTAGCCTAGTTTATTTTTAATAGCTTCCGTTTGTCGAGGGCGTGCCAAGACCTATCTGTGTCCCAAAGGGGAGAATCTCAGTCAGCACCAGTCAGGGTGCTTGGAAGCCAGTCCCTTAGGCAGCAGCTTTTAAGTAAGCAAATATACTTAGTCCTATGGACCACGAGCATGAGCACTGCTGGCCACCAGACCAGGCAATCTGGAGTTGTCCCCTGGACCACAGTGTCAAAAATCAGGGTTCTAGGCAAGTGCGTAAGCTCCTTTTTGAGAGGTACCAGAGAGCTACAGCGAGGCGGAGGGAGAGGGCAAAGAGAGTGTCCCCCGGCTTGCATTCCTTTTTTCTGTGCCAAACCTAAAGCCTGCCCCTCAGGCCGAAGCTGGACACAAGCAAAAGGGCAGGAAGATCGTGGGTGTATTTCAGTCCACCATCCGTGCAGGAGGGCGATGGAGGTGGTAGCCTGACAGGAATTGCCTTTTTGACTGTTAGAGTCCCATGGAACATAGGAACACCGGCCCCCTGGCCACCCAAGTCAGGTGTACAAGGTGCGCCCAGCATGCAAGTCTGGCCCTGTACTTCTCTCCAGCCTCATGGCTCATAAACCATTCCCCCTCGGCTTTACCCCAGCCTCTGAATGCATTTCTGTACATACTAATTTGTCCTCCATGATTCAGCGTCACCTCCTCTGGGAGGTCTTCCCTGATTCTCCCAGGCTGCGTCATCCTGCACTGACACTCTGCTTCTCCGTGTCTATTTCCCCAGCAGGACCAGCATTTTGAAAAGTGTCCATGTCTTACTCGTTTCAGCATCCCTAGCACTCGATGCTTAAGAAATATCAGTTAATGTGGGATGATCTCATTTCCCAAGTTCCACACAGCCCTGAATGCATATTCTTCCTCGCCAGTCTCATGAATCCTTCCTCCGGGAACCCGTCATTCTTCTAGCCCTGAATGGGAGGCATGCCAACTGCTTATTCGCCCGTGTCCCCAAACACATGCAGTGCACAGACCTGCAAGACACTGTGACAGTGGACCGGCACCTGCTGGTCGGCAGGTCTCTAGAACAGTGACAGAGGAGGGCTTCTTAATCTGCACAGTGCTCCACGAAGAATATGAGCCCCTTCTCAGAGTAATATTTTCAAATGGACAATATGAAACACGTAGGTTACAAATGAAATCAATCACAATGAAATTCAGGTATCACGACATTAGAAAAAAAGATAACAGAAAATCTATATATTGCTTGTATATGTGATACATATATGTGATATATAGATATATATTTATATCACATTAAATAACAAGATCTAGCAATGGGTCTAATTACTACTACAGTTTCAAAGTGATGAACAAAAATGACATTTTGAGATATCTGCAATAGCTATAAAGCAAGGTGAGATCTGATTTCTGTTGCTGACAGTTATAGGTACTGCAGGTACTAGAGCTGGTCGCCTCCATCGTGGAGGAAAGCAAATGCTGAGTTTCGGTTAGAGGTCAGTGAAACTGAAGACCAACTCTTTTGCCATCCAGGTTCAAAGGCACTGTGAATTCTAGCCATGGATCCCTTTTGGGGGAGGGGAACCCCAGGTAAAGAATCCCTGACTGGGGTTTCAGAAGTAGAAAAATGCTTTTAAATACGGCGGAGGCGGCTGGTGGTGAAGTGGCTGTGTGACTCCTGCTGAGTGTAACGGGCAGTAAGGGACAGTGAAGGCGGTGTGGTAGAGACGGCACCACCAGAAGGTCTAAGTTCGAATCCCACAGGCGCCACTTACCCGTGTTTTGAGGCTCGGCCTGGCCGTCTTCCTGCCTGGCGTCCACTTCCTCATCCGTGAAATGGAAGTGCCGGTGTCTTCCTCGTGGCTTTGCTGAAAGGGTTCACTAAGTGAATACGTGAAAACTCTTGGTGGTCAAATGTTGTTAAACGAGAATGATATTCAATGTCTGTAGAGCACATACGTACACACGCGCGCGCTTGTAACTTCTTCCAGAACAGAGACCCCAAAGTCGGACCTGCTGTGTGACCTGGGAGGCGCCAGTGTATTCAGAGGCTAGTCAGCCCTTTCCTGTCTGGCAAACGTGGGTGAGTGGGCCCTGAGTTCCCAGCCCAGCACGAGACAGCGAATCCCGAAGGCAGAGAGTTTCTCACTTTGTTATTTTATTAGAAGCATATTTACAGTCTTGCAGTTAACTTTGCAGAGAACATTTTACAAAAGTCTTGTATAAAGTTTAGAAACTACATAAAAATTACTGATATTCATAAAGAGAAAATATACGTTAGTTATATTTATTCTGCCATAAATTGACTGAAAATGAGAAATAGTCCTCGTCTGTCCCTTACGGAGGAAACAGCACAGGGCTCGAGGGCCTCCGTGCAGGCCTCGTCAGTGCTGGGCACCCGCTGGCTCAGTCGCGAGGCGGGCGCATCCACCCCCCGGACCCCACCTGGAAAGGACGGAGGACCTAGCAGGCTCAGGTGACACGGAGCGGGGACACAGCAACTCCTTGCGCAAGATTTCAGTGTGGACAACGAGCCAGATGAGGGAATGGCCAACGATGCGCCTGAGCCAGGATGCCGGCACCTCACAGAACACTCATGGTCACAGCCCAGGCCGCAAAGCCGGACCCAGCCCTGCCTGACCGTCCGCCGCCGCGGCCTCGCCTGGGGGAACCGGAGCTCCGCTCCACAGCGCCACCGCTGCCTGCTCACGCTGCCCCGGCCCCCGCACCCCTGAGAACCAAGGGGACAGCTGTTTCACGCGTCGAGACCTGAAACTGTCCCATCTGGGTCAAATACTGAAGCGGGCAAGCTGACTGCTCACTAACCTGAGGGGAGCACTGGCTTCCAACAGTCCCCACAACACATGTACGACTTGGGGACCCCAAGACCCTTCTCTTGAATGGCTACCCTCTCTCTGCAAGATCCAGGGGAGGGGGATTACAGCCCCCCGGTGCCAAGATGACTTCCAGGGAATCGCTTTAGAAAGACATCAAGCCTGACCTTAAGGAGTGAAGGGAGAAAGCGCTCCCGGGGTGTGTCAGTCACTGTCACCAGCGAACTAGGACCCAGATTCCATGTGCCCATGTGAGTCCCCTGAATCACCTTCAGTCTTCTGTCTTGTTATTTTAAAGCAAGTATTTCCTGAAGAAGCCATTCATTTGTTTCAAGTTAGAAACCAAGGTGAAAAGTTTTCGTTGTAAATAAGCCGAATGCCAGTTTGAGCCTTTGCTTTCACTGGGTTATCAACACTGCAGCCTTGGCCAGCAGGACTTAGAAAGCCCGGGAGCTTCGCTTCTGCCACGTTCCTGGGCGCAGGAAGCCTGCTTCTCCCTGACGCTCCTGCTTCCTGAACAGAAGCCCCAGTGGCCGCCAGCCTCTGTCTGAAGCGTGAGGCTGGACTCCTGGACTAGGAGGGGCACAGGCAGAGGGAGACAGTCTGCCCATGTCACCTGCAGACAGGATGGGCAACTGAAATGAGAAATTTATCCCTGAACACAGGATGCCACGCGGGGGCCAAAGGGAGTTGTGCTGGCAGCTCAGCCTGTGCCATCTTGTTCCTCTGGTGCCAATACCCAGCACACCCCATACCTATGCCTCCACCTGACATGCTCAGTGGCTCAGGCAGGAAACATGCTCCAACCCACCTGGCACGAGAGGCCCAGGGTGGAGGCAAGCCTGGGTAATGCCAGGGGCCTAAACCCTGTGTGTGGGAATACGCAGGGAGGAGGAACACTAGATGGCACCCACACCTGAGACCAGCAGAAGGGATGGTTCCGGCTCCCCCCACCCCACCATCGTAGACACGGCCTTGTCATAAGAGGAAAGCAAATTCGGGGAACTGGAGAAATGAGGGCACCCCCTGAGCAGTGGGCTGCAGGCCGGGCTCCACTGGGAACCCAGATGGCTGTTAGGAGCTATGATTCTTATCTGACACTGCAGGGAACGGCTGAGGAGCCACCATGAATTACAGTACGGACGAGCCCATGGTGACTTCAGTGGCAGCACTTAGCACCCATATACAGCAAAGCTGGTGTTTTGGCAAATGGGAGGGACCTCGAGGCCACAGAACACCTGAGGCCACAGAACACCCGTTCCTCCTGGGACCCTGACCCCACCCACAACCTAAATCACTGACAGCCTGAAAGGATCTGGGGCTGAGAGAACATATATTAGAATCAGGTGACACATAATAGAACCTCGCCCTCCACGCATGAGCAAGAGAGGTCAGGAACACGGGAGTCGCACAGGCAAGGGGCTGCATTCGAGCTGGCGTGAAGCAGGAGGGACGGGGGACCTGAGTGCTTGTTCACAGAGAATGGGGGCCCCGGAGGCCCGCCAGCTGCCAGCCACAGTCCCGTGGCTGTTAGGGAGCGTCCGCAGCGCTGTAGGGGAAGAACTTGGCCTTGTTTGGGGTGGTGGGGTTTGCACACTCCGTCTCTTCATTCAGTTTGAAGAACATCTCCTGCTCCCGCTTCTTCTGGTTCAGATCTTCCTCCAGAGCCTGGAAGGAAGATGGAGCTCAGCCCGATCCCACAGGACACAAGACTCCCACCAAAGCGTCCTCCGGAAACTTCCCTCCCAGGCCCCAGTGCTCGGGCCACTGGATCTTCCCTCTCTTCTTTTCCATAGCCTGCCACCCACCTCCTCTTCCCTCCTGTCACGGCCACTCAGGGTCTCCGGTGGCCATGGGGAACAGATGCGTATCTGCTGGCAGGAAAACCGCCAAAGGCCGAAAATGGAGAGAGGTCTAACAGCAGGGGGAGCAGACACGTCCAAGTTACAGGTTCCTGCCCAGGGCCTGTCCCTCAGAACTCTCCCAGAGCCCTCTCCAGGCTACACGTGCTGTCACGCTGCCCCCGAGATGCTGAGTGTGAACACTAGTGGTCGGACAGGGGTTCTCTGTGCTGTAAACGCACATGAGATTCCTGAGAGATCAAGTTTATCTAGGTAAATCGGATCCTACCAGGAAGATGTCTTGAGAGTTCTCCGATAATAAGCATTCAATGAGGAAAGGAAGCAGAGTACAGTGGAGAGAACTTTACAGTCAGGCAGAATTCAGCCTTATCATTACCAGCTGTGTGGCCTTGCATGCTACCTCTCTCTTTCCTCATGTGTAACGTGACAGGGTTCCTCCCTGCCAGCAGGGCCATCGTGAGGATTAAACTAAAAACAGGTCATAATTGCTGGGCACTTCCTACACATCAGGGGCTATGCTGTGTGATTACATCTTATTTCATCTCCTCTGAGGTAGATACTACTATTATCCCCATCTCATAGATGGAGAAACCGAGGCTCAGAGAGCTTAGGTCATTTGCCCAAGGTCACTCAGCTAGCTCGGGCACAGCCAACATGTGAACCTAGGCCTAACTTTAGAGTTCAAGCTCAAACACTGTGCTCTACCATCTGAAAGCTGGGCACACAAGGGTCGTTCAGTAAACGTGGCTTCGTTACTCAGAGGCACCAACCATCAGCCAGGCTCCTTTATTTTTACAATAGAAGTATCTATTTTCACAGGATTTGACCAGCAATCTATTATGTCTTTTTTTCTTTTTTTTTTTTTTAATTATTTATGCCTACAGCATCTGCTCTTCCTTGGTGGTCTCCCATCCAAGTACTAACCAGGCCCGACCCTGCTTAACTTCCAAGGTCAGACATCGGGCTTGTTCAGGGTGGCATGGCTGTGGACCATGGACCGTGGCTCTACTGGAACCCAGGACCTTCTGCGTGTAAAGCAGACGTGCTAACTGCTACACTGTGGAACCACGTCCTATTATGTCTTTTATAGACGCTTCTTTGGATGCCCTGAAATAGTTTCTACTTAACAGACTCCTTACCTTACCTTAGGCCGACACCTGTGGCACAATATGGAACAGAGCCCACCTGCGCCCACCAGCCTGGACACTGACCTTTTTGCGTGGCCGAAGTTTATCCCGCCATTCCTTCAGGTTCTGGTTATGGCTCTCGTCCAAGGCCTTCAGCTTCTGGGTTTCATGCTCTACCAGGAGGTGACACTTTTCATTCTGGAACAAATTCCAGGCAGCAGAACAGGTAAGAAACTCAAGGCAGAGGCACAGAGGGCCAATACACACCTCATGCTGTAGCCCCGAGGGCAGCAGCATTCACTTATTATAGTTCTTGATTATAAACCCTACTGATAGAAAACTCTATACAGGTGAATACCTACTGCACTGACAGATGCCTGGAGGAATGTTCCAGAATATTAATGTTTATTTTTTGTTGTGTGGGGTCTGCAGTAATTACAACTTTATTTTTGCATTGTTTGAATTTTTCAACACAAAAATGTCATTTTAACAAAACAAAACTTAATAATAAATATCATATGTGCCCTAATCCCACCACACAGACAACCATTACAAAAATTTAGATATATTTCCTGTCAGGCTCTATCATGTATATGGTTTAGCTCACCCTATATACATAATTCTGAAGCCTGCTTTTTGTTTGTTGATTTATTGATAGCCATTCTGACAGGCGCCGGCTGATGTCTCATTGTGGTTTTGATTTGCATTACCCTGATAATTAGTGATGTTGAGCATCTTTTCACGTCTGTTGGCCATCTGTATGTCCTTTTGAGAGAAATGTCTATTCAGGTCCTCTGCCCAATATTTAATCAGATTGTTTTTTTTGGTGTTAAATTGAATGAATTCCTTATATATTTTGGATATTAACCCCTTATTGGATGTATCTGGTGATTATCTTCTCCCATTCAGTAGGTTGTCTTCGTTGATTGTTTCCTTTGCTGTGCAAAAACTTTATAGTTTGATGTTGTCCCATTTTTTAATTTTTTTCTTTTGTTTCCCTTGCCCAAGGAGACATATCCAAAAAAATACTGCTAAGAGCAATGTCAGAGAGTTTACTGCCTATGTTTACTTCTAGTTTTTTGGTTTCGGGTCTTACATTTAAATCTTTAATCCATTTTGAGTTTATTTTTGTATATGGTGTAAGAAAGTGGTCAGTTTTATTTTTTTGCATATGTGTCCAGTTTCACTAACACCATTTAATGAATAGACTGTCTTTACCCCATTGTATAGTCCTGTCTCCTTGTCATAGATTAATTGACCATATAGGCATGAGTTTATTTCTGGGCTCTATTCTGTTCCATTAATCTATGTGTTTGTTTTTAATGCCAGTACCATGCTATTTTGATTATTATACCTTTGCAGTATAGTTTGCTGTCAGGTTGCGTGATACCTCCAACTTTGTTCTTTCTTAATTGTTTTGGCTATTTGGGGTCTTTTGTGGTTCCATGTGAGCTCTAGGATTATTTGTTCCAGTTCTGTGAAAAATGCCATTGGTATTTTGGTAAGGATTGCATTGGATCATTGGATCTGTAGATCGCTTTGGGTGGTATAGACATTTTAACAATGTTAATTCTTCCTACCCATGCTCAGGGAACATACTTCTACTTTTTGTATCTTCTTCAGTTTCTTTCTTCAGTGTATTATAGTTTTCTGAGTACAGGTCCTTTGTCTCCTTGGTTAAATTTATTCCTAGGTATTTTGTTCTTTATGATGCAATTTTAAATGGGGTTGTTTTCTTAATATCTCTGATAGTTTGTTATTGGTATCTAAAAGTGCAGCTTATTTCTAAATATTGGTTTCATATCCAGCCACTTTACTGAATTCATTTATTTATTCTAATAGTTTTTAGGTGGAATTTTTAGGGTTCTCTCTATATATAGTATGTCATCTGCAAATGATGACAGGTTTACTTCTTTGTTTACAACTTGATGCCTTTTATTTCTTGTCTCTGATTGCTGTGGCAAGGACTTCCAATACTTTGTTGAGAAAAAGTGGACAATCCTTTTCTTGTTCCCGATCTTAAAGAAAAAACATTCACTTTTTCACCATTGAGTATGTTAGCTGTGGGTTTGTCATACATGGCCTTTATTATGTTGAGATATGTTCCCTCTATCCCCACTTTGCTGAGAGCTTTCATCATAAATGGGTGTTGGATTTTTATCAAATACTTTTTCTGCATCTATTGATGTGATCATGATTCTTACCCTTCATTTTGTTTATGTGGTGTATCATATTAATTGATTTACGGATTGTGAACCAACCTTGCATCCCAGGAATAAATCTCACTTGATCATGGGGTATGATCTTTTTAATGTATTGCCTAATTTGGTTTGCAAATATTTTGTTGAGGAATTCTGCATCTGTGTTCATTATCTTTATTGGCCTATAATTTTCTATTCTTGTAATATCTTTGTCTAGTTTTGGTATCAGGGTAATGCTGGCCTCTGAAAACGAGTTTGGGAGCCTTCTCACCTTTTCAGTTTTGGGGAAAAGATTGCAAAGGATAGGTATTAATTCTTTGAGTGTTTGGTAAAATTCACCTGTGACTCCATCTGGTCCAGGACTTTTGTTTGTTGAGAGTTCTTCAGTTTACTGATTTGACTTTGCTAGTACTTATTGATCTGTTCAGATTTTCTACTTCTTCCTGATGTAGTATTGGAAGATTGTATGTTTCTGGGAATTTATCCATTTCTTCCAGGTTGTCCAATTTGTTGGCTTATAATTGTTCATAGCAATTTCTCATCCTTTGTATTTCTTTGGTTGTCACTTCTCTCCTCTTTTATTTCTGATTTGGGCCCTCTTGATGAGTCTGGCGAAAGGTTTATCAATTTTGTTTACCTTTTCACAGAACCAGCTCTTGGTCTCATTGATATTTTCTACATTTTTTATATTCTATATGGTTTGTTTGTTTTTTTTTTGACTTTGATGTTTATTTCCACTCTTTATTTTTTCCTTCTACTCACTTTGGGCTTTGTTCTTCTCTTTCTTGTTCCTTTAGGTGTAAGGTTAGATTATTTGAGATTTTTCTTGATTCTTGAGAAAGACCTGTATCACTATGAATTTCCCTCTTAAGACTGTTTTGTCTGTGTCCCATAGGCTTCGAGTTGTGTTTTCATTTTCATTTATCTCAAGGTATCTTGATCTTATTAACCCGCTCATCGTTCAGTAGCATGTTATTTAGCCTCCATGTGTTTTTCAGTTTCCTTCTTGTAACTGATTTCTAGTTTCATACCACTATGATGAGGAAAGATGCTTGATATAGTTTCAGTCTTCTTAAATTTCTCAAGACTTGTTGCCTAACATGTGGGCCTGGAAAATGTTCCATGTGCATTTGAAAAGAATGCATATTTTGCTGCTTTTGGGTGAAATGCTCTAAAAATATTAATTAAACCTATCTGGTCTACTGTGTCATCTAAGGCCAGTGTTTCCTTGTTGATCTTCTGTCTGGATGATCTATCCATTGATGTTAATGGGCTGTTAAAGTTCCCTACTATTACTGAATTACTGTTGATCTCTCCCTTTGTGTCTGTCAGTATTTATTTGCTTTATATATTGAGGTGCTCCTACATTGTATATGTAAACGTTTACAAGACTTATGTCCTCTTGTTGGATTTTGTCTCATTACAGCCTTTGTTTTAAAGTCTGTTTTGTCAAAGTATTGCTACCCTAGCTTTTTAAAATTTCCATTTGCATGAAATTTTTTTCTATCCCCTTACTTTCAGTCTATGTCTTTTAGTCTGAAGTGGCAGCATAGGTAAGTACAGGTTTTGTTTTTGTGATAGCTGTATAGTGATTGCCATTTTGTTGTTTTCTGGCTGTTTTTGTATTTCTTCACTGTTCCTTATTCTCCTGCTCTCTTGTATTTTGATGATTTCCTATGGTGTGATGTTTGTATTCCTTCCTCTTTATTTTTGGTGTATTTCATAGATTTTTGGTTTGAGGTTACCATAGGCTTTATATATACCAAGCTATGTTTATAGCAGTCTATTTTAAGTTGATGGTCACTTAAATTCGAACATATTCTAAAGTCACATTTTTTTACTCCCGCCATGTTTGTTTTTCATTACATTTGTGTGTGTGTCCATTTATTGTAATTACACACGATCTTCCTACTTGTCTTTTAGTCTTTGTACTAGCTTTATAGTTGTTTGATCCACTGCTTTTACTGTTTGCCTTTGTCAGTGAGAAAAGTTTTGCTTTGTTTTTTACTCTTATTTTTTATCTTTTCTCTTTAAAGAAGTACCATTAACATCTCGCCTTTCGTTTCTTCTTGTCTGGGAAGCTGTTTATCTGTCTTTTGATTATGAATGATAGCCTTGCTGGGTAGAGTAATCTTGGTTGTAGGTCCTGGCTTTTCATCACTTCGAATTTTTGTGCCAGACCCTCCTAGCCTGCAAAGTTTCTTTTCAGAAGTCAGCTGACAATCTTAAGGGAGCTCCCTAGTGGGTAAAACTAACTGCTTTTTCTCTTGCTACTTTTAAGATTCTCTGTCCTTAACATTTGGCATTTTAATTATGCTGTGTCTCAGTGTGGGCCTCTTGGGGTTCATCTTGTTTGGGACTCTCTGCTTCCTGGACTTGTGTGTCTATTTCCTTTGCCGGGTTAGGGAAGTTTTCAATAATTATTTCTTCAAATAGGTTTTCAGTCCCTTGCTCTCCTCTCGTGGTACCCTGTGATGTGAATGTTGGTACGCTTGATGTTGTCCCAGAGGTCCCTTAAACTATCTTCATTTTTTTTATTCCTTTTTCTTTTCTACTAATTTGTTTTCTAGCTGATTTGATCCCCTGCTTCATCTAACCTGCTGTCGACGCCCTCTAATGTATTCATTTTAGTTATGGCAGTCTGCATTTCTAACTGGTTCATTTTTATTTTCTACTTTGTTTCCTGTCTCTTTTTGAAGTTCTCACTGAGTTCATCTATTCTTCCCCTAAGTTCATCGAGCATCTTTACAATCAGTGTTTTGAACTCTGCGTCTGGTTGATTGCTTATCTCCTTTTGGTTTCTTGTTTGTTTGAGTTTTGACCTGTTCTTTCATTTGGGACATGTTTCTCTTTATTTTAGTTTACTCTGTTTGTTTCTATATATTAGGAAGATCCGCTACGTCTCCTGGTCTTGGCAGTGGTTTTATGTAGTAGGTGTTCTGTGGGGTCCAATGGCAGTCTCTCTGGCCACCTGAGTTGGGTACTCCAAGGGCGTCCCTTGTGAAGATCGTGTGTGCCCTCATATTGTAGTTGAGCCCGGACTGCTGTTGGCAGACACATCAGTGGGTAGGATTGACCCTCAGGCTGACAGCTGGCCGTGACTACCATGGACAAGTTGTTTTGCAAAAGCTGCAAAACAGGAGTCAGTTTCGCAGGGCTCTCGTGCCAGCTGAGACCACCCTTCAGGTATGTCGTTTGTGGAGCTGGTTGGATGGTGCTCTGGTGTGATCTGAAGCCTCTTGGGAGGGACTCCAGTGCTGATCAATCACCTGTTGTGCCTGGCCTAAAGTAGGAGCTACAGTGATCTGTGATTGGTTGATGCTTGTGTAAGGCTTAAAGATGCTCGGGGTAGGCTGTTCTGTGGGCCAAGGCTTGTTGCCGCTAACATTGGGCCTTTCCGTGGGCACCATGATGAGGTCAGCTGCCACCTGTGCCAGGTTTGCTGCCACTTAGTTGAGGCTACCTTCCAAGCCAAGACTGGTTACTGCTTATGCCAGGCTATGGATAGCTTAGCAAAAGGTACAGGGCACACAAAGGCCAAATGCTGCTTCTCAGGTTTGTGGACTTTTGAGAGACTTCGGCAGAGCCCACAGCTCGAGCTGAGGTAGGTTGCTTGTATGGAGGAGCTGCCGGAAGATGTTCAGCTGGGCACGTGAGTTGGGGTCTCGAGGAATCACCAGGATGGGATGAATGGTGTTGCTCAGGTTTGGCACCCACCTGTGCCAGCCCGCTGGGTGGGCGGCGGACTCAACAGGGAACAGTGGTGCCGCCCAGCACTTCCCTCTTGGAGAGACTGTCTCAACACTCACTCCTCAGCCCTGAAGCTGGTCAATTTAGTTCCTCGCCGTAAGTCCCTGGTGCTTTGCAAGGTGCTGCGTCTGTGCTGGAGCCCAGAGAGAGGGAGTCTGTGCTCGGGCCCTACAGGACCCGCAGCACCTGGGTCTCCAGCAGCCCTCCATCTCACTGGACACAATCCCCACTGGTTCTCACAGCCAGCTGTTATGGGGACCTCTCCTCAGCTGAGCTATCCCTCCCAATTCTTAATTGCCATACCATGTCTCCACCCTCCTACCAGTCTCAGTGTGGCTTTTTATATCTTTAGTTATAGGACTTCTGTTCAGCTAGACTTCAGGTGGTTTTCTGTAATGGTTGTTCTAAAATTTAGTTGTAATTTTGATGTGGTCATGGGAAGAGGTGAGTACAGCATTTACCTATCCCGCCACCCTGACCAGAAATCCTGCTTGGGGAGTTTTTATTTTGAGTTTCTAGCTGAAAGGTTCTGGGAGTTTAGAAATTGGTTTGGTTAGGAATAACAACATTCTAATAGCACTGTGTACCTGTGACCTGCCAGGAGCTAGGCTCCCAGCACTCTGTGGGTTTTCCTAGTTAATCCTCACAGTAACCCCACAAGGCAGGCAGGGGCAAACAGATGCAGAAGGTGAGTGGCTAAAACGCACACAATGACAAAGCCTCAAGTTGGCGGGCCTCAGTGCCTGTAACATTTCCTCCCTGCCTCTCCAGGAATTGCTAGATGGGTCCAATAGCCTGAGCAATTTCCTGAGGTGACAGAAGTTTGAGTCTGTTCATCTCTCACTATGACAATGCCTCGTGCCACCACAAGGGGGCTCCAACCACCAGCTTTTGGGGTAGAGCAAAAGGATCTACCCCAGTGGTCAAGGATCTCCCTAGGGAGAGGGGCCACCAAGGGTCTTAGCAACAACCATGACACCTTTTGCTGGTCTTAGTGGGAAAGTTATTGCCATTGAGGATGTTGCTGGCCGTAGGCTTTTGTAGGTTCTTTGTCAAGTTGAGGAATTTCCCCTCTATTCCTAGTTTGCTGAGTGTTTATCATGAACAGGTTTTGGCTTTTGTCAGATGCTTGCTTTTTCTGCATCTACTGATATGATCATGAGAGTTTTCTTTAGCCTCTTGAAGTCACAGGTTACATTAATTGATTTCCGAATGTTGAACCAGCCTGGGAAAAGTCCCACTTGGTCATGGTGTATAACTGTTATACAATGTTGGATTTGATTTGCTAACATTGTACTGAAGATTTGTGCATGAGTGTTCATGAGATACTGGTCTGTAGTTTTCCCTTCTTGTCTGATTCTGGTATTAGGGTAATTGGGACACTTTTTCCCAAAACGCAGTGATGAGCGAGAGATCTAGCAGCATGCCCGCCACCAGGCCCTTTCTGCTCTGTCATCTCATTTTCAAAGCCTCGCTCCAGTCCCTGCCACACGCCTACTTTATGGGTGGGCATGGTCGTTTGGGAGGGTGGAATGCCCCAGCCAGCACCGCGCCGCACAGCGGGTTTGAAACCATTCCACCCTGGGCTTGTGTGCTGAGACCTCGCGCTGGGGGCCGTGGGGAGGCGGTACCTGCAGCTGCTGCAGCTCACTCATGTTGCTGTCGCACTGGGCCACCATGTCCCGCATCTGGCTCTCGTGCTTCTGCTGTTGCTGCAGTCGCTCCGACTTCTGTCTCTTCTCCTCTTGCTGGGAGAACTACAACAGAGAGAGAGTGGCTGGGGCCTCCCTCCGCCCTGTCCCCGAGAGGCCCATCAGAGGGACCAGTGTGTGCACAGACTTAGTACCCCACATCACACTGGTTGTGTCCCTGTTTTAAGCTCTCCCCCGTAAGTTGAGACCCAGCCTCGAGGCTGATGGGGACACGACACTGTGCTGTGACGTGCTAGGGCAGTGTGTGTCACAGGAGCCCAGGGCCACCGACTCCATGTCCCTGAGCCACTGAGTGACGTGTGAGGGGGGGTCTCAGTGGATGAGAGGAAGCTACAGACTAGAAGCACGGAGTGGGAAGGGGAGCGGAGCCTGAGAAAGCCATGCGGGGCTGCCTCTGTCCCCGGCGGGGGCACCATTAGGCTTCTGGGCTGTGACCTGCACCCCCCTACCAAGACCCCATGCTGCAGCTCACGTTGCAGTCCCCCGAGCGTGTGAGGTTCGGGCCCCCTCCAGCACAGCCCCTACCTGCTTGACCTTCTCCCGCTGCTCGGCGGCGCTGCCCGCCCCGTTGATGTGCAGGCTCTTCTTGTACATGGCCATGCGCGTCTTGCCCTCGCTCCTCTGGATCTTGGGCAGCCGCGCCTTCTCCTGCTGCTGCCGCGCCTTCAGCTGCTCCACCATGCGCTGGTTGTACCGCTGCATCTGCTCCCGCTCCTGGGGGATGCACAGTCGGGGCTGCGGTCAGGGGCCCAGGATGCTCAGCAGAGCAAGGCTCTGCCATTTTATCTACTGTCATGTCACAGTTTCTGTTCTCACTTTGGAAACTGGCGTTAGCATCTTGGATTCTTCTAAATGCCATCTCATCCGATCTGTGGTGGCGCTGCCATCACAGCTAGCGTCTCAAAGCAAAACGCACACTAAAACGGAGGGTTCCTTTGGATGGCAGATATCAATTCACATTTTTAAACATCTTAATTTGAATTTTTCCTTTACGTAACACTTATTCGTATTTCAAAACTCCGCACAGGAGTCACCTCCCTGCCTTCCTGGCCGGGTACCCTCCTCGGAGCCGCCACAACTGTGCGCTGACACCCACCACTGCACTTAGTAGGCATTATTGCCCACTCCCACTGTGCAGCTAGACCTCAAGTTATCTGTGTGTCCCCAGTAAGGAAACTGAACCAAGACAGACAAGTACACAGAAGTAGAGGGCGCTCCGGCCATACAGCCGGGCCCTCACCTGGTCTGGGAGGTCAGGGAAGGCTTCCCGGCAGAGGTGGCATTGAAGTTGCTACCCAAAGGTATTCTAAAGGAATGCATGGGAAAAGGGAAATGGAAAGAAAGGACAAAAAGGACAGGGAAAGCGTGAACGAGACACATACGGGTGTCAGTTGGTAAGGGGGCTGCTCGGGCCCTCAGCTTCCCTGCATGGTTTCCCCCATTCCTGGCCTCACCGTGGCCCACCTGACTCCTCTGGGGAGCACAGACGGTACCCAGGGGGTGCCCCATCACGTGGCAGTCCCCGCGCCCCGCCCGCGCCTCACCTTCTCGTGCTTGCGCACCAGCTCGTGCCGCTGGAGGAAGTACTGGTCTTTGAGCTGCTGCTTCACCAGCTGATGCCTCTCCTGAAGGTGATGCTCCTCTATCTCCCACAGGGCCGCCTCCCGGTCTGTGGAAGACCCAGCGCCCGGTGAGGTGCCGACGGCCAGCGCCCACCTCACAGTGTAGCTGATGACCGTGCCACCTCAGTGGACTACCCTGGACGAGCTGACTGAGCCAGCTCCTAGACACTTCGGTGATAGCTGCAGGCTGAGCACGCTGCAGCAGGACGGGTTCGGAGTCAGGAGCCAGAGAAACGGAGCCTTTGCGGGGATTTAGCACAGGTAGAAAACCCCCTCCAGCCTCAGCTTCCACCTCTGCCCAGTGGGTACAGCCATGCCACAGAGGAGAAACGTCCTTGGGAGACATTTAGGTTCGGTCTACACGGCAGCTCTGCTTTCCCAGCAGACAAACAGGAAGTGCTCTGTGGAAACCCCGTGACGTTGACAGGATGGCCTCGTCACTTCCTCCGTTTAGAGCCCGCTTGCTTCGCGTGCCCCACAAACCTGCACCCAACATCTGCTAGCCAAAGGTACAATAAACTCGGGGGCCGTCAAAGACCCCAAGCCCCATGACCCTTCAGAGCTCTCTAGACCAGAGAGGCCCCATCTGAGCTCCCCCAGGGAGCTGAGTGACAGACACATACGCCCCCTTTCTGATCCTCCTCTTCCCCAGGAGGCCCCTGCTCTCCCCGCTCTGGGTGGTGGTCCACACCGCTGTCTCTAAGCCTCACACTGTGAGGGACCGGCCGGCGTGCACAGCTGTCAGACGCCACTGCGCCAGGGTAGAGAGCTGGCTGCAGGGTGAGATCTGTATCCCAGGCCCATTCTACCCTCATTGACTGTGCGACTCAGCCACAGAATAGTCACTGAGCCTCGGTTTCCTCATCTGTCAAACCGGCAACAGTGCGACCTGCCTCGTAGGGGAAGGTGAGGATTCGGGTATGAGAACTGACTGGCACAGCCTGGCAGAGCAGTCGCTCAGTATGTGAGGCTGTTATAAAAGGCTCAGTACTGTCCCCACGCCTGCCACCTGTTAACCCAGCTCGCTCACTTAGTTTCCACCCTCTCTACGTCACTGTTTTTTCCCCTCGACATCTGGGATGATGTCAGATAATGCTGGTGATGATGGGTATCTCTGTCTCAGCCCTGACCAGCAGGGGTTTTCCTCGTGTTTCGCCGTGAAGGATGATGATTAGTTTTGGGATGGAGAAGACCTGGCAGTTCTTTCTTGCCCGGGGCGCCCCCTGCTCTCACACACCCACCTCGGAGGAGCTCCTGTTTCTTCGTGAGGCACTCGCGCTCCCTGTCACAGATCTCCCGCCTGTTGTCAGCGGTGATCCTCTTCATCGCCAGCTCCAGGTCCTCCTTCTGCTTGGCTAGGAAGTCCCGGTCCTGGGGCGGGAGGGAGGGGGACAGACCTTCACTTACTGCTGGCCATGATGTCTCAATGGTTATTTTTATTCCAGAAACATCGTGATCATAAAGAAAACTTAAAAAACATACAGAGAAAAAACGGAAGAGCCTCAGGACAGCTCGACCAACTGTGACAGGTGGGCCTTAACGGGCCCCTGATTCCAACGTCAAACTACAAAGGGGGAGACGTGAGTCCTGACTCGACTGCAAACATGTTACAAAACAACTACTGTTGAGTAACTGATGTCTCAGGCGCGCTGAGGGCGCTGTGCTCATTTCTCTGAGATACTTGAGGATCTGCGCCCGCGTGTCCTTAGCATTATTCACAATAGCCAAGGAGTGGAAACAGCTCACGTGTCCATAGATGGACGGACAGAATGTGTCCTATCCCATGAAGGAACAGTATTCAGCCCTAAAAAGAAAGGAAATTCTTCTACATGCTACCAGATAAATGAATCTTGAGGACATTACATTAAACGAAATAAGCCAGTCGCAAAAGGAAAATACTGTATGAGTCCACTTATGAGAGCAGGAAGGTGAGGGGGCAAGGCGGGGAGTTGTTTAATGAGCACAGAGGTCACGAGACGCCATGGTGGGAAGATGAGCGCATAGCCACGGGATGAAGGGAGCGGAGGGGCTGGCAGGGCCTTGTCGTCTGCCCGCGGGGGGTTCTCAAAGCTCAGGGCTGTGGGAGGAGGGTGACCCCATCAGATGGGGATTTTGTGTTGATCACACTTGCTGGCGTAAGGGAGGACGGAGGACCAGCTGGGGGCTACTGTAGCGGTTCAGGCAAAAGATGACAATGGCGAGGGGGTCGCAGAGATGAGGACAGGTTGATGGATCCAGAGAGGGTTCGGAGATTTTAAAAAACAAGCTTGAAGTGATGCTAAAGGACTGGAGGGAAAGGTGTCAGTCACGACCAGGGTTCTGGCCTGACGACAGGATGGACGGTGGGTCCCCAAGAGTGAGACCGGGCCTGGGAAATCATGGGTTGGTCTTTGAGACTCCCACAGATGCAGAGTGGGCAGATGGACGTGCTGGTCAGTCAGGGAGACGTGGCGTACAAACGACTAGCCCTGAAACAAGGCCGGAGGCGCTGAGGCTGTGGGAGAGGTGACTGTGAGAGCAATCAAGGAAGCCTGCATGGGAGAGGCGATAAGAGGCAAGGACTCACCAGAAGCTGCTTTTTCTGAGCGTGCTCCTCCATCTTCTGCTTCATGCTCTCCTTCCGCTGCTGCCGGGGGAGCTTTTCCACCTCGTTCTTGACCTGCCCCGGAGACAGCAGGGTGGCCACGTCAAGTACCTACTCACACGTCCTAAAAGCAGCCTTCACCCCAGACCCCCTGGACCGGGGAGATCGAAGACAGCCTCAGCCTTCCAGGCCCAGCCCACACTCCGTTCTCCATCAGGCCCCTCTGACAGGTGGTGCCTTTTGGCCCACTCCAGACTCGGTTCCCAGCCCCCCAGGGCAGACGGTGCCACCCGCTCCTGCTGACAGCACCTCAGTCTCCCTTAGGGCGGCATTTCTCAACCCTTTCATTTTGTTACTGTCCCCTCAGAAGCCCTTTTAGACACCTTTTTCCTAGTCACCCGCCCCCACGAAATAGTAATCCTGCAAAAATACTATCGTTATGTGAAACCCTCATAACATCTAAGCTTTAACCCCTTGGCGGTGATGTCACTCCATCGAGAGTGCATGCTTTAGGCGCACCCCTCGGCTCCTGAGGTCCAGGGGGGCTAACACCCTAACCCCATCTGGCTCTAGGCTGGTTATGTGAGCCAGGTTGTCAGTGAGCACAGTCCACACCCTGGCCTCCGGGACTGGTTCTGAGTGGACATGTGACCCTCGCTGGGCCAGTGAGGGCTTCAAGACATTTGCTGGAACTATTATGGAAGAGCTGCTCTCTGTCCTCTGGGAACGCTAAACTGAAGACGCGGCCCAAGTGGGCCACCCGGGGGGAGCTGCCTGGGACAGCATCAGCGCCAACTGCGTGCTGTCAAGAAAGCAGCAGTGAGTGTGCGGGCGGAGCAAAGTAAGAGGGTGGGGAGAGTCTGCTGAAATACTAATCAGAGAGCAGGACTGGCCACCAGACAAAGCGGACTTCAGAACGTGGAGTATTAGCAGCAATAAAGAGGGACGTTACATACGATAAAAGGGTCAGTTCACTACGAAGATGTGACAATTTTACTTAACAAAAAGATTTTTAAAACAGGACACAGAGAAATAGATAAATCCCCAGTTACAGCTGGAGACCTCATCACCCCTCTCAGGAGCCAGTGGAACGATGCATGGAAGGCGGGAAGGCTGCGGACCGGAGAACGCTGTCAGCCACCTGGCCGCCTGTGGGCGTGCACGGAACTCCACCCAGCAACCATCCACGTCCCAGTGCGCACGGCCTAGTCACTAACAGACCACCGCCGGGCCACAGAACAAACCTCAATGAATGTTTAAAAGTCGAGATCTTAAATGTGTTATTCAACCATAATGAAATTAAACTAGAAATCAATAAATAGCAGAAGACGTGAAAATCCAAAAAAATTTCAAAATTAAACTTCGAACTTCGAAAAAACCCACATCAAAGAGGAAGTTGCAAAGGAATTAGATAATAAATCTAATTGAATAAAAATGAAAATACAAATCAAAATTTGTGGGACAAATCTAAGGTGATGCTTAGAGGGATGCTTAGAGCATTAAATGCTTATATTACAAAAGAACAACTGTCTCAAATCACTGACCTAAGCTTCAACATTAAACTATAAAAAGAAAAGCAATTTAAATCCAAACCAAATATAAAAGCAGAAATCTATAACACGGAAAACAGAAAAATCAATGAAACCAAAAGCCGATTCTTTGAAAAGGTCAATAGATGAATAAACCTTTAGCCAGATGACAAAGAGGGAGGACGGAGGGAGACTAGGACACACATCATCAGTACGAGGGATCAGAGAGGACATCACTACAGATCCTGCAGTTGCTAAGGGAATCCTAGGAATAGCTTGATGCCAATAAATTTAACCACTTAGATAGCCAGGCTCCTTGAAAGAAGCTACGAAAGCTTTTAGGAAGACCAGACCTGTGCTCCCAGCAGTGGGGGGAATGAGCTCAGCAGCTTCTCCCTCCGCCCTCCAGGTACCCCAGCCCAGGCCCGAACCTCAGCAGGAGGGCCAGGAGAGGGGCAGGCCAGTGACACGCTCACCTCAGGCACCAAGGGGAATGCCGAGGAACTCAGAGATAAATGACATTTGCAAAACTTAATTCATTCAAGAAAAACATGAACAAAATAACCAAATTTTAAATGCAGACAGGATCCAGCCCTCTACTTGGCTCACAGCCTCATCACCCCACCCTAACCCTGGCCTAATAGCTGACATTCTGTTCATCATGAATACTTTTCGCTAGTTTTTATTTTAAAAGACTGCATTAGAATATTACTTATCTTGATTACGGAGCCCGTTAAATCCTGTGCCCGAGGGAGAGCCTTGCTTGTCTCACCCCAGCCCCGACCCTGCTCCCACAAGCAGCTCTGCCTGAGGCCCCTTGGAGACACCAAATGTCACCCTGTCACGGTAAAGTCGGGGTGGGCTCTGAGCCTCGCCCACTGCGGACCACCCATCAGGAGACTGGGAATGGCCCGAGTGGTACGAGTGGTACGCCCTGGGCGGGCGTTTCCATCCACCTTCCTGTCTCCCTCCTTCCTCCTGAGAGTCTCAGAGCACAAGCCTGTCCCAGCCTCCTGGTACCCAGCTCCACTGAGGGAGGTGTGGGTTGTTCTCTGGGACCCAGATGCACCTCCCCATCCTGCTCATCTCAAGACCATCCCCCTTCCAGCTGGGTAGGGAAAGAGGGAGAAGAATGCAGGGGTCCAAACTCGGGACTACTGTTCTGGGAGAGGAGGTGGGGCACAGAGGACGTGTGTCTGCCCACCTAGCGCCCACGCCCCCTGCTGGTGACAGCATCTCAAATCCCCTGACCACCACCCTGCTCCCCCACTGCCTTTCAGCTGGCGCTGCTCAGCTGGAGAAAGTGCCGGAAGCTGCCCAGACCACAGGGGAGGGCCTGCCTGGGAGCCGGCACAGGAGAGCAGAGCCCAGACAGAGTGGCGGCTCCTCACGTGCAGGGGCGGCAGGCAGATCAGACACCTGGACGTGAGCTGCCCAGGTCAACGGCATCCCCAGATTCTGTTGCCAAGGCGAGGCTGAGCTGGAGTCTCGATCACTTGCAACCAAGAGGGTCCCAGTCCTCCCAGACCCCCTGCCCCACCCAGCACGCACCTCCTTCTTCATCAGTCGAAGCTGCTCCTGGAACCTGCCGTAGTCCCGCTCCTGCTCCAGGCGGATGCGCTTGGCCTCCTCCCGCCGGCGCACAGCGTGGTCCTGCTCCATCTTCTCCACCTGCTGCTTCTGCTGCCGCTCCAGGTTCTCCAGCTCTGTGTCAAAGAACTTCTTCTTGGTCTGCAAGGCACAGAGAGAGAAACTCAGCAGTCGCTTTTTACCTGAGAGGGGATGGGAAGCAGGATGAGAGAACAGGGCTGGTCCTCAAACCTGGGCTTTAATCCCAGCTCTGTCACCCCTTTGCTGTGTGACCTGGAACAAGTCACTTAACCTCTCAGTCCCTTTTCTCATGTGTAGGAGCCCAGACCAGCTCCCTGGCAGGGTTCTTGCAGGGTGCTCGACACTGGTTCATCACAGGAGATGCTCCTGTGTGACTCACAGCACTGTGACCATCACATGATTCTGTTGACAGGTCCATGTCTAACGACATGGGGAAACCCAGGGACTCGGGCAGCTGTGAATCACCCTCCCCTGCCCGTTGTCCCCACTCTGCAGCTTCTGCTTAAAGAAAACGTGGAAGCTCTCGAGGGACCTGTCTTTTCTGACACTCACATTGATTTCTTGTTCAAAACGTTTATGCATCTGCTCCAGCTGCAGCTCATGCTTGCTGCTCAGCTGGGTCTGGTTCCGATGTTCTTCCTTCTGGAGCAGCCGAAGCTCTCGGAGTTCCTGGCGCCTGAACGGTTAAAAAATGTGGACATTTCATTCAGAAAGTGGCCTCAGAGAGCACATAACTCACAGCCAGGGACAATGAAGGCTGGAGCGTGGAGCGGCATCACACCAGTCTGGGGCAGAGGCACGATTAGGGCTCAGGCTTCGTTTGACATTTATGGACAGGAAAACATTAATAATCTCAATATATAAAGAATACTTACAAATCAATAAAAAAGGAATAGTCAGTTTTTAAAAGTGACACAGAATGTAAACAAATGTGAAACAAGACAAAAAAATTTTAAATAACCTATACAGGTATGAAATGCAAATTAAAAAGAAATACAATTTTGATTAAATAGGTGATAGTGTAGGGAAAATTGGTACATTCAGAACCTGCTGAGGTATAAACTGGCACGTTTCTGGAGAACAATTTGGCATTGAGTTTATGCCCTTCGAGATAGCAGCTCCACTTCCAGATGCTGATTCTAAAGAAGCACCACAGACGCACAACACAAGTAAACAAAGATATCAGTGACAACGCCGTTTATAATGTACAAAACTAGAACCAACTCGAAAGTCTCA
Organism: Pteropus medius; assembly: GCF_902729225.1. Taxonomy (NCBI): domain Eukaryota; kingdom Metazoa; phylum Chordata; class Mammalia; order Chiroptera; family Pteropodidae; genus Pteropus; species Pteropus medius. The sequence goes on from NW_024340699.1 coordinate 10,576,150, forward strand.
TCAACATAGGTCTTAATTAGGCCTATATATCCATCTGATGAAATTTTATACAACCCTTAAGAAATCAAATTTTAGAAGACATTTAATTAACGGAAAACCATCTATTAAATGCAACAATTCTTTATGAACAGATATGGCATGGTCTCTACGTGAAAAAAGCAAGAGTTGATGAATGAGTTTATGATGCTACCATCTGGGTGGAAAAAAAACGTGTGCACGTGTGTGTGCGTGTGTGTTACTTTCCTATTTAAATGCCGTGTTTCTGGAAGGGTTACACCATAAAATGGTAACACAGAGGGGACTAGATGCCTGGAGGAAAAGCGAAGGAGGGAGATTTTTCAGTGTTTACCCTATTTCTTTTTGATATGAAATTACCTAATCAAAATGTATACACAACACACACCTAAATCACAGAGTATACATTAGTTTTGTAACCTATATACTGTCAATGTGTACGTGTGTGTACTCACAGAAAATGCTGGCCAGATAAACCCCAAAGTGTTAGCTGCGGCTCTTGCTGAGCAAGTCCATTAAAAATTTATATGTATCATTTCATATAATCAGGAAAAAAAAAAAGGAATTTAAATGATGTGGAAAGAACGTGGGCCTCCTGACTACATCGGAGGCTCCCTGGCAGCCTAATGACATTCTAGTCCGGTGTCAGCGGCCTGCACCCCGGCGACCCCACTGTGAGGCCGTCCTCACAGGTCTGAGAAGGAAGAGCTGCTCAGGCGAGGGGAGGCCAGCGCACTCCAGAGTCAAAGGGACCTGTCTGAATCTCAGCTCTGCCGACTCTCCAGCGGCGGGTGCCCTTGGGTGTCACTTAGTCTTTGCAGGCCACTGTCCTGCATCTGTAAAATGCGGCCGATAATCTCTACCTCAGGTTCTCTGAGGGTCAAATGAGAGGACGCCTGTAGTGGCTGCACGGCAGACACTCCCCAAGCGGTCACTTCTCGAATGGTAATGAGGAAGCACAGCCAAGCCAGAGGCAATGGCACAGCCACACAGAGAAGCTTCCATGTGAGCCCCTGCCCCCTGGGAGGCGAGAAGGCAGGAGGCGATTTCGAGAGAGTTAACAAAGAAATGAGAAAGCTGACTTGCGGCCTGGTGGCCTGGCCAGGTGACAGGATGTCCAGGCCTCAGGACTGTGGCCGGGGACAGGAAAAGGCTACTCCTTGTGAGTGCGAGCCTCATGTTCCAGACCTGAGCAGCGCACGGTCCCTCTGCTGGCAGGGAGAGGGGCCGGCCAGAGGGCATCACTTCTAGATGGGGCAGGAATCAGTTTCCAGCCCAGGAGCTGACCTGTCCAAAGGGGAGATGCTGGCCAGCCAGCCCTTGAGGCCTGAGGCCTGAAGAGTACAGGTCCCCTCCTAGGTGACCATTCAAACAACAACCAGTCCTTCCCCACGACCCAGCACTTCCCAACCCACGTTCAAAAATGTGAACGTGTTTGACGTTCTAGCAGCGTTCTCCAGACCAGAAATGGATTCACCCCGCAAAGGCCTGGCCCCGAGGGAGCGCCACGGCTCCAAGGTCACTCTGACTGCTCAGCCCCCCGAAGCCCCACAGCGGGAAGCTGGCAGAATCCCACAGACAGGCCTGGTTAGAAGCTCAGCTGAACCCCTCCAACTGGGTGACCGGGCGAGTGACAGGCCTGCCGAGAAACAGTCTCCTCGTTTCGAGATGGGGGACACAGGGTCCCCTGAGGAGGGTGGTGAACGTGCAGAGACGGTTCCTGGCACACAGCTTCGCCTCGCACCCTGCTCCCCACGCCAGTCTGTCCCAGTGTCACGGACTTGCCTCCGAAGCGTGGGTTAAACCCGAGCACTCGTTCCCTCCTGGCCACCATCCTGGACGGGTCCCAGGCCCCTGCACCTCGACCCACAGGCCTACGTGACCTGGGTGCTGCAGACCCTGGGGACCATGCCCCCGCTCTCTCCTGATGACCTCCAGCCCCGTCCTCCCGGCTCCCTGAACAAGCCGAGGGGTCAGGCCTCAGCCTTGCAGTGCCCTGTATGTCCCCCGCCTGCCTGTGGCCGCCCCGCTCAGCCCGAGGGCCCCATCCGGCCCAGGCACTAGCTGGCATGTCACCGTTACTTCCTCCAGCCATCTCGTGCATCGGGTGTTGGCCCATCAAGTGTAAATTCTACAGAACCAACAGCTTCAGCTCTCTGGGTCACCGCTATGTCCCCTGGCCTGGTGGGTGGGTGGGTTGGAGAGTACAGGATCTCAAGCGACACCGGTTTCCTTGTGTCTCCCTGATCCATCACTTCATGCTGCAGACAGACAGCTCTCACCAAAAAGGCCTGCACCGCACCCGCCCGTCCCCGCGCCCCCACCCACCCCGCCAGCCTCATCGGCCACCCTTCCGGCCTTGCCTGAGAAATCGCATCTCCTCGTCCTTCTTCTCATCCTCGCTGATGATCTTGGACGTGGTGATGCTCACTTCTACGCCGTCCACTATGAACTTGCGTGTCCTCTTGAGGGTTTTATTGTGCAGCCTTGAGTCCTGGCAGGAAAGTCATTAGGCAAAGCTCAGCCTTTCAGCTAAGGATCCGTGGGTGACACGGAGTGTGGCCCACCGCCCGCCTGGCCCCACAGCCCTAGCTCCACCCTGGGAGGATGTGACTGTCCATCGTCCCTTTGCTTTAAGTGTCTCGATCCAGGGGCCTGAGTATCTGAACTTATACCCCTTCCTCTCCGCTCCTGGCCTTCGGACACTGGCCATGCCCTCCCCCAGCCAGCTGCCAACTCTCACACACAGGACGTGGCATCAGAAAGCTGAGTTCTCGTCCTTGACCACCTGCTGGCTGTGACCCTGGGCAAGTGCCTCGTCCTGCCCCGGCCTCAGCTTCCAAAGCTTGTCAGGGGAGGAGAAAAACGGTACTTGCCTCCCAGTGGGAACATGCGTGGGGCGACCCAGCACGGCACCCGGCTCGTGCCAAGCGCTCAGCACCTGGTATTTATTTCTGACAGTTACTATTGCGACCACAGAGCCCAGAAAACCGAGTTCACAACTGATTTGGCAGCTGAAGCCAATCTGACCCGAACTCCACTGCAGGCCACATCCATCCGGAGGCACCGTGAGATCATTCATGACCTTGCTCTTCTCCCGTGACTCCTGGCAGTGCTCGGTACCCTTTGGAAGTTCTGCGTCCCGATTCAGATGAGGCCCCGTGGGGTCGCCACGGCGTCGCCCCACTCCGACCTCCCAGCTGGCTTCCAAGGCCCTTCCTGCTGTAGCCCAGCTCTGCTCTTCCCACACTGCCCTGGGGACCCCCAGCCCAAGAGAGGGGAGAGGGAGGGCCAGGGTGGCTCCCATCCACGGTCTCTGTGCCCCGAAAGTCTGCTCTGACCCCCCGACTCCTGCTCGCTTGAGCCCAGGGGCTGTGGACGTCTTCGGCACCGAGGAGTCACACCCGACTCTCACTCCCTCCACCATGCAGCTCACGTGTCCCCGGACTCAAGACGGGGCGGACGGCGGTGAGTGGGTGGCAGGGGCCGCGGCCCTCACACTAGGACCGCTCCCGCCCGTGGGGCCACAGGTCCCTGAGGTTACAGCCCCCGCCCCTGACGCCGGGGGTGCTGACGTGGCCAGCAGATTCTTACCAAAACAGCGTGTTCCCTGACCAGCGAGGAATGTTCTCAACGCCCTTGAGAAGAGGCGGGGGGGGGTTCCCTGCTCTGGGTGGGTCGGCCTTTATTTATTTTTTTAATTACTTTTTTTTTCACTTTTAGAGAGGGAACAGGACACCTGTCCTAGGGAAGGTGATGGGCTGGTGGGCCCCGATGCTAATCCCAGGAGAGCGCTGTCCTGCCCGCCCCGGTGGCCGGCAGCGTGTGCTCGCTTCCTGCTCCCACAGCCGCGTGTCCAGCGGCTGCTTCTCTCTCACTCGCTCTCAGTTGGCCAATGTTTTTGAGTCTCTACTGTGTGTTCTTCACTGAGTAAACAATCGAAGAGAAAAAAAGGAAAAGATACAGTACCTCCCCCCAAATCGGCCTTGACTGGGGATGGGACCCTCAGTGTGGCCTAGTCAGGTGACCAGAGGTGAATTCAAGAACATCTGCAGACAGCAGTGCGGGCAGTGAACGGGGGCGGCCAGAGCCCCCACCGCAAAGGCGAAATGGCTCTCGGGGTTCAGAGCACAGAGTCGGGGGTCCGGCCAGCTCCTCGCTTCCCGCCTGAGCCTGTTTGCTCATCTGTACGGTGACGAAGGGCTGAAGGGGCCGCCTCGGTTTTCTGGTTTGGATCACTCTGCAGTGTCAGGCCCCCTCGCACCGTGGCTACTGTCACTCACAATGCCCCCCTCCTCCAGAAAGGCCACTGACTCTACCGGTCACCGGCTGGCCCCGCATGGCTGAGCTGGAAGCGAGACAACCTCCACTTCTAGAATTCTCTCCCCCAAATTTCACCAGCGCCTTTGGCCAAACCCAATTTAAACGGAAACCCAAGCTGAAATTTAAACCCAAACCAACAGTCTGACATGACGAAGTCCCAGACTGAACTCAGGTATTTTGCAGATTAAACTAGGAATCCAACTAAAAGCACTTTTTAAAAGGAACAACAATCCCCGTGAGCCGCCTGAACATGGAAGGCGGCCACGAACGCTCTCACAGCCCAAACCCGAGCAGCGCGCTCTGCGGCACCTTTGGGGGCGCTGACGGTGACGTTACCTTGATGGACAGAGAGCCCGTCTCTCTGTTCAGGGACAAGTCGGCCGAGAGGGAGCTGCCGTAGTCCATGCTCTCGGAGGTGGAGAGGCTGCCCGCGTCCGAGTTCCTCTTGGAAGGGCGTGGAGATGCCTGGACGGGGAGCTCCAGGCTGCCGTTGGCCAGCTTCTCGCTGCCCAAGGTCTCCAGGGCGCTGCTGATGGGCCGGCTCTGGCTCGCCTTTTGGGACCGGCTGGCTGCTGGACTGAGGCCTCCATCCAGGTGAGGGGCCTGCTTCTCCTCGGACACCTGAATCCTGGCATCCATCGACAGCGGTCGGGACTTCCGGAGCGGCACAGGCACTGCTAGGCCGTTCTCATTTCCAGGGGCCGCATCTGGGGGGCTGATGGTTGGGAGACACCTGTCCCCAGAGGGCTGGCTGGGCCCATTCGCCCTGTCCTGAGGCTGGCTGGGTGGCAATGGGGTGAGAGGCTTGTCGTCGTCGGCGCTGAGGCTCACCGGACTCACCTCGGAAGAGTCGGGAGTGTGGTTCTCCAGAGGCTAGAGGGAAAACACATGGTCAAGGCCATGCATGTCCAAGGCCAGAGTCAGAAGGTCAGACACTACAAAGTGCAGTGCGAGGGAAATAACCAGTGTCCAGTGAGCCACAGTCCTCACCACTCCATGTCGCCTACCCGACAGTGAAATGAGTTACCACTTGTTCTGAGGACCAGGAATCTCCTGAATCTTTGAATCTCGGCTGTTTAACACCTGTTATTCTTCACAGGAATGGAGGCGACTGCGGCCAGCCAGACAGCTCATGCCCCATCCAAAGGCGGCAGTGGCCACTCTGCTCCGGCCAATCGTGACAACATGGGAAAATGGGTCCCCTGTGGCCAGACCTTTCAATTTTTCAAACGAGCTACAATCTGGATTTTTACATGACATCTGATTTTTAGATGGCAACTAATTCAGGTTTTTTAAAAATTGCATAAAAGCCAAATCAAGCCTATCCAGGGGCTAGTCCAGCCTACCAGCCACTAACTTATTAAAGTTTCGTTTTTGTTTGTTACAGCTTTTGGGGGGTGAAAAGTACTGGAAATGGAACACCTACTTCTCTGGAGAAAATGTAAACGTCCAGCTTAACGAATACAGTGAGCGCTCGCACACACGGTCGCCTTCCAGGTCGGTCACCTTAAGGTCGGCAGTGGAGCTGGCCGGCCCAGAGGCCCCGCCCGTGCCCATCCTTCCCAGGGACGGGGACATAATCCGTGCCCTGATCCTTCCGTGCTATAGGCTGATTCGCCTGCTTTTAAGCATTCCCTGGGGTCCTGACGGCCACTGGTTTTCGACCTTGGATATGGAAACTTCCAGAAGCAACTCTAACCCGCCATCTATTCAACAATTCAGATATGCAGATCTGATCCTGCCGTCCCCACACCAGCGCCCCGGCCCCGCCTCCAGCCCCACAGCACCGCCTGGACGGCGGATGTCCCCTCGCGGACGAGGCCCTCCCCAGACGGCTAGACCAGCGATTCGAAAGCGGCAGCTCAGGGCAGGATCCAGCCTACAGACGTGTTCTACTTGGCTCAAACGTTTTTAAATTTTTTAAATTAGCTTTTACTTAAATTTGGATTCAGCTAAAGCTGCAAACAGGTTACAAACGTGCCAGGCTGTGGGTGTCCGGGGCACTCAGGGCAGCCGGGCAGGATCTGGGGGGGCCGGAGCCCCTCGGCTGGTTACCTCTGGTCATGTGCAGCCTTTATCTGAGTGTACCCCACAGCGTGCTAAAAGCGTGCTCACCTTGTGAGCCGCAACGGGGGAAGGGCTAGGAAGCAAAGTGTCAACTTTTAAGAACTGGAAGATCTCGTGTGATAATCAAGACCCCCAGTCTTTCCTGGTAACTAACAGGATCCCACCAATGGCCCCACTGCCTCACCCTGGCCCCCGTGCCAGTTCACCTGACTTGTGGCGTCACAGCCTGTGACCTTGAGGCTGGGGAGACACAGAAAGGACTCCTTGCGCCTCTCAGGCCCCCTCCCACAGCAGCCGAGGCCCGTGGGGGTCCCGTCCCTCCCCAGCACCCGCTCTGGGCCTTACCGAAGTGGCATCCACGGCTTCCTCCTCTTCCCCCTCATCCCGGCCATCTTCAATCTCCTCCATCACCTCGGCCTTGGCCTCAGCCACCAGCTCCCGCAGAGCCTTGTTACTGGTGATGCTGCTGACGAAGGGATGCTGAGAGAGACAGGACACCTGGGTTAGAACCGCTTAGGGCTGGGGGGAGGAGGGCATGCAAAGGCTGGGGGAACGTGAACTTGATAAGGGAGACCCAGAGGCAGCTCGGAAAGTCCTGTGTGTGACAGAAAGAGGGCGAAGGCCGCTCCGCCACCCACCAGCCGTGACACTGAGCATGTCACTTTCCCCTCTCTGAGCCGCAGGCACCTCGCCTCTGAAGAGCCAATGATGCCAAACCTGCAGGAGATTAGGAAATGAGATGATGCACACCACAGCGCTCAGCCCAAAGCTGGAGCTGAAGCGATGCTGGGGCAGTTTGTGTTATCTGCTTTCTTTTTTTAAAAGGTTTTAATACATAGTTTCAAAAATATATACCATACACACACACACACACACACTTCACTATTAAATAACACAGCAAATCATTAAACGCAGTGACTTTTCCCATCTTTTTCATGTATATACACCTGGTGTAACCGTCACTAGCCCAAGGCACAGAGCATTTCCGTCACCACGGAAAGGTCCCTGTACCCCCTTGCAGTCCACCCCACACCCCACAGTCGCCTGGCTCAGAGCCGGGCCTGCCTGCTCCTTAACTTTACACGAACAGAACCAGCCGGTGAGTTGCCTTTTGTGGCTGGCTGGCTGGCTTCGAACAGTGTGAGCTGAAACGATGGGGTTCGCCTACACTGCCGTGTGTATCAGCGAACTGCCCCTCTTTTATTCCTGTGCAGAATTCTGCTGCATGAACATGTCAGTTCGTTCATTCATTCATTCTGCTGCCAACGGACATGTGTGTCGTTTCCTGGTTTTGGCAACTGTGACTAAAGCTGCTGTCAACATGCCCAGATGTCTTTGGGTGGACATGTGTGTTTGCAAAAGTTTGAGGCAGCGCGGTATCTGTTCTACTCCAAGGTGTTTACAGAGCTGTCACGTCTCTTTCACAGACGCTGCAAAACACCAAAGCTTTAAGGCCTCCGGTGTTAGGTCGGCACAAACAGCTCCCTGGGGAAAGGCTGTCACTGGGCATCTTCTCCCAGCACCTGGCTGTGGACGGGGATGTGGCTGTCCTCAACTCACCACACTCACCCGGGGCGCTGAGGAGGAACGCGGGGGAGGGGACATTCAGTGGGAATTCGTTTATTTGAAATTTACAGGAAGGCTCTCGTGGAATTCACCGTTTTCACTGTCAGAAAATTTATCCGTGGGGGAAGCGTGTCAGGATTGCAAGGAATCATGCCAATGACCAGAGGAAATGAATTTTCTATAGGACCTTGAAAACACATTCACAACGGAAAGGTCCACTAAAAGCATTTTTATCTTCGTTTAAGGGGCCGGAGGGCGGGGGCAGGGGCGAAAAGAAAAAACAAACAGGTCATCTGTGGAAGGCCACAGGCAGCGCCCTATTCAACCGGGTCGACACCTGGACTTTGCACGCCCACCAGCAATAAACCTCACTCGCTTGTCATTTGGTTTTTCCAAACCAGTGTGACTTTTCTCCGGTGAGTCCAAAGTAGGAAAGAGTTGACGAATTCCATTCTTCCCATGCCCCCACTCACTCACTGATGCGCACCACAGCCACCACGGGGAGGCCAGCGACGTACCAGGTGCTGCGAGGCTGGCAAGGTCGCTGGCCCTTGGGGCCCAGCAGCCGAGTGGGAGACAACGGTCCGTAACCAAATGACAAGATCGTTTCAGATCCGGTAACAGGCTAGCATGAGGCCGGATCAACCTGGCCTGGGCGGGCGAGGCTACTTAGGGCTGTGGTCAGAGGGGTCTCCGGGAAGAGGGGACATCTGAGCTGAGACCTGAGGGAGGGGAAGGGGCCGACCAGGGAAAGATGTGGGCACAGAGAATGCCAGGCAGAGGGAGCAAGTGCAAAGGTCCTGAGACAGACTGGGCTTGGTGTGTTGGAGGCACCGGGCCGGAGCAGCAGAAACTGCGGGCGAGCAGCGTGGGGGAGCCACAGGGGAAGATGTGGGGTGCACACGAGGCCCCTGGTGAGAAGCTGAGACTTGATTCTCGGAAGCCACTGCCGGGCTGCAGCGCAGCAGTGACGTTGACGACCGTTTAAAGGTGTCGGTCTGCCTGCAGCATGGTTCCGGGGGGTCTTGAGTGGGACTATGAACGCGAGTCACTCGTCGTGGGGGGCAGCGGGTACAGCAGTACGGCCGGACTCAGGGCCGGGCTGCCTGGGCCTAAATCCTGCTCCCAACACCAGCACCTCAGTCTGTGCCTCGGTCTGCTCATCCGCAGACTGGGAGTAACAGTATGGTCGTTCTAAGCATTATAGTAAGTGCTCAAAATCTGACAGCTATCACCTACGGCACGATCATCATCGATACCTTCTCGTCATCACCTCCACCATCACGACCATCACCACCATCACCACCAGCAGCAGCAGCGGCGGCGGCGGCATCACAGAGATGCCTTTGAGGCACCAGTTTGCACCTGTGGCCACTCCTATCTCCTCCCACATCCCCACAGAGCACAGCGTTTTGGAACAGAGGGTGAGAACCAGACCCTAAAGGCTCCCGAGCTTGCACTGCACAACTTCACACGCGAGAACTTGAGCGAGCAGCCACAGATCGCTCCACGGCAGCGGCGGAACAGATGTGGCAGAAATAAATCATACAGGCCAGGCTTCTGGAAATACCAGGTTTTCATCGGAGCAACCACATGCTGACCAGATTAGTAGCCCTTCGGGATGGCCGGGAGCCGCGCCTTGAGGCTGAACCATCTGCTCTGCTGCCTCCCCCGACCAACCCAGGGTCCTCAGTAAATGGGGGCTGGGGGGTGGGGGGACATGGAGAAGAAAGCTTTTGATGGAGGGGCAGGTGAACAGAGCAGGTCCCCTGGACGCCTAGATGCTGGAATCCGGGGCAAGCAGGGCCAGCAGACGGGCAGGCCCTCCTGTGGCTTATTAGGTCTGGATCACTGTTTTGTCACCTGCTCCGGGACACAAAGCACAGACCGCCCCTCCCCGCATCAACTCCACTACTTCCAGGGATGTTTAGAACAGACATTTCCTCGACCCCCAAACTGCCAAGGCCCGTTAAGGAGACAAAGGACACTGGGGTGTGTGCCTACAAGGGGACAGGCTGGAACATCGGTCCCCAGAAAGAGCTTGGCCCCCCCGCAGGAGGCCCGGATCGGAGGGGAATCTGCCATCTGCTCCTTCAGGAAGAGGGATAGCTGCCCTGTGCCATCTCTGCGGGGAGCCCCGAGATGCCACACAGCTCGCCCACAGGCACCCGTCTTCCAGCCAGGACCTCGCAGCCATGCACAGACATCCCGTCCAAGGCCTTGAGCCAGTTTTCCTCCGTGTGCTGAGAAACCGTCGGCCAGGGGGGTCCCGCGTGCCAACGCTGGCCTTAGAAAATGCCTAATGGCGTTTCCGAGTCTTCGGGTGTCAGCGGCTTCCCTTCGATCTGCCCTCCCTTCTAACTTCTTTCATCTCTTCTTTCCTCCCTCCATTTGGAGGCAGCTAACCAGAGGGGTACGAGTACAGGCTTTGGGACCAGACGACTAGGATCGGAGTCCCAGCTGTCACTCACAAGCTGTGTGACCTCGTGCAGGCCACCCCACCTCTCTGCGCCTCAGTCTTAGCTTCTGTCGAATAGGGATGTGAATAGGACCCTGTCACAATGGCTAAATCACTTAACCTTCGTTACACATTTAGAGCAGCACCTGGCATGGACTGGCTTACATGGCCACGTAACAGTGTGTTATGGGGACACGTCAGCGAACGAAACAAACACTTCTGTCCTCAGACGGCTGACACGTTAGTCAGAAAGATCAACAGGAAACAAACGAGTAAGTGAAATCGCCCTGTGCTATGTGCCAGGGAAAAATTAAAAGTAGGATAGGGAGAGAGAATTAGGGATGTCAGGGGGCATCAAGTTTGCCGTTTAAATAGGGTGGCGGAGGGAGGACTCGCCGACAAGATGACACCTGCACAATGACTGAAGAAGACAGCCAACCACGAAGAGCCTTCCGGGCGGCATGGAGAGCCAGGACAAAGGCCCTGAGACAGGCTGACCCTCGTGCGAGGCCGGGACGGCTGGTGCAGAGGGCGACAGCCGTGACGTTACAAGTGGTGCCTATGGGATCTCATTCACTCACGCCATTCCGAGAAGGGTGCACTACCCACATCCTACAGGTGAGGAGTGTAAACTCGGGCCCGGAGAGAGAACTAAGGGTCCAGGCAGGCGAGCCTGACGTCAGAGCCTGGGTGACTGCTGTGCGAGACCGTCCCAGAGAATGTCTGCCCAATCAGCCCAGGAGCCACGGACCGAAGGGGGCTCGAGGCAGATGCAGGGAAAGCTGAGAGGCCAAGAGGAACCTCCTAGAAGCTGCCGGATACAAGGGCCGAGGTGGAGACATGACCAGCTCTGGAAGGGGCCCTGGGAAGCCAAGATCTGGACCTACCTCTGGCTCCCAAGCCAGGTGGCCTCAGGGAGCCTGTTCTAAGTCAGCGTCCCCACCTAAGGGGACAGTAATGGACCACCCTCCCCTGCTCAGGCACGGAAAGCAGTGGAAAAAGCTGACAGCGGCCTATGCTCTGAAAGATGCTTCGCTTATCTCAAAGGATCTCTCCTTTCTCCCCCTGAGGACGCAGCAGGACATTTTTTCCGACTACGGAACGGAAATTCCTGGTGCAGGCTAGGGCTGCGGGGCGGCCACTGGGGACGAGCACAGCTGTCTCCTCACAGCGGAATGTCCTGGAGGCCGGATGTATGGGGCCAGCAGGTGCCTGCTTACAGGAAACAATCGGCCCCAAGCACCCGGAGCGTCTGCATCAGCGAGTGACAGCAGGCTCACCCCACCCCCACCCTCCGGCTGCCCCACCAAACACGGCAACACCCAGAAAACGAGGCCTCTGGTCCCCCACGCCTCTGCTCTCAAATACACTGCAGAAATCCACAAGGAACAATCGTGGTCCCCTGGCAGACAGACCCCATTCTACATCCTGGTTTCTTTCTGTGTTTTAATAATTCGATTCGACGCGTCAAACACTCACTGAGCACAGTGCCTGACAGTTAAGCGAAGCATTTTACAGCATCTTCTCGGTTCATCCTCACCATGAGCCGATAAGGGGGACACCGCTACTATCCCCATTTCAGAGCAAGAACCGAGTCACAGAAAAGTTAAGCCACTCGCCCACGGTCTCACAGCCGGTAAGAGGCAGAGCTGGGATTTGAACCCAGGATTTTTCAAACCCCGGTCCACACATAACTGAGCTGCACTGTAGGCCCGAATGTCCACCTCGGGCGCCACGCCTGACACCCAGCAGGTGCTCGGGAAAAGTGGCTGAACGTAAAGAAAGACTGGGCCCGTGGAGTGGCCTCTCCTCCTGTCCTCCCACCGCATGTCAGAGGCTGTCACATGGGTGGAAGGACCAGAGTGGACGGGGCGTGTCGGCTGATGAACGAGTGGTTATGCACACTGTCCCCGGAGCCAGGTGAGAAACGCAAGGCTGACCCCAGCGGTCGCCCAAAGGAAGGGCAGGCCGAGGGGCAGGCCGCCGGCCCCGGGCGAGGGGCCGGGGACCCACTCACCTCCAGCAGCTGCGCGGCGCTGGGCCGGGTCTCTGGGTTCTTATCCAGGGCCGTCTTCAGGAAGTCTCGGAACTCCGCGGACCTGGGAGCACAGGTGGCACAGTAAGCTCGGGGCAGGGAGAGCCGAGAGAACGCTCCGTGTCACAGCCCACTCTCCCGGGAGCCCTGTGCCTCCCACACGCGCCCGTCAGACGAAGGGCGCCTTCGTGAGCTAAAGGAACAGGCGACGGGGCCTTCGACGTGACCTTCTCGTCGCGGACATCACTACACAAACGGGGACGTGGAAATCAGAGGGGCAGGGACCTGCCTAAGGCCACGGAGCAGAACGCAGCGAGGCTGGGGTTCGAGCCTGAGCCCCAGTTCCCAGCCCAGGCCTGTGCCATGTGGCTGCTGGGGCTGCTCTTCCCACGGTGGGCCCTGGTTTCCCTGGGTCGTGAGTCGGCTTTAATGGGGGTGCCTGTGCGCAGCTCGCCGAGGGGAGGAGGGGGCAAGAGGGCCCAGGGAGCTCAGAACGGCCTGGGGATCCCAGGCTCTGGCTACTCCCCCACTTCAGGACCTAGCAGTGGCAGGCGAGCCCCAGCACCTCCACTCCACCCCCGCCTGCCCCGCGTGCGGGCCACTGGTTGTCGGGCCACTGGTCGTCCAGCGACACCCTCGCTCCTTACCACTTGGACGGCGTGAGCAGCGTCGGGGGGTCCGACTTGGCGATCTTGAGCAGGACCCGCATGGGGTTGAGCTCATGGTGCGGGGGCTCGATCTGGGCCATCTCGATCAGAGTGATGCCCAGGGACCAGATGTCGGCTTTGTAGTCGTACGGCGTGTCCTTCATGGTCTCACACATCACCACCTCGGGGGCCATCCTGAACCAACCAAGGGACAACAGAGGGCTCAGAACCTGGCCTCTGCGGGCGCTTCTCAGAGCCCCAGCTCCAGGCCCAGCACAAGCCAGCGTCAGGGGGCTGGAGGCACTCCTGGGTCACGATTCACATGACTGTCCATCCCACTGTCTTCCACGTGATGAGTCTTCACACAGAAAGATGCCTTCCAAGCCGCTCCACGGCCTCGTCCTGCTGCAGCTCCCGATGGCTACCACAAGATGGCAGCAGCCATCCAGAACACAGAGTCCTGGGGAGGGCGGTGGGGGCAGAGGGGAAGGGGCCCAGAAAACACTGGGGCGGGAGAGGTGGCGGAGAGACTACAACGCAGGGAGAGAAGGGATGGAGAGAAAAGGAGAAAGAGGAATAAAGGGCAGAGAGAGAGAGAGAGAAAGAGAAAGAAAGGGTGAGTAATAAGCCAGCGAGGAGCCTAACTGCACAGTGGGGAGTAATGCGCATGAAAACCAGAAAGTAGTTAGGTGTGAAACCGAATGAGTGTTTTTAAACAGTAATAGTTTTGGAAAAGGGAGCACAATGAACTAGAGAAGTCCAGGGAGACTTCACGGGAGAGTAGGAAGTGAACTTGTATTATTCACCCTCGCAGTCCCAGCCCCAGCCCCAGCCCCAGCTTTGAATCTCTACCTGATGAACTAATCAAGAATTGAACCATTTTTAGGGGTTCCAGTTACAAAACGATTAATGGAGCATTTTCTATAGGCACCTATGTGCACCATCCCATTTAATTCTCACAATGACGCATTCAACGAGTGCTATTTTATTTATGTTATATTGTTACTATTATCATATTTACACTATTACATTATTCTATGTCCCTGATTTTACAGATCGAGGCACAGCGATGCTAAGCAACGTGGCCAAGGTCACAGCTCTAGTAAGTGGGAGGCTGGGCCCAGACCGGCAGGCTGATCGGGAGGCTTGGCCTCCTGTCCCCTCTCCCCTGGACCGGCCAGGGGTCGCCTTGGGGAGTTTGTGGTTTAACGTTTCGTCCACCATTCCACTTCCCGATGCTGCATGACTCACCAATAAGGCGTCCCTATGAAGGAATCTCGTTTCTGCAGAGTTTTCAAATTCTTGGCAGACACACCAAAGTCAGCTGCAAGACAAAAATCTCAGATAGAGTATTCCATGGACATTCCTCCACCCACAGCCCTGGGTGTGAATTCAGAGAGACACATTCCAAACCAACTAACAGATGCCGTCTTCTATCTTGCAATTTGGCGATCCTTACAATCATACATACTGCTGTCAGGATGTACCGAGACATGCATTTTCCTACTTGCTAATGAGAGGATAAACTGAAGAGCATTTTAGCAAAGCAGTTTGGCAAGAAATTGCAAGAACCTTTAAAATATCCATACTCTTCAAACCGAGTAATGCCAAACCTAGGAATCTACCCTAATGAAATAACCTTAAATATAAACATAACTTATGTGTAACGATGTTCATCAAAGTGCCACAGTAGTAGTAACAAATTAAAAACAACCATAATCGCTTAGCTTTCACAGGGAGCAATTTTAATTAGCAATAATCGTACCTCAGGCAGACCTCTTGGCTGGACACTGCCACTGATCGAAGCTTAGGGGGTGATTTTAAACGTTTTTATATATGATATATATAATATACCCCACCTTTTCCAAAAGGATTTAAGACGGTGTGTCAAACACATACACAGAGTAAGATAAACCGAGAAATGAGGAGAGGTAAGAAAGATAAAGGGTGGACAACCGAAGAGCTTAAGTATGATATACCCCGCATGACAGAAAGTTTTTTAGTCATTAAAATTAGTTTTGAAGTATTTTTATTCAATATCTTAATACTGAATTATACATATTAACACATATCAATAGGAAACATTTAATGTTTCATAGTAACATTTAATATGTACTGAAATACTTTTCTACTTGATATTAAAATATTTTATGTATGTGCTTATAAAGTTAAGTGGCAGAAGGAGGAGAGGCACAATATATTGTATGATCAAAATTACGCCCTCTCCCCCTCGAAACAGGGCAAAAATACACAAAGAACTGACTTGCAGGAAACAACCGAACTGTTGAAATGGCTCTCTGTGGGAGGTGAGGCTAGACGAGCTTTCTTCTAAATTCTGTTAACTTGCTATGACAAACATGTCTGACTTTCGGGACTAACAAAAATTAAATCCATCTCTCTTTATGCCCGCAGCTCACACGGCCAGTCCGCCTCCACACAGCCAGCAAGAGGGGTTTCCTCCAGCGCTCCCGGCTTCCGGCACAGAGATTCATCTTGATTTAAAAATAAACTCGGGAGGAAGCGACACCTTGCGAGAACCGGCCCTGTTCAGTCTGAAGCCGCGAGGAAGCAAAGGTGTTGTAACTGCCGGACACTCCAGGAGCCTCTGCGCCCCATGGGTCTTGAAATGAGCTGGCCCCAAAACAGTGAGGTGACACTTGCTGTATTCAGTCGAATTCAAACCAGGAAGGAGCGTCATGCTGAGAGTGTGGGCCGGAATTTGAGAAAACTGTCTTCCAGTCTTGGCTCCAGTACGTCACTGGCTCATTCATCCCAGTGCCCTCGGGAGCCAGACATTAGCCAGGGGCAGGGAATACGGACGGTGGGGGCCAAAGCAAACTCAGTCGGTCCTTGCCCCCAGGCAGCTAGCTCCAAGTTCAGTGGCGGAAGCAGACAGCAACCAGATAAACACCAACACGTATCTATTCATAACTGCAAAGTGATAGAAAGATGGGGCTGCAGGGCCAGGAGACTCTACAGTCGGGGGGTGACCTCCAGATGGGGGGGGAACGGGGGAATGGCCTGGAGGAAGGACTGCTTAGTGCCTCGGGACTACCCATTCATTCAACAGATATTAACTGAACACCTATTTTGTGCCAAGCACATTAATGAACCCAAATCCTCACCCTCGTGTGGCTTGTGCTAGTGATGGGAACAGGCCCTCAACCACCACCACGTGGCAGAGAGCAAAGGGCTGGAGAGGGCTCGGGGAGGGGCGGCTACTGCAGACAGGAGGTCAAGATCTGGCGGAAGATAATTCCAGGCTGAGGAAACATGCTGGCTGGAGGACCCTGCGGGGTGGGCAGGGCAGCGTGACCAGAGGAAGGGGGTGGGGTGGAAGCAGATAAAGCAGGAGAGAGGCAGGGGCCAGGGCAGCTGCCAAGCCTGACCCTCAGCTACGTCTGTAACAAGGTGGGGTGATGCTACTTTGTAGCACTGTCGTGAGATTAAGTGGCACATGGAAGCACTCAGCTCTAAGCCCGGCTCCTGGTAAACGCTCCACAGCACATGAGCTTGAGGTTTGGGGCTGCGACGAGGCTGAGGCTGTCCTGAGACCCCTCCTGGACATGGTCAGAAAAGCTGGTCTTTGAGCCCCAGATGCTAACTAGACAGCAGTCGCTCAGTCAGATGATGACGGTCCTCACAGGGATGGTCTTGCCAGGAGAGGGAGGGCTCTGTCACCTCCCGGGGTGGGAGCGGCAGGCGTGGCAGCTGCTGCAGGGTGAGGTACAAACCCCGGTGAGACGTTAGCTCTGCTGCTCACAGCCCTGGTGGCCTAGGCTAGTCACCACCCCTCTGGGCTCCTGGGTAAGAATGGGGGCTGGGCTCACTTTCTGCGTGCTGGGTCCTGAGGAGGGGGAGGGACCTCCCCAGCAAACACCCACAAGGCTGGCACTGCCTGTCAGGCCTAGCATGAAGCTCTTAGGAGGGAGCAACCACTCTCCAACCACGCCTGGCTGGTCCCCTCCTGGAGAGAGAGAGGAAAAGCAGAAACCACCAACTTTCACAACGACACCCCGGGCCCTCCCTGAGGCAAGTGCTGGCCAGCTTCCTGGGTAGCTGCTACTTCCCCTTCTGCTCCAGAAAATGGGGCTCTGCCAGGAGGGGGAGGTGGCCCCCGCCGCTTGCCCCTGACTGGAGTTTATGAGCGGTGTCCATCTTGGGGACAGCTGCCCTCGGACAATTCAAGGGGGGTTTCTACCAGGAAGTCTCTCCTGCTGAACAAGCCGCCCCCTCTCCATCTGCCATCTGAAAACAAGTCAGAGACAAGGACAGCGGGCAGGGAGGGACTCTTCCTCCTCAGACCATCGTGTCCACAAGGAAGGGGCCATTTGTGAGGTGTCTGCAGCTGCACCCCCGGCTCCATGTCTGGCACACGACGCCCTCAACAGGGGTGATCAGATGAACCAGTGAATGAACGGATAGACTTTGCTAGAATGCCTTTACTCTTGTATTTTTAGGAAAAAAATGACAGAGTTGGGTTTTAAGAAATATAACTGACAATAATTCGATTTCTAAAACTAGATCCCCAAAACTAGATTTATAATATATATGGAAGCTTACAAAAGTGTTATTCAAAAGAGTGAAAACCTGAACACAGACTAAGTTGCTGCCAGAGCCCAGCTGGAGAATGTAAGGTAAATGATGGCTCACCCCGACCCCGAGGTCACATGCAACCCTGAAAAAGAATGGGGTCGCGATCATATGTGCTAATTTGGGAGTCTGTCCATGACACGTTGTCCCAAACAAGGTGCTGACCGACCGAAGGATATCGTAGAAGGGACAGTGTGATTCCAGGAGCATCTTAAAGGAACCACACCTGTGTAAGGGGTGTGCACACGCCACGGACACGGAAGAGTGTCTGGAGGGCTGCACGTCAAATTTCACAGTGACTCACTCCCCGGAAGTGGGATTTTGGTGGGAGCACTGCACTGAGGGGGCCTTACATTTTTTATTTTACGTACTTCTATTCTTTACGATATTTTTGATGAAGAGTAGGCATCACTTTTACAGCTGAAATAGCTGATGTGCATATGGCAACCTTTGGGGGTGTCATGGGGTTTTGCTTTTGTTTTTTCTTAAGTAAAACCCAGTGGGGGCCAGGATGTAGTGAAGGGACTTCACGCTCCACGGGGTGGGGTGGAGGGGTAAACTGGTACAACCAGCATGAAGGGCAGAGCAGCCCCAGCTACTAACGAAACCTGAAACACTGCACAAACCCAACAATTCTACTTCTGAGAACTCCTGAAGGCGTGCTTAGAGACTCAGACCCATGAACAGACACCCTCATCACTGCATTTGTTAGAGACTGATGTGGGAAGCCGCATGAGACACCTAAATATCCAACTTTAGGGGTTTGTCGGGTAAATTATGGTTTGTGCATGTGACGGAATGCAAGAAAAAAACCATTAAATCGTCGTGTTGACGAGGAATATTACTGAGAACTTAGCAGGTGTACAGCGCCGTGCAGAGGGACTCACGCATCTCGGTTACATCTGCCTCTGCGTATCATTTTGCGTGTCATCTGCATATGGATTCCCTTGCATCTTTCTTCTCTCTATGATCCTGTGGGACAGGGAAAATTATTATCCCTTTTTTACAGATGAAGACACTAAAGTTTAGAGAGACTGAGTAACTTGTAGATGTTCACTCAGCTCTAAGGACAGATGTGACACGAAGTCTAAGCTCTTCTCTATCACTTGGTCACCTTCTGTGCACAGGACTGGGAGGAAGCGTACAGGGGTCCCTGCTGGCGAGATTAGGACTTTAATTTCCTTCTTTGTGGGTCCACTCATTCCAAATTTTCTACAGAACCGTATCTGCCTCTACACTCATTTATATATATATACACACTTCCTGATTACCAAGGCAATGACGCTTATCAAAAGTTCAAATCTTTACAGATTAAAGTCTCCAGAATCCTGGCAGAGATATACTTAAGAGTTTGCCACCTAGAGCTCATCTGTATTTATTTATATCAATTAAAATTATTTATGTAAAGTAAAATGCTATAACATTAACGCGTTTGGTACTTTTAAAATGTGAAATCAGGTTAAACATACTATTTTTCAACTTTTCTTTTCCTCTTCACAGTAGGTACGTACACTCGTCCCCTGGACGATGTGGGTTTGGGGGCGCCGTCAAAAACCCACATGTAACTTTTTGACTTTACAGTCAGCCCTTTGCATCCACGGATTCAACCAACCCTCGCTGAAAACAGCAGCCGTGAACACTGTTTAATCTGGAGATACCTGTTCCCAGTCGGCAGGCGGTTGAATCCACGGATGTGAGACCTGCGGATATGAAGGGCCAACTGTATTTCCTGAAAACACTCCACGTCTAAGTGGCCCTGCCCAGTTCTAAGCCATATGGATCAAGGATCAACTGAACCTCTTCGTGAGGGATTACACGTTTGCTACAAGGTAATTTTCAACCTGAAAAAGATTCCATCGTACGATAGAAAGATTCCATCGTACGATAGTGCCATAACTTATTTAATCCCTACTGGGGTACACTTGAGTCATTTCTGATTTCATGCTGTAAACATTGTTGCTGTGAGTATCATTGTAGGTATCTTTCTACACGTGTATTTATATCAATGATTACATACACAGTGTGAAATGCATTATATATTACACATACACACAAGCAGTGAACTTAGACTATAGGAAGATACGTGAGACTCTCTCATCTGTCGACTTAACTGTAAGCAACCAAAAGAATCCAAGATAAGAGGAGTCTTTCCCAGACAATTCCAGGCCAATTAAAGCCAAAACACTGTCCCACTGTAGGTCTGCACCCCTCCCCCCCCCAGCAGACCCTCCACCCCATGCCCGGCGAGTACGTAGCCCAGTGAGCCGGGCTCCCCTCCAACCCTAGGTGTGAAACCTTCAGGGTGGTGCTCAACCAAGGCTGGTGCCACGTGCCCCAGGAAGTGTTTGAGAATGAATGGGGTGGTCCGGTTGTCACAAGGAACGAGAGTATTCCTAACAATTAGTCGGGAGACAGGCAGGGATGCTAGACCTCCTACACGACACGAACGGTCCTATCCAAACTGCCAGCAGCGACCCTGTGGACAAACACGAGCCAGGGCCCCCATGGTACAGACGGGGAAGTGGAGCCTCGAGAGGGTTCGGGACCTGCTACATCTGGGGTGGGGACAGCAGGACGCAAGGCTCAGACACCCCAGCCTGGAATCCCAGGGGCCTCCTTTCTTCCAGTTACAGCAGCCGGCAGCACGTCCCGGCTCATTCCGAGGCGGGCTTCCCCAGAGCAGCCGAGTGACTTCTCTTAATTATCGGGCCCATCTGCCTTCCCAAGAGTGCCATGGCGACGGAGCCAGGCCTATCAGAGAAGCCCCGCCTTACTGGGACCTGAGAAGACCCTACTGTGACCTGAGACAAGGTGCCTCATCGTTTCCTCATCTATATCGTGCAGCCAAACGTAAGACCGGAAGAGCAACTCTATTTTTCTGTTCCTTTTTTATTCCTTTTTGTTGTTTTTTGTTTTTAAGACAACTAGATATACACGACCACTAACGAAGCCTTTGTTTTCCCGTTCATTCCCGTTTTCAGCCTCCTACCCCCACTGCCTTCATTGACACCCACATCACCCTGTGTCTTTCTGGTATCTTCTCCCTCAACCCCAATCGCAAATTCAGCCCTTTTTTCTTGCTTCTCACCCCTCGATGCTTCCGCCTCACTCACTCCCCTTCGTCTGGGTCTCTGTTATTCCAACACGCTGTACTAGTCTGTGGTGGACAACAGTTTGCCTTCCTGGCCGGTCCAAACCCTCTCCTTCTGGAAAACCATTGCGTCCATCCCACCACTATGCCACCCTCATTCTCAGAGACTGGCCATGAGCCGCGCCTATCAGAGAAGCCCCTCCTTACTGGGCCTCATTGATTGGTCCAGGGATCTGCACCTGAGCTGAGCTGGGCCGATCAGAGCCCTCCACTGAAATTATTGACTCTGAGATCGAAAACGGTGAGGTTCAGTTCATCCTCAAGGAGAAAAAGTAAAACTTGACCTTGCCAGAAGCTCCGCGGAGGGGGCTGGTCTGACAGCCTGACCAACACGCACAAAGAGGCACACACTAGACAGTCTAGGCAGCATTTGTGTTCCAGGGACCAACTCACCTCGATGCCCAACTAGCTGTATCTCTTCCCCAACTCGGTTCCATACACCATACACACGCATTCTCCTGTCTACCTTTCTCACAGGAGATGGTTTTTACCATGTGCCACCAAAAGAGTCTCAAAGAGGGTAGTGGTTAAGCAGGTGAGCTCTGGAGGCAGCTGTGCTGGTCGGAATCCCACTGTTCTTACTAGCTGTGTACCTTGGTCACATTAACCTCTGGCTGCCAAATCCCTCCTCTGTAAAATGTTATCAGTGGTCTCTGAGGATTAAACGAGTTACTACATATCAAACACTGGCTTAGCACATGGTAGCCATAGTGAAAGAACCAGGACCTCAGCCTGCAGAAATTCTGGGTTGGGGTCAAGGTCGGGGAGAGAGGTGGGTGACTGGTTCCTGCCAGGCCCGCCTGCCAGGCCTGCTGTACAACAGGGGGCCTCTGGGAATTAGGGGTCCTGCAGTAAGCATAAACCGATAAAGTAATGGCAGTGCTGGAAGCTACCGTTTACTGAGCACCTACTATGTGCCAGCCTATGTGCTGGCGCTTTGACTTGGAGACCAGTTCAGACTTCTGCGTAGAACTTGAAAGGCCCCAAAAGTTGTGAAATTTGCCTCCTATCTTCAGAGAGGCCGCTGTGGGGAGAGGGGCGCACAGGCTCTTTGGAGAACAGGGAATGTTCCTTCTAGCAGTAGCTGCTCTGAGACGTTCCTCAGCCCGGGAAAGGGCCCTGGCACTTCCTGGGCCTCTGTGACGTGCTGGGCACCTACGGCTGCTTTGCACGCATCACCTCGCTAAACCGTCTCACCAGCTCTGAGGCCAGAACTATCGCCCCACTCTGAGTTTGAGAGCCTGAGGCTCAGAAGGGCTCGCTGGCTTGCCCAAGGTCACCCACCACCAAATGGCAGATCCGGGACAAGAACACAGACTGGACCTCCAAGTCCACATCTCGCTTTATGTCCCAACTGTCTCAGGGCAGCAGACACTGTTCCTTTCTCTCTCTGCACAAGTGGATTCCCAGCGGCCACGGGGAACTGCTTCCGGAGCTGGAACCTGTGCTTTACTCAAAAACTCTCAAACGAATCGCAAAGGAAACTAGAAATTCTTGACAGAAGTAACCATTTACCACAAGGAAGAAGCAAAACGCCTCGTAGCAGAGAAGGACGTGACCCTGAGCCTCTCTGGGACAGCACTGTGCACACTTCACCCCCCTGGTCGCAGCAGCCCTGTAAGGCTGGTCTGTCGTTACACGCGTTGTACAGACGAGAGGACGGAGGTTCGGATGGGTAGGCGTGTTCCTCCAGCTCGGAAGTGGCAGAGCCGGGATCTGAACCACTTGTCTGTGTCTAGAGCCAGTGCTTCCTGCTCGGCTCACCCTGCTGCTCCTCGTTTACTCACACTCCATTGAGAAGCACGGACTTTGTCTCCAACGGGGTGGCGTCCTTGCTTGGGAGAAAGATCTGCCCGGCATTCTTAGGCCTCCCTGAGTCTCATAAGGACACGGGGAGGGGAGGCCTCCAGAGGCCCAAGACGGTCCCAGGAAGCCAGGAAAAGGCAGGCAGATGGCCAGCCGCCTCTTGGCCAGGCTGCAGATTCCGGCCGGGGAAGGAGAATTTTCTAAAACAGAACGACGGGCCTGGCAGGCGTCCACACCGCGGCTCCAGGGCCCCGTGGGAACTACGTGGAGACCTGCACATTCCACTGCCCCTGAACGGTTTTTCCTTCTTAAATGGCTTCCTGGTTTTCCCAACTGCACAGGTGGACGCACTGGGAACCTGAGGCACCCACGTGCTTTAGGTTCAGAAGGAAATCCTGGAGTCCGCCTGCACGTCACGCCCTCCAGCCCTAGGGGGCGCTGTGGGGAGACAGCGCGGGAAATGAGAACCCCACAGGACACCTCTCCGCCCAAGGCTGCAGGGACCCCATCCCTGTCCCCCGAACCCAGGGCTTCCTGCTCTGATCAGCCCCTCACCTGATCCTGACCTAGGTTTTCTGCTGCCTGCAAGTGATCAGTTCCTAAAGGCTGACCCGAAGGCTTCCCTTGGATTCCCGAGAGCACTGAGACTGTCTTCTGCGCCCCAACCCGGTACTCCCTGAGCCTCGAGGGCCCTCCCTGACCCAGCCCGGCCCTGGCCTCCCGCCCTCTACTCTTCACTGAGCCGGCCCAATGGCAGCCGCGGGGCCAGGAAGACCGAGTCCAAACCCCGCTGCTTCTCCCTCGGGGTCTGACCCGGGCATCGCATCTCACTGCGGACCTCGGGGTCCTCGCGGTGCTGGGTGTGGTCTCTACCCAGCAGCGACCCCTGGACTGTGGGTAAAACGAGAAGACGCCTAGAACGTGCCTGGTCTGCGGCCGGCACCGAGCGGGGCCTTCACAAGCCCAGTGAATGTGCGCTGTTCTCTCTATCTTTAGAATCGCTCCTCCCAAAATACCACTTCTCACCCCCAAGGCCCCGCCCACTAGGCTCCCTCTTCCGGGACTGCCCCGCACAGCCTGGCTTACCTGGCAAGTCCCTGTCCACCTTTCACAGCTCAGCTCAAACAATTACCTCACCTAAGCCTCTCCTACACCCCGAACCCCAGGCCCCAGTGGGGGAACAGAACGCCCCAGCCCTGACGCTCCCACGGGTCTCCCCACGGGCCTGGGAACTCCGCAAGGAAAGGAGGGAGTCTCGTTCTCTTCCCATCTCCAGACCCGGGGCAGGCCTCGGGGCACAGCAGACCCGTGATGAAACACCAGTAATTGTGGGGGCCTGTAGGGAGAGCTTCCTGCACACACACCTCCTCGTCGCCTACGGCATACACATCTGCTCGTGACTTTCTACCCGTGTATCTTCTTATAAGTGGCATGGCAACCTTCTGAGGGCAGTTTTATCATCACCCCACTTTACAGACCAGGAAATGAAAGGGCAGCAGGTTACGGGACGCATCCAAGCCCACAGCGCCAGAAGCCGACTTGGGGTGTGAACGCAGGTCCCTCTGACCCAGACCACCTGTGCTAAGCACGCCGGATAAGAGAACATGGAGATGCAGCGGAGCCCCTGGGTCCGACCCTGCCAGCATCTGGCGTTCTAGCCTCGGGACACGGAGCAGAGTGTGGCTTGCTCATGCCCCATGCAGGAGACCCCTTCGCGTGCTGCTTCAGGCAGAGCCACCCGACCTCTGGGCCACAGAGCACTCCTAACTTTGGGCAGTGAGGCTCGCCAGCAGTGGTTCTCAAAGCGTAGGCCCAAGACCAGCAAAGCCTCGGCTGGGAGCTTGTTTGAAATGCATGTTCTCAGGCCCCACCCCAGAAGTGCTGAGTTGGAAACCCTGGGGGCTGCGCCCAGCAATCTGGTGTTAGGGACCCCCGGGGGGCTGAGATGCACCAGATGAGAGACCCAGCCCTACTCTAAGCTGCCAGCTCCAGGCACGCGTGGAGGTGAGTGCAGTGATGGGGGCTGGCCCTGGGAAGTGAGCCAGTGACCCTGGGGTCAGCCCCGGCTCCAGCTCCGGCAGCTCTGTGACCCTCGGCAGGTCCCCGCCCCGAGTTCCAGATGTGGCCACTGCCCTCCGGCTGCAGAGGATGTTGCATTTCTGCTCCAACCCTCACGACCATCGCTGCACCTCTCAATCATGGGGACTCAACGGTGGTGCAGGCCCTTGCGGACATGATAAAGATGTTCCTTAACGAGACAAAGGCCACCACTAGAGGAACTCCCAATAGTGACACTTCTGTGTTGGAAGGACGGGGTTTGGGGGTGGGGTTGCAGATGAATAAACTATATAACTATCAGAGGATGTCAGTGGAAATGGAATTAAATGTAGTCAAACTGGTAAGAAAGCACCATCTCCCTAAATCCTCTATCTGCGCATCCTTTCCCTGGCAGAGATGCACGCCGAGGTGTCGGGTGACAAGCAGGGCCAATGGCTCCTGTGCATTTCTGGGTGAGACTGGAGGCACTTTCTCTCTTACACCTTCCTGTACTACGTGAATTTCATATAGTAAGCAATATTATTTTTCATCGAACAATAAAACTCGCTACTTAAAAACAGCTTTAGAGGCATATTATTTAGCAGTGCAGAAGGAAACATGAGGAGCGTTAAAAGAGATGTCCTCGGGATGGATGGGGAAAGGACATGGTGGCGGCACAGGACACGTGTGTGTTATGTTGGTTTTAAAAAACTGACTAAAAATACAGAGAGATTCTGGCACAGGGTACGACGCAGATGAACCTTGAGGATGTTAAGTGAACTAAGCCGGTTACAGAAAGACAAACAGTGCATGATTCCACTTACACGAGGTCCCTAGAGGAGTCAGATTCAGAGAGACAGAAAGCAGAAGGGCAGGTGCCATGGTGGGGTGGGGGTGGGGGGAGGAGGGGTTAGTGTTCAATGGGGACAGTTTCAGTTTGGGAAGATGAAAAAGTTCTGGAGACAGGTGGCAGAGATGGTGGCAAGACAATGTGAATCTTAAGGCCGCTGAACTGTACTGTGAAAAATGGTTAAAAGGGTAAATTTTATGTTATGTGTATTTTACCATAATTTTTTAAAAACCCAAAGGAAGAGGAGACAAAAAAATAAGTTTGGATGCGTGTGCCTGACGCACTATTTCCTGTCTGGGAATGGATCCGGCTCATCCTCTATCCGTCACTCAAATTCTCTGACTGGGGGCAAGAGCGAAGGGCCGGACCAGCACCTCCCCACCGCGCCCTGTGGGCCACTGTGTGCTCTGGGCTGTGGAGCATCCCTCACCCCTGCATGCCAGGTGCCACTGGTCACCCCTTGACTCTCATCATGACAACCAAAGATGCCCCCAGACACTGCCAAATGTCCCTGGGGACACAGTCACCGTCGAGTGAGAACTGATGGGAACTGTACACACGCTGTAGTCCTGGGCGGGCTGGGGAGGACTGCCAACGTCCCGGGCGCCAGTGAGGGGAGGCTCCCACACTCGCCCAAGGCTCCCTCTCTCACCCTCCGCGTTCCCACCCTCCCCCGCAGCATCCTCACCCAGCCTGATGTCTCCCTCCAGGGTCATCAGCACATTGCCGGCCTTCAGGTCCCGGTGGATGATTCTCTTGCCGTGCAGGAAGCTGAGAGCTTCCAGCATCTGGCGGCAAACCACCTGAATCTGGGGCTCGGTGAGACCTCTGTCCAGCTCTGGAAACACAGAGAACCGTTGTCAGCTCAGCAAGTGCTCGCTGCAGGCAGCTCAGTGTGGAGCCCACACCAGGTCCAAGGCCCGCAGAAGCCACCAGCACTAACGGGCACTTAGCGTCAACCAAGTTCACGTCTAAGCACCTCGGTAACCCTACGGAGCAGGCACAATTAGTACCCCATCTTACAGGTGGGGAGACCGAGGCTCAGAGAGGCCGGGTCACTTGCTCAAGGTCACACATGTAGGAAGTCACAGATCTGAGATTAGGACCAGCCAGTCTTCCCTCGGAGTTCAGGTTCATAAACAAATCCCTTCCGAGAGGCAGAGATCATTTGTGAGCAAGGCCGAGTGATGCCTACTCCGTGTCAGGCTGCGTTCAGTGCAGGGACGCAGAGAGGGACACGGAAACGGGGAGTAGTGCTGGGCACAGAGGGGGTACGAGTGTGTGGAAGGGCAAGATGGGCGGAAACTCCTTCCGCCCACGGAACTGAAAGCCTCCCCAGAGGAGAGGACGTTCGAGCTGTGTCTTGAAGGAAGAAGAGGTGTCTGAGAGGAGAAAAGGTGGCGGCCATTCCAGGTCACGGAAGCAGCAGGAGAAGCGGCCTGGAGCCTGATGTGAGCAGCTGGGGAAGGAATGTGCCCCGGCTGGCAGTGGTACCGGAGATGTGCAAGGTGAAAAGTTCCTGTGACCACGTTTTTAAAACTCCCAGATCAAGCTGTGCCTGAAGCCAGACACTCTTGAATTTTTCAGTTATTTGTGCAAATAAATTCCCCCTCCCACCTCCCCTACCTTTTTTTTTTCCCTCACCTAGTTTGAATCCTCTTTGACTCCTTATAACCCAGACAGTCTCAACTCATACAAGAGCACCATCTTTCTTCCTTAGATTCCACAATGAAAATCTTCAAAGGCACACCCAAGGGCTATGTCACAAATACCCGGATCCGGCTTCCCTGCTGTCGTGTACCCACCTGGGAACCGTGGGAGTGGCAAGGGCCTCTGCGAGGAAGGCCAGCATTACCATAGCTCGAGATGGGAGAGGGCTGCTAAAATCCGAGACATTCCTGAGATAAACTCGGGGGGAAATGCCTCCTTCACAGTAAAAAGAGTGGCCAGATGGTGCTACGTTATACTGAGTCCCAGACAAGTCACTCAACCTTCTGGGGCCCCAAACCCTCGGCCGTTCCCCATGCTCTGCCCACCAGGCTGGCAAGAGCAGGGGCTGATGCAGGCGGGGGTGGGGGGAGGCAGCGGTTAGGAGCCGCGTCACCCAGACTGGGTTCACGTCCCAGCTCTGCTGTGTGACTCTGTGGCAGTTCCCTTCACTTCTCTGCGTGTCAGCTGGTCAAGAATAAGCCAGATACCGCTTCTGATTTCACACACGAGGATCAGATATGTGAAAGCAGCTACCACAATCTCTGGCATACGGTGACTATTTACCGAATGGTGGTGGTTACGAATATACTTTTTAGTTACTGCTCAAGCTTGCCTGGGACATCAAAATCTGACATCACCATTAAGCTCTTACAAAATGGGTTGGAATCCTCACTTTTCAAAGAACTTTCCTCGGGCACTTCTCCTCTTCACCTCCTAAGAGTGCCGTGGGGTCAAGCAAAAGAGGCATCACATCTGTCTTATGGCCAAGGAAGCGCGAAGGGGCAAGTGACCAGCTCAAGGACACATGGCTTTTTGAAGAGAAAGTGTTGGTCTTCCAACGAGTGTTCTACATTCTCTCCAAGAACCCAACCTCAACCCCTGATTCTGAAAGGGGACACATCGGGGAGGTGCTCAAACAGGTCAGGTGAATTACTGGGGCGGGGGAGTGAAGGACGCCCACCCTAGACAAGAGCCCACCCTGGCACCACGGCACTGGGTCAAGGAAGACTCACCCAGCATGATGGCGTCCACAGCTCCCCCAGGACAGAACTCGATCATGATCTGCAGAAAACACAAGGCAAAAGTGACAAAGAGCAGGGATGCACACAGCGTGAGGTGAGGGGACCCCTAGGGCCCCCGCCCGGCCCCGGCGGGACTGGCCAGCCGGTCCCAAGCCCGTGCTCGCCAGCCTCTCCTCCTGGTGCCCCGTGGCCTGTCCAGTCTGCGCCACCCCTCTAATCTGGCTCCAACCCTCACAGGAGGCTCCAGCACCCAGAGGAACTGCTGGGGCACTTCAAAGGAAAACCGGGTTGCCATGGAAACCTGCAGGTTCAGTGAACGGCCTTTTCAGCGAAGCCCACACCCTCCCTTTCCCTGCCGGCCTGTCCTGCTCACTTGTCCCCACCTGCCAGCGGCCCCACTCCCTGCGCTCCACGGCCAGGTGTCTAAGAGGACGCCTTCCGCCCACACGCAAACCAGCCGTACCCTCCTGGAATGCCAACACCAGACCCTTGCCTCTCTCCATCAGTCAGAGAGCCCAGGGCCCGGGCTGCCTCGGCACACCAGGACCCTGAGGCCTTAAAGACCAGTCAGGTGGAGAAACCGAGGCCCAGGAAGGTGACGTGACCAACCGAGGATGCACAGACTGTTTGGTGGCAGGGCCCAGACTGTAAAGCGGGTTTTCTAACCTCCAGGTTATTTGGGCATGCATTCATTCGTTCATTCAACATGCACCTACCGCTCACCCGCTGGCGGCAGGCCCTGGGAGAACGACCCCCTGAGGCCACCCAGGGGCCCCTGGCCCGGTGCAGGGGACGGAAAGAGCGATTAGGTACTGACACGGGCCTCCAGATTCACGCTTCCTCACTTCCTCTGGGCACCGAGCGTTAACTGCAAAGGCGATTTCTCTTTTTCCTTAAAGTACGGATTCAGATGGGTGGGAAGGGACACAAACTTCAAGACACTGCTGGCTGTGAAATCCCTCCGCCCGAGAGGCGGACGCACTGCCCACGGGTACAGTGTGTCTAAGGGGTGCAGCTGATAAGGGAAAGGTAGTGAACTGAGCCTGAGTCCTGGCGGGGCCACCTCATTGGCTATGTGACCTTGGGTAAGCCCCTGAATCTCCCCGAGCCTCAATTTCCTCGTCTGTGAAACGACACTCGTCACCTTTACCTCCAACGATGCCAAGACAGTTAACTGAAAGCCACACACATCAACATGCGCTTGTTAAATCTCCAGCAAAGGAAACGGCACTCAGAGTCCCTCGAGGCTCCTACAGAAAAGCTCCCCCAGCGAGCTGGTGCATCAGCTCCCCTGCAGCTATCATGAAGCGTCCGCAGACGTGGCCACACCCAGCGGCTCCTGCATGGTCCTGTGAAACCATCCCTTACACGACGCCCTCAGCCAAGGTCCATCCCCATGACCCCGCCTCTCCAGACAGCAACACCGGGAAAGATGGAGCGCTCGGCCGGTCGGGTTTGCCTTTCGCCCTGCAGTTCAAGAGCCCCACGACCCTTGCGCTTCCTTTTCAGTTTTCATTTTCCTGCCCCGACTGCTGGAAAGCTCTGAGCTCGGCTTTGATTTTATTCCCGTCAGTAAATGCACCAACTTCTGGTCCTAGGCCAGGAGCAAGCCCTCGACAGTCGCAATTTGTCCGTGGACCTCGATGACGTGCTTTCAGGAAATCGCTGTCCTGCTGCCCTCACCGCAGAAGTCGGACGCTTCCTTTGACCCGGCTGTCCTCGGGAAGAGCCAGAGCGCGTGTCACAGTGACGTCTCGTCGACCTTACAGTAAATACTGCCCAACTGTACTCTCGCATATAGCAAAATGGTTTGGTTTTTCTTCTCTTTTCTTGAGGTTTTTTTTTTTTTGGTCCTTTGGTTTTATTATTTATTTATGCATTGCCCTTTTGATTTTAAGCGTTTCGTATCTTAGTGCCTTTTGTGTGATGCAAAAAAAAAAATATATATATATCCCTTTCATGACATGGTTCTTACTGGGTTCCAATACACGAGTCTTACATTTACCTTTCAGCTTGTCAGTTGGCAGGGCTGCAGGGGGTTTAATTAACAAAATAATAACCTTGGTAAGTAATAATAAAAATAATCACCTGAATACCTTAGGAGGTTACTAAATACACATGCTTTGAAGAGACTGGAAGCACATCAATACCCAGGGAAGGGTTCCAGGTGGTCTGGATGTATGTTCCATGATTTAGTCAACAAATATGTTATGAAATTTAATATTAGAAATAAACCTTTTTTTTTTTTTTAATGGAAAGAACTAGCCGAAGATGACCCCTGGCTACAGACGCATCTACTCATCTGAGGGCGGTGGGGAGCCTGCACCCCTCTACAACGGAAGCCCCGGCAGGCCTGGGGTGGAAGGACGCACCTCGGGAGCTAGGGTTCCTGGGTGCAAAGCTCAAGGCCTCTAAGCCCCCATCCAGCCCCAAATCCGGCAGCTCTCAGTACAGAGGCGCGAGTCCCTGAACCCATCAGAGCCTCGTCCTCTGTGCTCCCTCAAGAGGGCAGACCGTAGCTTGTGGCTCGGGGTTTCCTCAGAACCTGGAGAAGAAGTGAGGTTTCTGATCAACGGTTAGGACCATTGACAATTATCAACTGAGGGTCTACCAGAGGCCCCGTCATTGCTAGGCTGAGTGAGGGTCATAAAAGTAATATTCGATCAACAAACACTATCTGGGCTCCTAATGTGTGACAAGCCTGGGGACTGAGACCCAAGGACAAATCGGACTGGTCCCTACCCCAAGAACACAGGCAGAGGCAGATACGGGGCTGAGAGGTACAGGCACATGGTGACTACGTTACCCAGAAGCCTGTGGCCGCATTGGCTCTCCTGGCCTGGAGAGCTTCCCAGAGGAGGAGACACCTGCGCTAGGCTTTTGAAGGGCAAATTTACCAAGTAAAGACAGACGAGGACATTCCAGGCAGCATACCGCACGTGCAGAGGCAGGGCTGCACGGGGGAGCGTGGAAGGTGGGGTGTTTCCCGGGGTTCAAAGGCTGGGAAGGGAGCAGGCCGCAAAGCTCAACTGGAACTAGAACGTGAACATCTCAGAGCATGAACTTTGTCCTGAGAGCTGCACGTGTGTCTAGGGAGAGGCTCTGAAGAGTTTTAACGCAGGGTGCTGGAGACAGTTTTCTGCTTCAGGGAGACACATCCAGAGATGGGTCATCTCTGAAGGCCTGGAAAGCAGGGGACAGTGGCGTGGGGGCAAACAGGAAAAAGGCCATTTTATGAGTCCCGGTGCCCTGGGCAGCCCCAGGGCTGTCTTCCCCTGCACACACAGCAATTCTTCCGTTCCCTTCGTGCAACAGCCAGAAGAGCTGGGAGGGACTCACCTCACCCCAGTGGAAGTGGGGACTAAATCTCTCAGGGAAATGCTCTGCCTCTGGCCCTGAGGGCTGGTGCAGGGCTGGTCTGATCAGAGCAAAGCTCATTAGTCCCGCCTGATGTTGTGGGATGCCATGATGTCTCCCTCTGGAGCCCATTAGGAAGCACACAGCCCTGACGGCTGCAGGCAGCCACCTTGCAACCACGAGGCAAACCGGTGTGAAGACAAAACTGATACAAAGAAGAGGGCTGAGAAAAATCGCAGCTAAGGGAGCCCTGCTTGAACTTGACCTCAAACCTGACCTCCCTCTGGACTCTTCAAATAGAACGTGCAAGCCAGTTAATTTCTTCCGTAGTTTAGGTTGGTTTGCGTTGAGATTTCCTGCTACTTGTTACCGAAAGTATCTGATCTCACATTTGGCAAGAGACGAGGAGGCTGAGGATGCCATCCCGTTGGGCAAATATGATTTTCCTAGGAATCTCTAGGTGGGACCAGCTAAGAATACCACACCAGTAGTGTTCAAACTTGAGCATGCATCAGAATCACCTGGAAACTGTCAAACGCGAATGGGGGGCCCCACCCATCTCTGGGTCAGCAGGGCTGGTGTACAGTCCAAGAATCTGTGTTCCTAACAAATGCCCTGGAGATGCTGCCTCGGGTCCCCGGTCCCCACTTGGAGAACCACTGCTCTGTAAGACTTCACAAAAGAACAAGAGGCCTGCACCCTCGAACCACATCCCTCCTCCCCCCTATAAAATCATAATGTAAGATGGTAGAGAAATCTTGGGGGCAAACTGGCAGAATTATCAGCTCTTTTACTCTCCTTATTAACCTGAAATTCACCATCAGTGTCCCCTTTAGCCCTTGCCTCTGACCAAAGGGCCAGGGGCTTCAGTAGGATGTAAGATTATGTGGTGAGTCTTTACCAAGTGATGGTTTGAGAAGCCCTGGGTATTGGCAAAGAGGCTTTAGGGTTTTGCATCATGAAAGATGATCAGATTGAAACGGAGTATTTCAACGAGTATTTTTAAAAAATAAAAGGCGGGTTGGCCTGAGCTTGGACGCAGGGAGCACGCTCTTAGAAGGGAGGTGCTTGAATTCCCGGCCCTCTCGTCAGATGAGCACCCTCCGCACGACTGGTCTCCAGCTTCCCCTCTGTTTCCCTGGAGACCTCGGCCCACACGCGCTCAGACGGCGCCCGACAGAAGACCGGCTCGAGTCACTGTCTTTCGTCTCTGGCTGAAGGCCATAGGAAACTGGACACTTATGTTCACCTGCATCCCCCATCGGTTTAGATTAAGCAGCTGTCACGGTGCAGCAAAAGAGTCAGGGCCTCGTGACGTGATCCTGGCCACATCACCTCTCTGATCGATCGATCGATCGATCATTCATTCATGCATTCGTGGATTTATCAGGTACCTACTCTGTACCTGCAATATTTTAGCCGCTGGGACTATAGCACCGTACCCACACAGATGATCAAGAAGCATTCTCCTCGTTCTGGGCCCAGCATCCTCTCAAGCTGCCATGGGACGGGTTACTATGAACCTTCTGTGCAGACGGGGACGTGGCTCGATGGACTTCAGGACTGAAAGCACCGGAACTTAAAACCCCTCTTCTCTGCCAGGTCAACCGTCCAGGGCTAAAAAGACACCAAGCTGTGCCAAGCCATGCGTCTGCCTTCCTCAATGACACACGTGCAGAAAACCCCACGTGCACAGCTGTCACCGTGTCTCACTCCACCTCTCAAGGGAAGCGGCTGCCAGGTCGGCTAACCCAGGCCAGCCTGTTTCCCCATCCACAGTGTTTAATTGGAACTGAGCGCTTACTCTGTGCCAGGCCCTACGTCAAGCACTTTGTATGGATTACGTCACACTGTTTGAGGCAGGTGTCCTACGAAATGCCTATATCTCATGGAGTTTATTCTGAGGATTAAACAGGAAAACATCTGGTAGGCACTTAGAACGTTACCTGAAACACAGTACATAAATGCTCGATAAGTGTTATCAATTATTGTCAGCATTTGGTGATATTTTATTCCCATTTTACAGATGGGGAAACTGAGGCCCAGGGAGGTTATTAAGGTCACACAAACTGTAACTGGCAGAACTGGGACCTGAACTGGAACCAATTTAAGTGCCAAGTCTGGGCTCTGTTCACCTCCTTGATGGAAGAGACCAGGTGACCCCTTCCACCCGCTCCCCCGCCCCCCTCCCTGCCCCAATGCCTCCAGGAGGAAGCCACAAAAAGCTTAAGTCACACACAGCCCCTGAGTGGGCAGGAGAAAGGGCCCCTCTGCCTCCTTGCTGCAGCCCTCCCTGGGCCCCACTGATCAGCTCACACATACCAAGTGAGCTCGCTCGCCAGGAAATAAGGGAGCCGGGACGTCCCAGCCCAGATAAGAGCAGGCTTGGACCACCCACAGGGATTAGCATTAACTTTTACGGTCCAGACACGGCAGGGCCAAGCAGCAGAATCAGGTCGGCAATGCCACAGCCCAGCGGTCCCCAAGAGACAACGGAGGCACATTCAAGTCAGAGGTGAGGCGTCGACATCCTGGTGGCCACGCAGTGCCCTGGGTTTGGGTCCCCTCACCTCCCTGGCCTTTCCTGATGGCAGCAGGGTCACTGGCCTGCAAAGGTGCTCCTGGAACTAAAGTTAAGTAAGGCCCAGCTGGGAGGTCCAGACATGGTCCCAGATATGCCACGGTCCTTCTGTGGGGCTGTCATGACCCCTTTCCTGCTTTGAGCCTCAGTTTCCCCATCTAGAGAATGACGTTTTCAACAGCTGTAAGGTCATTTACGACACTGACAGTTTAGGGTTCAAGGTGACTGACGTCACTTTATCATTGAATAGGTGGTTTATTTATAAAAGTCCGTCCACTAGCAGAGCCTGGGACATAGTACGTGATCGATACGTGTTTGATGAATAAATGAGTCAATGAATGAGTGAGTAAATGAATGAATCTGAATGAACATTACAGTGGCCTTAAGATGCCCAGAAATCAGGGCAAAACACCAAAGGGTGACTAACACAGCTGACAGTCGGATTCCGCAAAGAAAGCCAGACGAAGCCAGCCGGTCCCTCCCTGTCCTGCCACCACGCGAGCAGAGGTGAGGGCTGCCGTCACCGAGCACGGACGCGCACCTGGCACTATGATAAGCACTCCGTAAACACCCCTTCGTGTATTCCTGTGAGCGGTTACACTGACCCTATTTACAAAGGTCTGGAGGGGTGGGGGGAACAGCCTCCCCAGAGCCATTCAGCTCCCAAGCAAGAGAAGCAGGTATAAACCCAGGCCTGCCTGACACGCGTGCAGCCGCCGGCAAGCACACCCTCCCCTCTCTGGGCTTCCTTCTTCCCAGGGAAGCAAGGCAAGCGCTGCAATCAGCCTGCCAGGCCTCCTCGAGGGGGACATGGGGACACCCTATCTGCACGGAAGACAGAGGCTTCTGGCTCCCCAACAGAGGCCTGTAGACTGGAGTCCACAGAGGCAGCCACCGAAAAAAAACACAGCAGTCAACACACACACACATCAGCAGCCTGTCCCTGGTGGAGCCCCAGAACCCCCACACCGCCAGCTCAGACAATGCGGCCATTGAGTGGGGTGACCCGTGCCCACAGGCCTCCCAGGAATGCAGGCCTCGGTCCTCCACCCCCGCCCACCCCCCACAATCACAGACAGCCTGGGGAAGGAACTCGGGCTCCCCTGAGCCTGTGTGAACACCCCAGCAGGAAGGAAGGGCACCTGGGCGCAGGGGACAACCTTGGGGTTCCTAGGTACGGATGCGGTGTGCCAAGGCTGGGGAGCCTCTGAGCCTGTCTGGCTCCTTTGCCACAACCCCTGGGGTGGGAGTTACTTGGTGAGGAGACAGACTGAGGTGGCTCCATGTCCCGTGTGCTCGCCCAAGTCCCAGGGCACCTCTGGGGTAGCACCAAGGTGACTGGAATTCAGGGGTGCCTAACTCCTTCTGGTACTGTCTAGGCCAGAGGTTCAGGGGCTTTGGGGTCAACGTGCCCTGACCTTGAGTCCAAAAGCTGCCCCTAGGTGATTCTGGGCAACATGCTTA
Organism: Pteropus medius; assembly: GCF_902729225.1. NCBI lineage: Eukaryota > Metazoa > Chordata > Mammalia > Chiroptera > Pteropodidae > Pteropus > Pteropus medius. The sequence continues at coordinate 10,611,832 of NW_024340699.1, forward strand.
GCCTCCCTGAGCCTCTAGTTCCTCATCTGTAAATGAGGATGACACGTTCCCCCCGTGAAACGATCTGGGGGCATCGAACGAGACGGCGTGTGAAAACAACAAGCACAGTGCCTGGTGCCTAGCCAGAGTGTGACAAACGAGAGTCCCCATCATCCTTCCGATGCTCGCCATCACTCCGTCCTCCTCACACCACCTTCCAGGAGACGCCACAGTCAGGGTCAGGACCAGACTACGGGCAGATGCAAAGCGGACCTGCAGCCGCTGGGATGGCTCTGTGTCCGCATATTTTTGATCCATTTGCTCATGTCTGCCCAGCCGCCATTCCCTAAAGCCAGCTGTGCCTGGGCTGGTGCAAACACAGAAGAATGAGCCAGCACCACGCCTCTGCCCGGAGGGACGTGACCCCAGGGGCCAGGTCAGGAGACAGACTCCGGAACCAAGACTAGGAGTGAGCACGGTCACAGGAAATACAGGCACACCGCTGGAAGGCTCACCCGGAAGGAGACAGCACTGGCAACTAAAACCGGTGAAGGTTTGTGGCGTTTGAGACGGTCCATAAGGGACAAGCAGGATCTAAAACCCAGGGGAGGCGCTGGCGACATGGAGAGACGGGCACAGCAGGCGGAGCCGGGCGGCGGCGCAGGGCGGGCGCTCACGTCTTACTGCATCCCAGGGCAGCCCTGGCCCCCCTCAAATCATGACCTGAGGGACACGGGCCTCCAAGGAACCCACACGCCTGTGTGGACGAAGATGAACGCGGGGTTTCAGCACTGGACGCGACACACCCGGAATCCGATTCTTCGGCCGCCGCCTCACGGCACGGCACGCCTCTGGGACGAGCTCAGAGACGTAAGCCTCAGTCTGCTCACCTGTAAAGTGGGATGACTTAGGGCCTGCTCACAAGTTGTGAGCAAATGGGACGTGCAAAGAAGTGGAGGGGTGAGCGGGGATGTGAGGGGCACGTGGAGTGCCCTGGAGATGACAGCTGGCAGACAGGGTCAGATGGGGCATTAAATCCACAGGGAGAAGCTTGGGAATGTGACCAGCCTGCAGCGTCCCCCTTGCTCCTGTGAACGTGACACAGAGACCCCAGCCTGGCCACTCCAACGCGGGATTCCAGGCAAACGCCAGGTTACCCGGCCTGTCCCTCCGCACCCCTGCGACTCCACCTGCTCTGGGCCGGGGGACACCAGCTGCACCAGGAGGGTCCACGGTGCCTGCGGTAGAGACTGGCTAGGGTCACACAGTGAGTCCGCCCCAAATCCAGGAAGATCTCAGTTTCCCGGCTCCAGCCCAGTGCCCCCTCTGCCCCGCTGAGTGGCTTTCTAGATACACACAGTGCTGCTAGCTGCCTTCCAACATCACATTCTCTTTACAGTTCCGGCTTTTTTAAGGCCAGAGATGCAATCTCTGTCACTGACCAACAGCTGGCCTCTGAACCCAAAGCAACAAGCCACAGAAAGCCTGGCCAGTGACATGTGGTCACGTGGACACGTGTGGACAGAGAGCTGCTCCCACTCACTGCCCACTTTGTGACCCTGGGTCCTGCACTTCCTCTTTGCAGAAGGTTCACTTTCAGACAAGAAGTCACACCCCGAGAGGCCTGCAGTCAGGGTGACACAGACACACACACCGGGTAGACAGACACGTATGGGATGTTCACAGACCCCTCGCAAACCTATTTCTGGACTCCCAAGGCCAGGAGGCTTGGTTTACGTGCCCATCACATCTGGGCACCTAACATGGGCGAAGCAGGCTGCACAGATGGAAACAATGTCCGCTCACGCACTGTGCTGGGAAGAATCCTCTTGATTATCTTTAGTTCCCTCCGTTCTGCAGAGACCTGGGAGAAGAAATATCTCCTCACTTCCACTTTAGGAAACACAGTGGCACCTGCCAATGGCAAACAGCCCTCAGCCTCGGCGTCGGGAGGGCGTCAGGGAGCGGCGAGGCCTGAGGCTAAGTGGAGGTCACATCCCGCCCCAGGGGCAGATGCCGCTCAGCCCCAGGCAACCGCTGCCATGCAGAACGCGAGCCTGGACAGCCCACCTCCGGGCTGTTTGAGAAAAGCCAGAAGGCCAGAATGTTACGTGACATCTTCTGACAAAACACTGGCGACAAATTTCTAAAACATCACACGTGCCAAACAAGATGTGTCTGCAGGCCCAGTATGGCTCGCTCTAGGGTTCGGCACACAGGTGGGGGCCGTGGCTCACAGCCTCCCAGCCAGGGGAGACCCCCTCCTGCCCCCTAGGGCGAGAGGCCGCGAACGGGAGGCCTGTGGGTCTCAACCAGGGGTGATTCTGCATCCCCAGGGGACACCTGGCAACATCTGGAGAAGTTTTTCGTTGTCACAACTGAGCGGGGACACGGGAGGTGCTACTGGCCTCCCGTGGGTAGGGGCAGGGATGCTGTTCAAGACCCTGTGATGCACAGGACGGCTTCCCGTCCACGGAGGACGATCCGAATTCCAGTGTAGACCACACGGAATGTGCGAGGCCTGAGCGCTGCTCTGGGGGCCACCCTGGAGTGGGGGAGGTCTGCCACCCCAACTCAGGGCAGCTGCTGTTTTCCCTGTGGCCCACAAGGACCTCTGTGAGGATTCCGACAGAAGAGGACCCCACAGCTAAAAATGCTGGAAAAGCCCAGGTGCGGACGATGGGAGCCACGAAGTGAGCTGCGGGGACCAGACCCCTGGCCTCCTGGCCAGCACAGGCAGGTCCCAGCCCAGGCTCCGTTGTCCCAAGTGGCCCGAGACAAGTCACTGAGCCTGGGCACCTCGTCCCCAAGAGGACCATCCCCAACCTTTGTCCTTATGAGGCCTGGCCAGGCCCAAACGTCCCAGCCGCCCCTCACTCCAAACCCAGGACACGAGCCCAGGTGGAGGCCCTGAGTAAGGAGGTGCGTTTGGGGCACTGCCCAGCACCAGAGGCGACGCGCCCGCCCCAGGCCTCTCTCCCCGTCCAGGGCCACCCAGGGCTGAGGATCCTGCTGTGACAGCCTCCCTTTTAACAGGGAACGTCCTGCCCAGGCTGAAGGCTTTGGGAAGCAAGGGGACCAGGCTAGAACAGAACCGTTCATTGTCTCTTATTCCTATTTGTGGCAAGTGGGTCCTAGTTTTCCATTTAGAGTAGTGTGATGAAAATTTCCTTTTAAACGAACATTTAATTTCTAAAAAAGTGAGTCACCTTAAAAATATTTACGTTAACTATTACAGAGGTAACAGAATAAATGAGGTTTGGGAGAGGCGGCTCTACCAAGAGTGTCAGACAAATATTGTGGTTATTTAGCACCAAGAACAGTATATTCATAGCTGGGGGGAAACCCAGGAAGACTGCGTGACAGCGGAGGCCTTCCACGCCAAGCAAAGGAGTCACGGCTTTGGTAGTCAGCAAAGCGATTTCTGGGCAGATGAACTCCACGCGAAACTTTCTGACCAGGTAAAACACGCGGGGCAGAGGGACTTTTGAACTCGGCTTGTGCCGGGTCTCAAGGGCAGGACGGGGTGGCTGGGCCTGCTGTGTGCACATGAAAGGCCTTCCCTCCCTCTGTGCTGATGTCGTCACTCCCCCTGATGTCACCTTTCCTATTGTTTGGGGGTGGCATCACGGCCGAGCCTCGGGAAGGTTCACAGTGTGAAAGGCAGAGAAACAGAAGAGGGGGGCGCGCGCTGCAGGAAACCAGAGGTCGGAAGGCACAGTGGGAATGAAAACAAAGGGCTAGAGGAGGAGGGGAGAGAGGGGCGATGGCATTAACTAAGCAACCATTTTGTGCCAGACACTGCTGCCCGTGCCTGACCTGTGCGCCTCGCAATGGGGTAAGGTTTTATTATCATCCCCATTTGGGGCAGGGGAGGGGGAGAGACGAGGAGAGAGGGGGAGAGAGGGGGAGAGCGGCTCAGAGATTAGCTAAGATCCACATTTACACCAGGAAACAAGGCTGGACCCAGTAGTTCCTCCACTGCAGGGCAGCGGAAAGGGGATGCATGAGATGCACACGCACAGAAGAATCGAAGGGACTGAGGTTCATCAGATTCATGGCTGGAGGAGAGGGCAGACGCTGCCCTGCTTGAAACCCGCTAGGAGTCCACGACGCCCTACAATAAGATCAGAACCCCACCTGCCCGCCCCACCGCCTCCGCCCCAGCCCAGGCCCACGGATCCTTGGCTGTCCCGGAAGGCAGAAGCGCACTACCCTCGGGGGGCTCCTGCACTCGCTGTAGCCTTGGCTCTTCCTCCACTGAGTGCAAAGCTGACGTAAGCAGAGCCATTTTAAAACAGAGCCAGAGGAACGGCCTTGCTCATCCTGCTCCTCAAACCTCTGGGATGTGTAACTTTCAGACGTGACCAAAGCAACACTGTATCCCACACGTCTGTTTGTACAGCGAGCGGCACAGCACACGCCTGACGACGAGGGCTGAGAAAGTTAAGGACCTTCTTTAGAATTCGACCACCATGTACGGCTAAAGGACACCTTCAGACGGTCCTTCCTTCTAGTCACGTAATTACTTCCCTTCTCTGCTCATACATGCCCCTCACCTTCACCCCATAATCAGAATACTGGGTCTCTACCTGAACCAGTGATTCCCGAATAGCTGTTCTTTGATCTCGAACAAACTCCAGCTGTCCCTCACTTGTTAGCTTTTTTATTTTTAGGTTAACAACTGGCTCCTTCTCGAAAGCCACCTCTGCAGAAAGGCTGCATCCTGGCCACGTACCGATTATGAGTTTATGTGCTGGTCGGCCGTCTTCCCCAGCAGACTACAAGCTCCACGAGGACCGTATCGCGTTCACTGCTGAATCCCACAGCCCGTGCTCAGCAGTCAGCGCTCAAAGCCGCGGGCAGTCTGGCCTCCTCTCCTCTCATCCTCTGCCTCTCCCCCTTTGCCAAGCTCCAGCCACAACGGCTCCTGTCTGGCCCGCTATGGGCTTCGCTGGTCCTGCCTCAGGGCCTTTGCACATCCTATCCTCCCCACCTGGCACTTTCTGCCCCTCAGTATTTGCAGGTCCGCCCTCCATCTGGCCCTGTGGACCTCAGCTAAGAAGTCACTTCATGAGAAAGGCCTTCCCTACCCATCCTATTTCAAGCATCTGCTTCTGGCCCCCAACCCAGGAACGTCTATCACATTTCCCCATTTATTATTTTTTCTTCCTCCACACTTAGCAGTTGCTGACATCCTCTCATTTACTTCTTTATTTGCTGCCGTACTGTCTGCTTCCACCACTAGCTGGCCTGTTTGGGTCATTTCTGTATCCCCAGGGCCTAGAACACAAGGAAGGAATTCAACAGAGACTTGTTTATACAGATAAATGGAGAATGCTGTCTGACGGGACCGCAGGGCTAAGTCTCCAAGATCGCCCGAGCTTCCAGAGAAATCCTGGGGCGTTAAGGTGACAGAGCAAGATGTCAGGGTTTGCTGTTCTGTCACAAAGGCTGAATAAGACCAGCGGTCAGGAAGGAGCTGTCAAAGTCCTCGGGGCCCCCAAGAGCAGGACTCCACAGCCATCCTTGCTTCTCTTCCAGGTGGCACACAAAGGAACAGCTTTAGAGCAAGGCAGGTTCCTCCTCAACTCCCAACAAGCTTCCAATCGCTGGGGAATCGCCTGGATCAAAAGCAAGGCCAATGTCAGCTTCGGGGCAGCCTCTGAGGGCTGCAGGTATCCCACTGACGTCGGTCCCCCCGGGCCAGGGCTCAGCCGGAGGTGAGTGATGAGGAGATCCACCTGGACCTTCCTTCCTCCCCCCTGCTCTGGACCAGGCCTGGGTGGGATGAGGGCAGGGTCCTGTCTGCAGGAGGAGGCAGACATCAAGACTCACAAGTGCCCGAAATGTGACTGGTAGGATGAGGGGGACGAATGTGGCCGAGAGATGAGGACAAGGAGGGGACGTCCACCTAGAAGGACCAGGGAAGAAGTGATGATTCTGCTGGTAACCACGGGAAGGGCACGTCTGGAGGGAGGCACTAGATAAGCAAAGACCTGCGAGAAGCTGGCGAGAGCTGAAGAAGAGGCCCGGGAAGGCACTGACAGATGGCAGACTGTAATCAGCCCGTGCACCAGGTAACGGGTCCAGAGTATGTGAACAAGAAGCGGGCAACAGAGTAGACCCCACAAGCTCAGGGGGTGACTTGGCAGGCCTGACCAGCTCAGTGACCTCAAGTCTCATTACAAATTCCGAACTGGGCAGGTCATGGGCAGCCGTCCCATCCCAGGCCTACAGCTTCCTCAGCAAAGGTCGATCTTTAGCTTACGTGAGCCTTGTCCATTGTTCTTGTGCATCGAAGATCACATACCTTTGAAATGTCAGAGTCATCTCCCTTTCCAGACCCCTCGGGGCACGCCCACTGCACCGCAGCAGGAGACCACAGCACCCCTCGGTGTTATCTTGTTCCCAAATACCAGCTCCCTGGGCTGTGAAGGATCATTATTAACTATCCTGCACCCATCAAGGTAAAAGAAGTATGCGAGGCTCCATTCCGCTTTTTAGCCGACCCCGGAGATCTCCCCGCTTTGCTTTCTCCTGCCCCCCCTAACCTACCACGCATGGACTTCCAGCACCTTCCTTAGTTCTCTGCTTTGATTCTGACCGTATAAAATGAGCTGTGAATCTGCCATCCTCTGGAGCATTTTCTCAGTCCACTGAGATCTTGCTTCTGGGCACGTCCTCAAAATTTTGGCTCAAATAAATTCTTATAAAAATGTTCTAGAGGTTTGGACATTCTTTCATCAGCAAATATATTCCAAGGGCAACAGAGAGCTTCGGAAGGGCCTTCTCGAGGGTGGGGTGCCGTGAGTAGGACCTCTGTGTGTCTGGCCTTGTGACTAATCCACTGGGGAACCCTGGATGAATCCCAGACCCTCTCTGGTCCCCAGTTAGCTCAAATGAGTGGTTGGCTGCATCATGCCCGGCCACAGCCCTGTGGTCAACACTCCTGTGGTCTGGGCCAGCGCGTGAGGCACCGCTGTCACTGGCTCAGGAGGACCGACTGTGAAACTTTCAGGAATTTTTGCAAGCCGGTTGTTAGACGCAGTATGAAAAACTGTTATGTAACCTTTTTGCTTTAAAATTATATTAAAAACAAGGATGATACTCAAAATGCCAGAGCAATTTTACCATCTTCTACGGGTACCTCGACTCCTGACGGCACTTACACCTCCTGGGACTGCGTGGCAGAAAGATGCCAACACGGAGAGCTACTGCGCTTCCTTCCCCAACTCTGCACTGGCGACGACGCCTTTGTAGCTTGACACTGACCTTGGTGGGAACATTTACATCACAGGAATGGGCAGATGCTACAAACCAGGGCTGGTCTTCTCAGACAGGTCGATGTTTAAACATGTACCATAAATGCCACTCTCTCTCATGTAGAAAAAGAGACCGACCCTTGAAAGACTCCCCCCGAGACGGAAATCCGGCTCAGGGCTGGGGGCTGGGAGGGGGGCTGATGAGCGGAGGGCCAGTGATTAACCAGAGGAAATTCGTGAGGTCCACGCACGACTGACTCCCTTCCAGGGGCCCGTGTGCACTGTCCAGTACAGTAGCCACTAGTCACATGTGGCTGTGGAGCACCTGCGGTGTGGCTAGTGTTAAAAATTTAGTTTTTATTCACTTTTAATTAACTTAAATTTAAAAAGTGACATTAGAGTCTGTTACTGGGAGACATCTAAGAATGTTGGAAACAACCTGTGACTCTGTTTTGTCGACTATAGATTTTATGATATCTAAGTATAGATCAATTTTATGACAAACTGTACGTTTTATGACATCTAAACACAGATTTCTGATGCAAATTTAGCTCTTGCATCGAGAACGTGCTGTAAGCATAAAACACACCGGATCTGAAGGCTTAGAATGGAAAACAAATAAATGATCTCATTTTTATATTGATTACATGACAGAATGATACTATTTTTGATATACTAGGTTAAGTAAATTAAATTAATTTCATCAGTTTCTTTTCGCTTTTTTGAATGCGGCCATTAGAAAACTTCCCTGACATATGTGGCTCGCGTTATATTTCTATTAGGCGGTTGACTGGTCTCGAATGATTTGGGTTGTTTTTTCCTCCCATTTACGCCATCTGAACTCAAAAGCAGAAGTGGTCATAGGAAACCACTAGAAGGATTTTACAGATTCTGGAAGAAAATGAGCTCATCTCGTCAGATTGCAGGCGGAGTGCTGTGGTGACATACAGAGGCCCTCCGCCCCATTCGGGGGGCGGTCTGTCCCTGGATGCCCGGCTGCGGAAGGATCCCCCAGGACACTCTGGCGACAGCCAATTTCTCATCCCAAAGCCCCACTCCTGACAGCAGAGCCCAAGTCCGGGGCTGGACTTGTCAAAGACACCCACACAGAAGGCCTGGGCCTGATCACGAGATGGGTCCGAGAACCATCACGTGGAAGAGAACGCCAAAAAGTGGGTGCTCCCTTCAAGCCTGTATCTCGGAACAACAAGCCTTCTCCCTTCCACGCGTTGGCACATGCTGTCCCCCTATTCAGACTGCCCTTCCATCTCTTATCCCTCTGGAGAACTCCTATGCATCCTTCAGGACCCAGTTCAAATGTTCCTTCCTCTGACGCCTTTCCTGACCAAATGCTGTTCCCAAATCACATCCTTGGGCTTCCGGCCTAATTTCTTCTTACCACTTCTTTATCGGCCTCAATGCTTTTCTTCTTGCTCCTTCAAATGTGATTTCTTTCTAAAACACAGAATATGTGTCTCCGCCCTGGGGAAACTGCGGCCGGGTCCCTACTACCTAAAACAGAGTCTCTCAATCTTAAACCAGCACCAGAGTCACCCAGAAATCTTAAAACACAGATAGCTGGGTCTACCCCAGGGTTTCTGATTTAGCAGGTCTGGGTGGGAGCCTGACCATCTGCATTTTTAACAAGGTCCCAGGTGCCGCTGTCGGTCCGAGGACTGTACTTTGAGAACCACCGATCTAAAAGATCAAGTGCAAGCTCTTCACTTTGGCCTTCGAGGTCCTGCACGACACGGCCCCAACTACTTCCTGTCCTCACCTTTCACGACGCGCTGCCCAAATCCAAACACGCCACGCCTTTCACACCTCCACACCATGCCCGGCTGCCCTCTGTCCATCTTGATCTGCCCAGTCCTAGTGTTACCTTCCTAGACTTGACAGTGTCTAAAATCCAAGTCCCCAAAATGAGGGGATGGCACCTTTCAAGGTCTACATAGTGACAACGTAGGCAGTAGGGGTGGCTGCAAAAGAAGTGGGTGAGAAAATAACAGCCTTCGGTGACAACTTTGGGACAGAAAATTCCGGTGTATCTATTTAAACAGCCTCAGACACAGCTGCAGTCCAGTTACAAAATGTCCTTTTTCTCTGTCTGGTTTTCGAGCTCTGCTACTCTCTAGCTGTGTGGCCTTGGGCAGGGGGCATTCCTTAGCCTCCTCGTCTCTCACTTTTATCTGTAAGACAAGGATAAAGCAACCACCTCATAGAATGAAGATTAAATGACATGAAGCAAGTAAAACTCACAGCAAAAAGCCTAGCACAAGTAAGCCCTTTACAAACGTTAGCTGTTGGTATTATCTTTGGACCTGGGAAAGTAATGAACTCGGTATCCATCCGTAATCAGTAATGGAAATAGACACACGAAAGATGTTTTTCTTAATAGGTACCTGATCAGCAGTCCCGTAAAGGCTGCAGATGGGTAGCAGGGCAGATAGACAGACAAATGGGCGGGCGGGCGGGCAGACGAGAAAACTCCTTTGTACAACGTCAAAAGTGGGCCTGTGAGGCGGTTTGGTAACACTTAAAAATCTTTAAAATTCTCCTAAATAGGTTCTCAGGCAAGAATGTAAAATTCAAAGATGTCCCTCAGAATTGTTTATAACAGAAAAAAAAAAAAAAAGCAGCAGCTTGAATGCCCCAAAACAGAGATCAGAACAATCAGAAGGTAGACTTCTATACAGCAGTGAAAAATAAAGAGGCAGGTATTTCCCTACTGACATGAGAAGTTGTTAATATATCTTAAATAAAAACCAAAAGGTAAAAGTAATAGGTATGGTATAAATTCGCCTTATTTTTTTTTTAATTGTGGGTACGAGTATGTATATGTATAGAAAAGGTCTAGAAAAACACATTCCAAGAGTTACCATCGGTTATCTCTGGTGTAAAAATTTGGATGGTATTTCCGTTTTTCTCTGAGAATCATATGTTGGCTCTTGAACAATGTCGGGGTTAGGGGAGCCAATGCCTGCAGAGTTGAAAATCTGCATTAAACTTTTGACTCCCCAAAAACTTAACTATACCAGTTGTCCCTCAGTATCGGGGGGCACTGGTTCTGGGACAACCCCCCCCAAATACCAAACTCCACAGACACTCAAGTCCCTGACATAAAATGGCACAGATCGATGCATAGCCAGCCCTCCACATCCACACTCTCAACCACGATCAAAAACAGTACAGGTATCTATTGAAAGAAATCCACATATAAGTGGACCCGCACAGTTCAAACCCCTGTGGTCCAAGGTTCATAATTGTTTTCTTAAAAGAAAAAGTGTTTAAAAAAGCAGTTCCATGAATCAGGACAGAGGAAACAGGCAGCAGCTTCATGGGCCTCAGCCGTGTGATTGTGACCAAGGGGCCCGCCCTCTCTGTGGCTCTGTCCCCTCCTCTGAAAGGTGACAAGTCTCTCTGCTCTGCTCCCCCCCCCACGCGCTCGAGTGAAAGGGCTTTCTTGATTCTGCAGCCTATAGTCAGGTGGTGGTGGTTTTATCCACTGCGACATCCAGGTTCCCCGCTATGACGCCAGAGAGCAAAGGGCCCTGAGCTCTGGGGGCGGGTGGGGTGGCAAGTTCTTCACCACCACCCCCATCCCCCCACCGCGCCAGACAGTGGCTTCCTTCATTTCTGTGAAATGGGAGGGATAAACCTCAATGGTGGTCTCTAAACTCTCCTGTGGATTTCAAAGACAGCTGGATCGTTTTCTCAAATGGAACAATTTCCCTGTTAAGTGTCAGCAGTTCTATACCTAAAAACCAGTCATTCTGTGCCAAAAAAAAAAAAAAAAGCTAAGCAGGGGTCTATTTCCCATTAAGTAGGAAAATTATAAAGTTTACATGTCAACTCCAAACCCTCCACTGATTTCTTAAAATGTAACTAAAACATAGTAACGTTTTCTCAATACACAATAAACTAACATAATAGAAGGTAAAATGCTCTCCTGCCCCCCAACCCCCAAATCATTATTAACAACCGACAATAACGGTGCTGTGGGCGGCGACATGAGCCCAGCCGCTCCCAGCTCCTGCCACCACCCGGCTCCCTCTGCAAAGCAGCTCCATGTCATTCGACGAGGCTTCCAGATGCATCCAGGATGCACTTGAGAATTCTGCTGCCCATCATTTTGTTACAAATGTTGTACTGAGTTTAGGGGATATAATTACGTTGTTTTACACATAAGAGACAAGTTTGGAGAGACGCGAACCTTCTAGGAAGTGTGGGTTTTAAAAACTGAGAGGCAGCAAAAGAACCTCAGTAGGTGAGACATTCTGTAGCGCAGGTTCATCCCCAAACCAGGGGTACTCCAGAATCCCTCCAGAGTTGAGGGGCGATGCCGAGTTTGGAAGGTGGGGCTTGAAGCTGCACCTGCACTGTGCACATCAAAATATGAGGCTGCAGACGGAGAATGGGGGGGCTGTTAAAGGGCCCCCTTCTTTAGCGGTGCCACTGAAAGGAATCCCATGTGGCAGCCACAGCAGCGGCAGCAACAACGCCACCACTACAACTAAGAGAATGGCCAGCATCCGCCAAGCTCTCACACGTGCCAGGTACTCCTCTAAGCACCCGCCGTGAATTAGCCCATTTAACCCCCGTAACGACTCCGAGCTACGCAGGAGTATTATCCCCACCTTACAGACGGAGAAACGGAGGCACAGAGATGTTAGGAACTTGCCTAGGGTTATCCAACTTGCAAGCGGCAGAGCGGGGATTCGCGGCCAGGCAGGAGAGCTTCAGAGTTCCTTCCTGCTCCAAACCACTGTCTCGCCCATCCCGAAAGTGGGGAGGTTCTGCAGAAAGGGGAGGGCAGGGGACCCAGAGTCTCCCTACTTCACCTTCTCCTTCCCCTAGACCCTGCCCTCCGAGAAGATGCTAAGAAAAAGCTGAGGACCTCAGGACCAGGCCACAAAGGCCGCCAGGGACAGGCAGGTGGCATCCTTACCCACAGCTTCCCATCGTGGTAGTAGGCTCCCAGGAGCTTCACAATGTAGGGGTGGTCACAGGTGGCCAGGATCTCGATCTCCACGATGTAGTCCTCCAGCTCCTCCTCACTCTTGGTCTCAATCACTTTGGCGGCAGCCAAGGCACCCGTCTCCTTGTTCTTGGCCTGCAGAGCAGAGACACAGGAGGTCAACGAGGCGTGCTCGGCGGGAACCTGACCGCCGGAAGCCGGCTGAGGGGCCGAGGAGCGTGGAAACAGAGGCCGGATGTCCAGCTGGGAACTGCGAGGCTGGAGCAGGAGATACGCTGTTCTTGACAATGGCCAGTGCTGCTCATGATGTCAGCACAGGGGAGCATGCGTGGGAGGCGACATCTTATGTTCTGTGTTTAATTAACATGTATACTGTTAGAAGTACGACATACCCATACAATGAGATAAATAAAAATAATAGAACAGCATAGCTCTATAAATACCAACATGAAAGGCTGGGGAGCCGTTCAGTACAAAATCTAAGTCACTAAACAACAAAAGTAATACAATATTTTGACACACACACACAAAAGGAAAAATGACGCTTTCATAAATGCTCACATGTATGTAAATGCGTGAAAAACTCTGACAAAATACTGCCTGACAGCGGTCTGGGGAGCAGCCTGACACGGGGGTAGATTCAAAGGGCACTTGCATTTCCTCTGTATTGTTTAAAAGATGTCAATGGGAAGGTTTCATGCATTTATTTGTATCATTTCATGTACAAGTAAAATGGAAAAGGTTCGTAATACAGAAGCGCCTACCAGTTATGCTGAAGGGCTTCCCAGGTGCATTTCGCGGGGGCGTTTTTTTTTTTTAACGACCGTTTATTACTTGATGAAAAATGAGAGAATTTCATACCTACAAGGAAGCCTATAAATTACATAAATAAAAAGATAAGTGCTGGTGATGATGTGGAGAAACTGGAACCTTTATGCATTACTGGTAGGAATGTAAAAGGGTATAAAGCCACTGTGGAAAACTGTGGCAGTTTCTCAAAAGGTGACACATAGAACTCCCAGGTGGCCCCGCAGTTCCACTCGTGGGTATGTAAGCAAAAGAGCTGAAAACAGGGATTCAAGCAGATATCTGTACCCCAGTGCTCACAGCAGCATTACTCACAAAAGCCAAAAGGTGGAAGCAACCCAAGTGTCCGTCGGCTGATGAATGATACACAAAAAGTGGTATATACATTCAAGGGAATATTAGTCAGCCTTGAAAAAGGAAGGGCATTCTGACACGTGCTGCGACCTGGATGAAACTTCAGGACGTTACGCTGAGTGAAATAAGCCAGTCACGAGAGGGACAAATACTGTATGATTCCACTTACATGAGGTCCCTAGAACAGTCCAATTCATAGAGACAGGAAGTAGAATGGAGCTTACCAGGGGCTGGGGGAGAGGGGTGGGTGGTGAGTGTTTAATGGGGACAGAGTTTCTGTTTGGGATGAGGGGAAAGTTCTGGAGATGGATAATGCACATTATCCATCTGGAAGTGGGTAATGCACAGCATTGTGAATGTACTCAATGCCCGTGAACTGCACACACTAAGCCATGGCGAAAAGGGTCAACTTTATGTTATGTCTATTGGACAACAATTTAAAAAGTGAGGGCGGGAGAGAAACCACCGCCTGAGTGGTGCAAGCAACTCCACCACGATGAGCTGGCGTCCGGGAAGAAGGAGCAGGACCCCGGTCCCCTCAGGCGGCCCCGTGAGCATCCGCCCACTGTGCTGCTTGGGGCCAGCTCTTCCCTATAACGCCGAGCACATGGAGACTCTGATGGCGACCTGCGGTCTGAGCGGCCGCGCTGGCCTCCGCCGAGGGGCCTCCCGGGGACCGTCCTTACAGGACGGCTCTGCAACCTGATCCACTGGACACGCCCATGGCCTTCGCGCCTGCACCCCTCGCCCCGTGGAGGAGGAAGATGGGCATTCACGGCAGCGCATGTGATCGCCACGGTAACCTGCACCTCGGTGTCCCTGCTCTACAGATCGGCAAGCCCGGGCTTAGAGAGGTGACGTGACTGGAACTGGGGTGGGTGGCACCAGAATCTAAATCTGGGTCCTCTAACTCTGAGTGCACTTTCTACGACTGTACCAGGCCTGCCTGTCATCTCCGGAACTCAGAAGTCCCCAGGGCCAGACGCCAACAGACACCGACGAGTGCTCCCAGGCCAGCCCTGCACTGGGCAGGCACCCACAACTGGGAGACAGAGAAACTCTCCCCTGGCCTCAAGGAGCTCAAGGTCCAGCTGGAGACACCCACTCTCCAGTGCCAGTGGGGAGACGGCTGCCCATGAGGGCGGAGTGGGAAGTGGGAGGTGGCGGGGTGCTGACTCTCGCCAGGGAGCCTTCTGGAAGGGGCAGACGCCAGCAGGCGATTTTTATACTCTCGTGTAAATTTATTCTCAGTCAAGGTAAATGTTTGTTTAATGGAACCTGCAAAATCCCCAGGGTCCCGGCCCGCTCTACAAGGGACACTGGCCTACACTTCAAACATGTGCTGACTCATTCATCTCAACCACCTTATCGTAGAGCTGCTCTTATTGTCTCCTGAGCAGATGAGGACACCGAGGCAGAGCCCCCAGAGGCTTTGGTGACAAAGCCGGATGTGGAATCCTGCTCCTGGAGGCCTAAGAAACCGTCCACATCCGGCCCAGGGGCCCAGTTCAGGGAAGGGAATTTCAGGTGGGTCAGTCCTTGTCCGACAATTCCGCCCGCCCACACGGCCCTCCCTGGCGGGGCGGGGGGGGCCTCTCTCCTAAACTCAGATTAAGCAGCCAGGTGCTCACACGTACACTCTCTCTCTCTCTCTCCCTCTCTCAACTGATCACGGACCTTCTGTTTCCTTCTGACTTTCTCTGTCACACCAGCGAACCATCAAAACACCTGTTCACGCCACACGACATGCACCACCTCACGGCTGCGGGGCTTGGCGGGGGCCTTGACCCTACCCTTCCAGCCCCCAGCCAGAGCAGCAAGGGGCTGGGCCGAGCGGGGCGAAGGCCACCCCTCCATCGTTCACCTTTCGCTCCTGAGAGCTGGCGGAGGAGGCTGCGTGTCACTTTTCCCCTGGGTTTCCTTGGAAGGGATGTTTTCTCCTGGAGGTGGGAAGGCCTAGGCGGGGACTGTTTTCCAGGCGTGTACAAAATCTGCTTGCCCGCCACCCTGAAGGGCAGCATTGACCACAGGGCTGGGCCTCCAGCAAGGCTCCTGTCACCCACACCGAGAATCACCCGTTGCCCAGCACCTGGCTCGGATTTCAGTGGCCAGTGCCCGCCAGGAAGAGGTCAGCAGCCATCATGGCGTACAAAGTGACTTGGCCAAACTTAAATTCTTTAAAAGCCTGGTAGAGGCAGCAATCCATCACCTTGTGGTCCCAGAGGACATAATAATGGCTGACGATGAAAGCAGCTAACGCTGCGTGAGGTTTCTCTCTGCACCGAAGCAGGCCTTAAACAGAATTTATCACTTCACCTTCCATCTACCCCTTGGAGGAAAATATCAGCATTCCCAATTGACAGATGAGGAAACTGAGGTTCAGAGAGGCACAGTGATTTGCTTCAGGACACACAGCAAGGGAGAGAGTGAGGGCTGGATCAAAACGCAAGCCTGCCTGAGGCTTCTTGGCGGCTGCCCAGTGTTCCCTGGTCCATCTTTCTCCGCTGAAGATAAATGGCAACCACAGCCAACAGCACGCGTGGCAGACGCAGAGTACCGTAACTGCCAGAATTTAACCTGCCCACACGCCACGGATGCAGGTGTTAGCCATCATGCCTATTTCTCAGGTGAGCAGAATGAGGCTGAGAGAGGTGTCGGGACTCACCTAGGATTGTGACCTGTGGTCATCTCCTGACTCCCAGTCCAGTGCACTTTTCACTACACTAGGTTCAGGAATCAGCTGACTCCCTATTCATTCACTCGCTCATCATTTACTGAATCCATATTAGAACAAAGCACTTTTCTAATGAACAAGACGGCTGCTGACTAGAGGGGGCATTTGTCGGTCAGGGTCATCGCCCTCCCATAACAATTCATCCTTCCCTGGTCTTTCTGCAGAACCCACCCACCCTCATTCACAGGCCCTAAGATTCGGTGGAGTGGATTCCACCCCCATTTCTGGAAGTGGGTGAGTCATGCTGGCCAATCAGAACACAGGGACCGGCTCAGGGCTAGGGCCGTGATCGAGTCGGCCAGGGAAAGGCAACCTCAAAACAACTGCTGAGCCCCCTGCGATAGCTCCAAACCCTGCTGTACCTCGAGCCTCCAGTGCTGCCTGAGGCCGGCCTGGGACCCCTGGGCCATCCCGCCCCCAGCGGAACCTGAAAATGAAGCTAGCTGAGCCTAGAGAGGGCGCAAGAGGGCACCGACTGACCCCTTCCATTAATTTTTACACCAGGGAGGTCCTGTTATTAAGAGGTTCATTTTTATGTAAGAAAACTAAAGCTCAGAGAGGTCAAGTCACTCGCACAAGGTCACAGAGCAGGAATATAACAGGGCTGGGGGTTGAATTGGGGACTGTGTGGCATCGAAGTCCACGTTCCTGACCATTTTGCCAGAAGTGCCTGTAAATTCTGCAAAGGTCATCTCTGGGCCTCGGTTTCCCTCTCTGCACAGTAGGAGGGTGGGGAGATGTTGCCCACGATCTCAGTGGTTCCATGTGAAGGCACCCTGGGGAATGGCCGGGCCTTGGAAAGCTAAGGGTGGTCCAAGTGGACAGGGCACCTCGTGGGAGGTGACAGGCAAGGAGTCGCATAAAGAACAAGTGGCTGCCTGTGGCCTCTGACGTCCGTCTCTCCCACCGGCTGAGGCAGGGCTGGGGTCCAGCGAAGGGTGGGGGAGCTGCGATCCTGCCCTCCACTGCTGGTGGGCAGTGACTAACGCCTCAGCCCACACCCTTGAGAGCAGACACACAGTGGCCACTGTGTTTTCTGGCCCAGGCACCTCTGTGGGAACAATCCTCCCCCTTGTGTGGCGTGAGACCCAGCCTGGAGGAGGTAGGGACAGCCCTGCCTGCCAGGAGCCCTGCCCCACCCAAGGGGCCCAGCCAGCCCCATCAGAGGCCGGGGGCTTCCTGAAAGTCAACCGCACAGTGGCAGCCAACTGGGGACAGCACCCAGGCTCTCCCCTTCCCTCTTGGCTGAAGGCTGGTCAGTGTCCCCAGCCTCCTCCTCCAGTGAAAGAGTTGTTAGCACAGAACTTAGGGACCAGCAAGAACACTAGCCTCCACTCGTGAACCCCCAACTCCCCAACCCCCATCCTGCAGATGAGAAAACGGTCCACAAGGGTGAACATCGTGATGAGGGCGCAATCTGTGACAGCCCCCTTATCTGCAGCACGGAAGAACACAGCCTGCCTCCAGCAGAGCACTGAGAACTAAAAGGGCAGAAGGGCCCGCAGGGGACAGTTCCCGCAGCAGCAGGGGACAGTTCCTGGCAGCACTTCAGGTCTGCGAGCCAGTGGAGCTGCTGGAGGGCCGGGCAGGGCAGATGCTGAGGATACCTGGGACCAGCTGTTCCTGAAGCCCAGATCTGCCCGTAGACTGTTCGCTTACATGAGCCAATTAACTCCCTTCTGGATTTGTGCCACTGGCCACCAAAAAAAAAAAACAACGTAGCTCCCCATCTCCGGGGGTGTTCCTGCAAAGAGCAAACATCTGTGGAAGTCCTTCTCCACGCGACGCATGCGTAAGGAGGCTCACCTTCGCCTCCAAGCACACCAGGACCTTCAAAGTGCCCTTCACGGAGGCCTCTCTGAGGGGCTGACTGATCATCAGGGGTGGTCACAATGGGGACAGGCAAACAGAAACCACGGGGTTCCTCTGCCAAAAGAACCTGCCTCCAAAAAAGCGGAGAGGATCAGTTTACACTCGTGAAATTAACAAAACAGAAAATAATGACAACCTCCAGGGCTGGGAACTAAACGGGTGGTAACATGGGTCCTCATCGCCGACGGGAGCGTAAACAGATTCCATCTTTTAAAGACAAAAATTAGTAGTAGGTTTGAAGAGCTGTACAAATACCCTTTAAGGCTATTATCCCTCATTCCTGAGAATTTAAGGCCAGGAAATAATTCCAAAAAAAGAAAACGAAAGAAATGTACCGAGATGATGTTCCCACTGGTCCACAATAATGGCAAAAAAAAAAAAAAGGGGGAAATAACGTTCAAGTCCAACTGCATGATGATGAGGGAATTAACTCGGTGGGACGGTCAGCAACGCTGTCAAGTGACAAATAGGAAGATAATAGAGTAATGAGAAAAAAATAATTAAGCCATAATAAGGCAACGAGGCAGGATAATAAAATTACATCTAAGTTATAACTTTGGGAAAACTGTGTGCCTTTGCATAGAAACGAGCTGAAAACAGCATATGCGATGCAAGTGGTTTATGGAAGTTAATTTCACCCAGTGACATCTGGCAATTATCCACAGGGGTCCCAGTGAGGACAGGACAGACCCTGCAGGGTTGGTGCCCAGAAAGTGACACTTCATCGTGACCTTGTCTGTGTCCTCCCAAGAATCCACTTGTGCTATGCTCTCCAATAGGGCAGCTGCCAGCCGCACTGTGGCTACTTAAATTACCAGGAATTACATGAAATTAAATTTTTCGTTTCCCGGTTGCACTAGCCACATTTCAGGTGCTTAATAACCAAGTGTGGTTCGTGGCCAGCACATTTAATAGAGCAGATGCAGAACACGCTATCCCTACAGAAAGTTCTAGGAGGCAGCTCTGCACACGAGGCTGCACCCGGCAGAGAATGCACTCTCCCTCGCAGAGGTAAGGGGGCATCTAAAACCCGCTCCCACGTCCCAGACCCAGCCTCAGAAACAGGTATTTCTTTTTCTAGGAAGAAAGAAAGGGCTGAGTGCAGGGCGTGGGCAGAAGAGGCTGGGGTGGGATCACTGGCCAGGGAGGTCTCCTAGCAACCGGGCCAGGCAGGGGCGTGAGGGACGGCTTGCAGCTGACCTGTCAGATGAGTGGCCGGGGCGTGTGGGTCAGAGCCAAAGAATAGAGCAGTCAAGGCTAAAGGCTTCTATTTTCCCCGTCCCCCTGATTCTGGGCGGCTATGCCAGACATGTGTCAAGTGAGGTTCAGGCCACAGGAACCAGGGAGGAGCTTGATCTGTGTCCCGTAACATGCGGCTGTGGTGTCCCTACATGGTGTGACTGTCGCCAGCTGAGGGAAAGGCTTGGACTCTACTGAGGAAATGTGGCCCCAGAGAACCAGGATCACAGCAGCGCCGGCGACGTGCAGGGGATGGGCCCAACATAAATCCAAGCAGGGTGGTCTGAGGACACAGGGCCTGGCCGGCTGATGTGGCCTTGGGTTCGGACGCCACAGCGCCCTGGCTGGCAGGCCCGAGTCAGTCACAGAGCGGAGCTGTGCATGCACCACGGCCCGGCCCTCCAGAGGCCCGAGTCCTTGTGGGCCACAGATCAAAAAGGCCTGTGGTCTCCTGAGGCAGGAGAAGGAGCACCCGCCTGCCTCCAGCACAGGTCCGTGAGGTATGCCAAGGGACTGCCACCCCTTCCTGAAGAGAAAATGAAGGCCCAGGTAGAGGAGGCGACATGTCCCGTCACAGAGCTAGGAAATGGCAATCAGGACTGACACTCAGGGCTGGCTCGCCGCCCAGCGCCCTTCCCCCTTAGTAGCTAGCCCACGAGAATCGGCATCTCCAGGGGCCTCCCGCCACCACGTGCTGTGTGTGTGGTCCCCCTCCCCCACCTCTTCCTGCGTTGCCTTCAACCAGAAACACTCCCAGGTCCAACCTCCAGCGGCTCCCTGCTGCTCCGCGATAAAGCCCAACCTCCCTGGCCGGCATGCGCGGTCCTGGATTTCTGCCCCATCCTTTCCAGGACCCCACTACCCGCCTGCGTCCATCCCCCTCGACGTCCATCCCCCCCTAAGTCCATCCCCGGTGACGTCCATGCCCATGACGTCCATCCCCTCGGCGTCCATCCTCCCCTAAGTCCATCCCCGACATCCATCACTCCTCCCCTAAGTCCATCCCCTCGAGTACATCCCCCTCCCACAATCCATCCTCCTTAAGTCCATCCCCCGGCGTCCATACCCCGTGACGTCCATCCCCCCCGTGTCCATCCTCTGCTACAGCACGTGTCCTCCTGCTTCCTACTTCCACGCCTTTATGTTCTTTCCTCTATTTGAGGTGCCTTCCGCATAACCTGTGTATTAGCCCTCCGACAAAGTCTAACTCGGCCAGAGCCCGCCCCATGATATGCTCCCAGAACCCCTTCCCACCCCTCTACTAGAATGCCTTATTAGGGCTTCACACCTTATTGTCGCAGACCGCCTGGTGCCACAGCCATTTGTGCTCTGAAAGGCTAAGCCCATGTCTGATTCACTTTAGTCTACCCCACAGCCAGGCACAGAATAGCCAGTGGATACATGGGAGCATCAGGGTGTAGGTAAATGGAAAGATGGGAGAATGTGTGGGCAGATGGGTGAGTGGATGGACAAATAGGAGGGTGGGTGGGTGGATGAATGGAAGGATGGGAGGATATACAGAAGGATGGATGTGTGGGAGGATGGTTGATAGATGGCTAGATGGGTGGCGGGTAGATGGATGAACAGGAGGGTGATCAGTGACGGGATGAACGGGAATGACGAATGACGATGGACGGACCGACACATGGAAAATGACGGACGTGGAGTCATTGACGGCAGATAGACGGTCAGATGGAAGCAGACGGACGAACGGGATGATGAAAGCGCGGCGGATGTTCGAAATGACGAATGACGACCGATTTGGACGACCTGATGATTGACGACGGACGGATGGATGGACGGGAGCCGACGATTGAAATGACGATGGACGGACGGATGGAAGGACGAAGGACGACGGTGATGGATGACGGATAGATGGACGGATGGACGATGGATGGATGATTTTGATGGACTTACGACGGTAGAGGATGGATGGATGGACGGACATATGGAAGGATGGGTGTGTGGGAGGATGGTAGGCAGACGGGTGGGTGGATGGATGGATGCATTGGTGTTTATACCGCCTAGCAGGGAGAAATGAGGTCATCCACATAAGAAAAAGGAAAGTGATGAGAAGTCCATTTTCTCAACACATTGAGATTCCTGAACCTCTAGCGGTTCCCCAGTTTGGGAAGAGGGGTTCTCTTTACTTGGGAGGAGCCAACGACTGTGACGGGGCCAGGACACACACAGTTAACGAGCCCTACCGAGTAGAAAGAAACCACTTCCCAGTCAATAACTGCCGGGGCCAAGTTTCAACTCAGCAACAAACAAGACGGCTTGGTTTCAGAACGAGTGACACTTAAGGATGACAAAGATTATGAAGCACGAAAGCAGAGGAGTGACACAGCTTCCAACGACAGGCATTCGATACTCTCTCCCTCGGGAAGGAGAAGCCTGGGGAGCCGGGCTGGCACGGCAGGGGAACGCCGAGCCTCGAAATCCTTCCGCACCAGCAAATAAAAAACCGAAACCCAAACAGGATTGGCCCCAAAGATACCGCGCCAAGGCCTTGGCCGAAAACCTGGGCAACCTGTCCAACTCGGCCAGGAACATGGGAGCCTACAGATCTCAGCTCTTCCAAAGTGAGAGGGAATCCAAGCCTGCACATCGCTGGTAAAGGAGGTGAGAAAGGTGACGTGGGCTCCGCCTCCTGGGGGCCCTGGCACCCAGGTTTCCCAGGCTGCCTCTCACCTGTGGAGGACAGGTGCTGAGTCACAGCAGGAGGGGGGCCTGGAGTCAAAAGCAGGGACGGGGAGAGAAGAAGGAAGCCCCCCACCCAGGGCCTCCTCTGGTCCCCGCACCACCCAGCACCTCAGGCTCTCCGTCCGTGACCTTCACCGCGATCTCGAGGAACGCGTGCTCAGCAGGCCCGCTCCCCAGGCAGTCCCGAACCTCAGGGATTCAGGTTTTGTCCCGTTTTTTCATTATTCTATAAAGCAATATATAAACTCATTAAAGAGAATCCTCAAAATCTAACGGCACAAAGAAGAAAAGCCGCTCCGGGGCCTTCTGCATCTCCCGGTATTCCTCCTGCGGGTGCACCCGGATCGTTCTGGCAATCCACCCTAACGCTTCCCAGCTGTGAGACGCCAGGAGACGGAGTGAGCTCTCTGTCCCTCTCTCTCCTCCTCTGTAAAGATGTCAGCAGTCCTGGCGGGCTGTCGCAAGCATCCGATGAGTTAATATATGAAAGACGCTTAGAACAGGGCTGGGCCGTAGCGAGTGTCCCACAGATGTTTGCTCAGTATTCACTCTCTCCAAGAAAACATTTTTCCTATGCTTTATACAATGGGATTAAACTGTACACACTGGCTTGTCATTTTCCCTGTTACCTGGCAGTATGTCATGACCAGCCCTTCGGATAACAAGACACTTCCACGGCATCGTCTGCAGCAATGGCAGACTATTTCCCTGACAAGTCTCCACTGCCAAGTTCTTGACGCTGGTCACACAGTGCTGAATCCAAAAGCCTGGGACTTGACTGACCTGTGGCCAGACGGCTCTCCAAATGGCTGGCCCACTTGATACCCTCACTGGTCACACAGGCGGGTACCCCCACCCCGCCCCATGCCCTAACACTGAATACAACTTAGATGAGAAGCTGAGCTCAGCCAGTTCTGCCCCATCCTGTCTGTGCTTGGGCACTGGCCGCATAAGATCACAGTGTAAAGACACCTATGTCCCGCTCGTTGACAGGTATTGTGACAGGTATCACTTGCCCAAGGCTGCACAGCAAAGACAATGGCCGAGCTAGGACTCGTGGGGTAAAAAGCATCTCCAAGTCGGGAACCTCTGAGGCGGGATTCTGGTGAGAGGTGTGGGTGCTTCAGGGGTCTCGTGAGGTGCACCTTGCTGGCCGCAGCAGACGGGCTTGCAGACAGATCAGAGGTGGGCACTGGCCCAGGTCCCTCACTAACAGAGAAGCACACCAGTCACCCCTCCTCGGCCCCAGCGATGGGTTTTCTGTTGCCTCAAAGTAAGGGTGGGATGGTGAGGCAGCTTGAGAAAGAGCTCAGGCCTCCCCAACCTGGCACCGGAGCTCAGAGGGGCAAACCAAAGGCAGAGAGAATCCCGGGGCTAGCAGAGAGGCCTGACAGCTCCGACCGGGTCACTGCCGCAGTGTGACAAAGCCAGCTTTGACAGTGGTCACTGCCTCGGAGGGCCGAGAGCAGGGCCTGGGCTGGCAGACAAGGCAAGCTTTCCAGGAAGGAGGGTGGAGGGAAGAAGGCATCCCTCCAGGGTGTGAACGCTGCTCTTCCGGCCACCCCAGAGTGGCCTCGGCCACCCGGGACTGACTGGCCAAGGGGCAGGCATGGAGTAGAGACGGCCCCCCACCTCCAGCAATGAACTGCCCCCCACCTCCAGCAATGAAGGCTGGGCTGGGGCCTGCATCTTCACTGACTCCTGGTTTTCCTTGTAACTTATCCTCACAACACAGGGAGAAAGCGATAAGCTTCAGGCTGAACCCTGAGGCCCCCTCGCCCCACAGACCAGTGTCCTTCCAGGAGCAGCCACCTGGGAATCTGCCTCTGTCACGCCTCAGGAGGCCAGACAATCTAGTCACCCCACAGAATCATCATCATCGCAACGATGACAACAGTCACATTCACTTCTCCTTCCTCTGTGCTGGGCACCACGTCAAGGGCTGGCCTCATGTCTCGATCCTCACAAATTCTCTGAGGGAGACACTAGTTTGATCCTCGTTTCACGGCGAGGGCTACTGAGGCTCAGAGAGGTGAGGCGACTTTCCCGCGGTCACACAGCAAAGAGGCGGTGACGTGGAGAGAAAGCCAGGAACTCATTCCGGGGCCGGCACCCGGGGCAGATGCTGGGTGTAGCATTTACTCACTCATCATTCATTCATTCCTTCAGCAGAAATTAACCGAGCATGTCACATCTACAATGGATGGATAACTCCCTGTCCTCAGGGACTTCACCTCCTCCAGGACAGAAAATAAACAAGGACACACACCAGAGAATCCGTTTGTGACAGGAGCTCTGAAGGACAGTAGCAGGGAGCTGGCCCCCTGGTCAGGGCAGGCCTGTCCAAGGAGGGAACATCTGAGGTGACACCCAGAGCATGAGAAGGAGCCCCAGCTGGGTAGTCACAGGAACTGAGTGGCAGGTAGAAGCCATGGAAAGTGCAAAGGTCCCGAGGCAGAAAACGGCTGGGCATCCTGGGCTCCCATCCTCCTCCCCCACTGCACGGAGGCCGGTTAGAGTTAACTCTTTAGTCGCCAGCACAGGGGTTAGGCCCCCAAGGCTCAGGGTCTGAATTCTGGCTCTCGCATGACCTGTTAGCAAGGAAAAAAATAAGCGAGCTCTGGGGGAAGGAAGAAAAAACACTGCAGCAAAGGGAAAAGCAAAGAGAAAGGAGAAGAGAAAGAACTCAGAGAGGAAGCGGGGGGCGGGGGCGGGGGGAGGAGGCTCCTCGGGGTGAGTTCCTCCCCGCCCTGCTGGCAGCACCCGGGAGGCGCCTTCGCCACTGTGGCACCAGCAGCCCCACACCCACCAGGGCCCCAGGATCACCCAGCTTCCCCACCCCGACGCCCGCCCCCTTCCCCTGCCACTTCCTCTGCTAGCCCGGCCTGCCCCCGTCACCGCTTCCTCTGCACAAGAGGCCACCATCGTCATCGGGGGCTCAGCCCCAGCTGAGGCTGTGACAGGCCTGGGGAGAAAGGTCACATCCCTAGGCAGGGCAACGGCAAGGCCGCAGGGGGACGACACCACGCTGAAGTGGCCCTGGACACACTCCTCCCAGCGAGCTGCTTCGTCTTCTCCTCTGTTCTGTCCAGTAGGAAGCACAGGCTCCTGGCTAGAGAGATCTGGGTTCAAGTCCCAGCCTTGCCACAGAACAGCTGTGTGGCCCTTAAGCAGGTCACTGTACATCTCTGGGCCTCTGCTTCATCAGGTGTGACGTGAGAATGTTCGGCCACCTTTTATGGGGCTAGAAGTTAACTGATGAACAGACAGGGCTGGAGCACAAGCCAAACGCCTACTCATTTATCTCATGTACCTTGGAACCCACAGTGCCTGGCACACAGTAGGTGCTCAATTAATCATTTTAATGGCTAACCTTTTTTTGAGCTTTTCCAGTATCCTGGACCAAGTGGTTTGCCTGGGTTATTTCATCCTCCAACAATCCTATGAGGTAGGACCATTCCTATTGCCGCTAAAGAAACAGGCACAGGTGAGCCATTTTGTCTGCACAACCTGCAAGAGGGAGAGCCGGGCTCTAACTCTGAGGCCCCAACCACGTTCCTGTACCATCGCTGATCCCTGGCAAACATGAGTGTCCCCCCATCTCATCCTCTCTGCTCTATCCTCCTACCATGCCTAGCTCTCTAGAATTTTCCATGCCTCCCATCCATATACGACATCTCATTCTCAGGTTGATTGCCTTCCATCAGCTGCTTCCTCTCTCTGGGCCGTGACTTGGACCCAACCGCAGCTCTGGTCTTCTGTCCCACCCCAGCCTGCTCCAGCCACCAAGACGTGGTCACTTTGCCCCAGCTTTCACTCATCAGTGGCCACCCTGGCCTTGGGCAGCCAATTATCTGGGCACACCCTCCTCTGGTGACCACCAAAGAGAGCTCCTCTCTAACACGACACAAGCCTGACCTGGTCAGGCCTGGGGACTTGGGGCAGGCAAGACTTTAGGTGAGCTCAAAACTCTCACGTCCAAATTCCTCGGCTTCACGTTCAAGGCTCTCTTGACTTGGCCCTCAAATACTATTCTAGATCTGGTCCTGTCTGGCCAGCCCCAAGGCCAAGCCCAGCTTCCAAAGCCATGGACCACTGGGCTTGAGGAGGCAACTGAAATGTGAAGAGTGGGCCAGGGGGAGGGCTCAAGGTGGTGGTGGACAGTAGAGGCCAGATCTGCACCACCCGATGCAGCAGTCACATGTCACTTTTGAGCCCCTGAAAAATGGCTGGTCCGGGCTGCGATGCGCTGTAAGTGGGAAACACTCCTCAATTTCAAAGACTTAGTATGAGAGAATATTAACTATTTCTTTCATTCTATATCGATTACATGCTGAAATGATAATACTTTGGATATACTGCATTCGCTAAGGCATACTATTAAAATTCATTTCTCCTGTTTCTTTCATTGTTTGAATGAGACGACTGGAAAAATTTTACTGGCATACGTGGCTTGTGTTACGTTTCCTTGGGACGGGGCTGGCCCAGAGGCTGCCTCAGTCCCCGCAGATGTGGCCATAGAGGTATGCGGGCAGGGTGGTACCAGCTTATCTGATCTTCCCAGAGACGACAGAAATCTGGGGTTTTATGTGAAATTCCTTGACGTCAAAATGCTGGCAGTCACTTCAGATTTGGTTCGGCCACATGGGAGGTACACAAACCCGTGCATAGGCCATACTAGGCTCAAGGCCACCAGCCAGCCACCTTGGGCCTCACTGTCCAGCCTCTCTCCTGGCCCTGGCTTCCAGCTTTCCGTCACCATCTCACCTGCCGTGCCAGGTGAGAATCTTCCCTTCTCACCGCTAACCCTGTCCTTGTCCCAACACACGCTCTCATCCCAGCAGACCTTCCTCCTTCCTCCCCCACGTCACACTGAAAGCAGCAGGGGAGGCCACCGGCCCATCCTCAGCACCTTCAGGCCACTGCTGTGCCCTTCGTGTGAGCTGCTCGTCTAAATCTCAAAGCAGCTCTGTGGGATGAGTAGTAGTCTCAGCCCCACTGTACACATGGGGAAACTGAGGCTCAGAAACAAGCCACCTGCTCGACAACACACAGCTGCTATGTGGGGCAGCCGGGACTTGAACCCTGGGCTTTCTGGCTGCAAGGCCCAAGTCTTCTGTCGTGCACCCAGGGCCCTGACACACAGAGGTGAACACGTACTGTTTGCCGAGCTGAATTGAGACACGTTCGTTTCTATGAGGCAGTGATGCTCAACGGGTGGAAATTTGCCCCCAGATATGTGGCGATGTCTAGAGACATGTCTGGCTGTCACCGGCAGGGGGTGGAGGGGTGGTGGTTCTGGCACTGGTGGTACTTCTCGTGGATGGAGGTGAGGATGCTGCTAACATCCAACGATGTACAAGATGTCCTGCACGGCAAAGAATCACCTGCCCCAAACAGCGCCGAGGCGAGAAGGCCTGGTACAGAACACAAGGTACAAACACTAGTCTTTCTGCCTCGGCTCCAGTGAAGCAGCAGTAAATGGCCAGGACCTGCTCCATTTAATGCCAAGAGTATCGATAATAATAAACTATCTTCTTTCCTGCCCACTTCCTGGGTGGGATCAGGTGCTAAATTGTCCAAATTATCACCTCCATTTACAGACAAGAACCCGAGGCTCAGAGGGGGAGCAGGGTCGCTTGCTTGGAGTGGAAACCCAGGGCCTACTGAGCCCCAAATTTCTACCCTTACCATGCTATTCCACTGCCCTTGGCAGCAGCTGGGCCTGGGATGGCAGCCCCTCATCCAGGCACCCTAAGGAGGCCAGGGGGGCCCGGGTAATCGTGGGGGCTGGGGCTCTGGTTTGTTCTTTAACTCACTTCACCCTGGCCTGCTCTGGAGCCAGCCACAAAAAGTCTCAATGTGGCAAGGGCTAAATCAGCTACTGGACAACCCCGGCGGCCCCCTAGGTGGGCCACACACCCAGGAAGCTCAGGCCACCTTGGTTTCAGGACCCAGCCAGGAACCTACTCACAATAGCACAGGCTTCTGTTTAAAAACACTAGGCTGAGCGGAAACAAGGTTACTGCCTGGGGCCAGATCTCTTTCCGGAAAAGGGGGCGGGGTTGGAGAGGGGGAGACTACGACAACGACACGCTGAACGGAAACCCAGGCTTTAAAACCATTAGGCAGGAGAGGGGGTGAAGGGAGAAGGGTCCTGGCCGCGAGGGGTGGAAAGGCCTGACAGCTCACTCCTCACTGAACCTCTGCTTTGTCTGAACCGGACCAGCAGGGCAGGATGTGGCACTTGACGGAAGTGGGTTGACAATGACTCTCTGAGCCAGGGGGAACCTGAGGTCTCCAACGGAGGGCCACCGCTGTGCATTGGGGTACAGTCAGCTTGGCTGCAACGCTTACACTGAAAACGCCAAGCCTGTCCCAGCACCACTAATGTATTGGGGAACAATATCATGAAAATGCTAAATTCGCATTTGCTTACGTGCCGTTTTGTCTTCCAGAAACACGAGGTGAACGCAGAAAACCGCGCCCCGCTGAACTGGGCGGCGAAGGATGCACAGAACGCGCAGGCGCGTAGCTCCAACACCTGTGCGCGGCTCTGAGCCCCACCCAGCCACATCTCGCGCCTCGCTGTCCACCTGGTTTACCCATCCCTCTTTCCACCCCTGCAACCCTCCCCAGAAGCACCCCACAGGTCTTTTTTACAGTACAGTGCCATATTTATTGTCATACTTTTGTATTTTTTATCTGCACGATTTGTGTAAAACTGCGCAACTGTGTTTTTAGGTTGTCTTTTTTTTCAGATGGGCTCCCGATGACGTTTCTGAGTGTCATGCCCTTAGCCCCACTCTTCTAACAAGGCCTCCGGTTTTACTGCGTGATTTTCACAGCTCAGGATCAGTAGGGTCACATGTTTACATGACAGCAGAGTGACAGTATTATGTAAGTGCCCAGCACAGCACCTGGCACATGATAAGCGCTGAATCAATTTTAACTTAATAGTAAAGGGAGAGAAAGAGAAATTACTTAAACATCTAATAAGATCAAGATCAAGGGGGCGCTGAGCCTTCCCAGACCGTCCGTGTGACCTATTTAGAATAATACAGGAAGAGGCCTTAGGAATAAAAGATAGCATTAAAAAAAAATACTGTAGGTGTAGATGATTACGATCCTGCATTAGAAAAATCTTCTTTTCACTATAAAAATCAATAAAGTCTGGAAGGAAATACACCAAAATGTCAACAGCAATTGATGGGACTTAGATTGCTTTAATTAAAAAAACGCTTTTTTGCAAACTCATAAACCTGTTAAAAGCTTGAAGACAACATAAGATCAAAACCAATACAGTTTTCAAGCAGCAGAAAAATCCCCTCAGCCTGCTAAGCCAGCACTTCGTGTTGTCACACTCCTCGTCCGTGTTAGCCACGTGAGTGTAGACCTGTTTCACGTGCTAAGATAACAAGCACACCCGCTGGAGGAGGCTTTTTTCCTACTCAACATGGTATCGAACGCTTCCTCCCCTTTCTTCTTTGTTTTCAGAATAAAGAGTATTTTTAAGGGTAAGAATTTTGAAACAATGTAGCTTATGACCTTTACTTTGTATCTAGTGATGAACTAGAAATGACTACCTTCTGAAATCAATTTGCAATTGCATAAGGATTAGGGAAGAATAAGCTTGACTTTGCTCAGAAATCAATCCTACCTTGTTTTTTTCTCCTGAGGCTTGACTGATGGCTTATCAAGACGAGGAGGAAGGGGGCTTCATATCTTGAAACTGCTAATGTTTAGGCTTTGAGCCTCTGCAAGACTCTCATCAGGAAATCTGCCATCAGAGTCTTCTCCTGACCAGCATCCAACAAATTGGGATTTCTAAGGCTTTGAATGCCAGGAAAGTCCTCAGGAAGGCCTTATCCCCCAGGCTGCCAGGACCTGCTGGTTCTAGAAAAGCGACAGGAGATGGTGCTGGCCATCACCTCCCCAGCTCACAGCCAACTGGTTCCCCAGGTGCCATGTCAAGATGCAAGTTCTGGCACCAGCCATGAAACCTAGATGGAACGTGTGACCTGTACTGCCACGGTGGCCATGCCAGAGAACAATAAAGTGGGAAGGAGTTATGGTCTCTCATTAGAGTCTTTAGTAAAGCGACACCTGCTTCAACTTCAACTATAAGGGGCTGAGTAAGCAGCACTTCTCCAGGGCAGGACGCCTGAGTGACAGGGATCTCTGACCCAGGATGGGTCTTCCTTAGCTGGCAACTAAGGAAAGTGTAACACTGAAGCCCAGAGCCTTGAGTTCTAGTTCCTTCCTCTCCCTGGGCCCCAGTGTCCCCACACGCAACACGAGGTTGGGCTGGATCAGAGGGTCACACACAGACGCCAGGCAGGTAACATAATAAATTATCCAGGTGTATCATCCAGCACACAGCTCTCTCGGTCCAGCTTTCTCTTGTCTTGATTCTGAGAAAAACAACATGGGGCTGGAGATACAGGGGAGGCAGCCAGCTCACAGCTTTGAGAACTGGACTCATCATCAGTAGACGTTTTAGACAAAATAACTTGTGAATCAGATGAGTTCCTTTGTAGGAAGCTTTCAAAGTAGCAGGAGAGGTTCACAAGGCTGTCCTCGGAAGAGGAGGAAATGACAACCGAAACTTACAAGGGGCAACGTCACCAGCACAAAAGCCAAGTCGGGCATTTAGGTTGGAAAGAAAATGAACGAGGACACGAAGCCAGGATACACTGGGGGGAGAGGGACAAGACTGCCATTGAGAGCCACCCCTCAGGGAAAACACATCACGCACAGACAACAGCATGCACCAAAAACACCAGATGAAAGTTCTGGAAAACGTGGAGGACGCGGTGAGTTGACCAAGGGACCAGCTGCCCTCCCGGCGGTGAGAGCACATTGGGAAGTGCAAGCTATGTCCTGGGAGGGCGAGGACACCGGCAGGATGCTTACTTATGGGAAGCCGCGAGGCCGAGGACAGCTTCCTGGTGCCACTAGGAAAATGATGCAGCTCTGAGAAAGGTAAAGATGTGCCTTGGAAAGACGGTGCCTGTGACCCTCCAACACACGCAGAACCCTCAGGCAGAGAAGGGCAGCAAAGCAAGGCGGCCTGAGAGCCACGGGTGGGAGCGACATAGAGGCCCCGAATAGTACAGAGGTCCTGCTACAGAGTTCTGCCCCTCCGACCACAGAACCTTTGCTCCGGTGGGGGTTCCACCCTGGAACAGGAAGTGGCAGCTCAGAGGGGAGGTAGTAAGGTAACAAAACAGACACCACATGGGCCTAGTTGGCCTCAAAATTGCCTCTAGAACAGTGTTTGTCAAACTCTGATGTGCTTATTAGCAATCACCTGGAGATCTTGTTAAAATGCACTATAAATTGGTAGGTCTAGGGTGGGGCCTGAGATTCTGCATTTCTAACAAGCTCCCTGGTGATGCTAATGCTGCCTGCCAGTCCAGGCACCACACATCAGTGGCTAGCCACTAGAGCACCTTTCAAGGCAAAGAGAGCAAGTCCTGAGGGGCATTGGGAGAGGGGAGGAGGGGACCCAAAAAAGCCCTTCCTGGGGTCCAGCCTCCTAAAATCCTGGGGTCAGAGTGCTCTGCAAGCTACAGGAGTCCCAAGGAGGGTGGTGTGGCCTGGAAGGAGGCGCCCTCCTGGCGGATTCTCTCAGTAACGGGTTTCCTGGGAAAAGGAGATCAGAGAAAGGGTGGAGTCCAGCCCGAAGCGTCTGGGTCCCCACACAACTCTGCCTCTCGAAACTGGTTCACAGGAGCAGGAACCAGACCGCAAACGTGCCTAGAATTAATCAGCTGGGCCCGGACCACCCCCTCCACAAAAGCTCTCCGCTGGGTATGACTCTAGGGGAAAGGTGGCTGCAGGCTGGGAGACTCCCCAGCTGTGAGTCATCCACAGAATCAAATCTGACCTCCTCGGGGCAGTATTCACGGGGCCCTGCCCTCGCCCTCCGCCCAGCCCCATGCCCACCTTTCCAAGCCTAACTCGTCACTCTAGGGCAAACCCCTCCACCTTTTCTGTCCCCGGCTCATCTTCAGGTGTGTCTCCAACTCCACAGGTCCTAACCCTTCCAGGCGCAGCCTAGTCTCTCTGTCCATCGCCCCGGCATTCTCACGCATGTGCGTGCGCGCTCTTAAAAAGTCTGCCCAGTATCACCGGATACCTCGGTGGCCCTCGCGGATGCTAACTAAGGTCCTATAAGCGCCCCTTTGTCTCCCCCTGCGGCGCCGAGCGCAGTGACAGACGCACAGGAAGTGCTCAGAAACGGAGCTGGGGGTGGGGGGCAGCGCGCGGGGGCTCAGCCCGGCTAGGCGAGGTTCCCCCCACCCCCCAAAGAACAAGGGGCACCAGGACAGGAACCTGGAACCCCGAGTTCGGGGCCAGGCAGCTCCTCTGCGCCCTCCCGAGTCGTGGTCCCGAGTAACCGGAGCCGGCGCCCCGGGCCACCCACCCCCAGCGCTCTCACCTTGTAAACCTTGCCGAAGGCGCCGTCACCCAGTTCGCCCACGATCTCCCACACTTCGTTGGGGTCCACGTCCCGGCGGACGTGCTCATATTCGCGGGACTTTCTCTTCTCGAAGGTAGACAGGCGCAGGATGCGGCGGAAATTGGCGAAAGCCATGGCTGGGGGCGCGCGAGCCGAGGGCGAGGTGGCGCCGGCTCGGGACGAGGCTCGGGCGGCCGCGAGGAGGAGGGGCTGCAGGACGCCGCGGCGCTCGGGGATTCTCCCCAGACCCGCCTACCCCGCAGCCCGACCCCGGTCAAGTGCGCCCGGGGCTGCGCGCCGCGGGAGCACCCGGAACCGCTCGGGCGGCCACGGACCCCGCCCCAGCTCCGGCCGGTGCCCCGGGAAGCCTCCCCAGCGCCCGACGCACACGCGCAGCGCCCCACGCCCTGCCCGCGAGCCCCGGGACGCGTTCTGGGACTCGGCTCCGCGCCCGCCCACCGGCCCGGCTCCACCTGCCGCTCCCCGGCAGCGCCCGCAGCCCCCCTAATTGGCTGCGGGCGCTCCCCGGCCCCGCCCGTCGCCGCAGGGCACTCTGGAAAGTGTAGTCCCCTGCGCGCCGCGCGCCCGCGAGCCCAGGGCGGGGCTTTGGAGAGCTGAGGGAACCTCTTGACGGGCTGTCCCGAACCCGAGAGGTCAGCCGCGCCGCGGGGCTCCCCAACTTCTATGGGAACGAGAGGGGAAGCGAACTGGCTTTCCGCGCGCGCCCGCCGATTGTTGTCCGAGGGCCAATGAGGTGGAGCGACATCAAACGCTGACTCTGCCCCGCAACTACACCGCGCGGCTGCTCCGCGAGCCCCCACTTTTCAGGTGGGGACGCGCGGCAGGCAAGGGCTCCAGCCCCGGGCGAGGAATCCTGCCCGCGGATCCGGCGCGGGCTGCTCGGCGCGGTGCTGCCTCCTGCTGCACGAAATGCTGCGCCCTTGCGGCCGCCGCCGGTCCCCGGAGCCCCGGCTTCCCGGCCGTTTCCTGCTTCCCAGGGGCTCCCTCGCCGGCCGGGATCAGAGAGCTGGGGGAAGTGCTGCTTTGGGACCTATCACATCCTTCAGGATGGATCTTCAGATATGTTTGTATATTGAATAAACAGTTTCCGATTCTTAATTTCCCAATTTAAAAAATGAGCTCATTACAGATTAAAACTAAAATCTTCTCTGACCACCATCATCCTCGATCCTGGTTGACTCGCTTCGTTGCCACTTACCTGCTTGTGTCCTGTACATACAGCAGGTAAATGGGGGTTGTTTTGTTAGACTCTCCACTTTTACGGGGCCACAGGCTTTCTTTTGCCCCATATCCCCCCCACCCCAACACACACACCAGCCCATTTCAATGAAACCCTCTACGCTTCTGATTCCTTCTTCAGCTTTTCAATGCTGCAATGATCTCATCCCTCAAATCGTTAGTGAGGAATTTTATCCACGTAACATAGCCTATCACATTACTAAAATCAGAACCGCTCTGAAACAGGTTATAGAACAGAAATTATTTGTCCTTGATAGTTTTGAGAAACCTCCCCATAAAACATGAGTCAGGTATCTTTTCTTAGCATTTCATCATTGATTACTTTCTGGTTATTGGTTATAGGTATTGAATGATTCACATTTTTAACTCCTTTAGTCAACTTTTCTAAAAGAATTATTCTATTTCTCTAAATCTGTTCAAGATAATGCACTAGCCACATGTGGCCATTAAGCACTCGAAATGTAACTTGTCCAAACTGACATATGCTGTAGGTATAAAATACGCGGTTTCAGAGTATATAAAATGGATTTATGATTTTACTTATCTGTGGAATCAAAAAAACCTGAACTCATAGGAACAGAGAGTACATTGGTTGCCAGGGGTGGGAAAATGGGTGAAGGTGGTCAGAGGGGACGAACTTCCACTTATAAGATGGTAAGTCTTGGGCATCTAATATACAACGCGGTGACTCTACTTAGCAAAACTGCACTGTGTACTTGAAAGTTCCTAAA
This sequence comes from Pteropus medius, assembly GCF_902729225.1. NCBI lineage: Eukaryota > Metazoa > Chordata > Mammalia > Chiroptera > Pteropodidae > Pteropus > Pteropus medius. The sequence goes on from NW_024340699.1 coordinate 10,646,225, forward strand.
AGAATAAATCTTGAAAGTTCTCACCACAGGAAACAAAATAGTAAAAACCTGAGGTAACAGATGTGTTAACTAGCCTTATTGTGGTAATCATTTCACAGTATATACATGTGTCAAATTATCACACTGTACACCTTAAACTTATACAATGTTATGTCATTTATATCTCAATAAAGCTGGAAAAAAGATTGTAAAAGGATTTTTTTAATATTTTGATTACAAATTGAAATATTTTAGATACATTGGGTTAAATAAAATGTTTTCAAAACTAATTTTACTTTTTTTAAATGTAGCCATTAGAAAATTTAAAATTACATGTGACATGTCTGTGGCTCACGTTATGTATTTATTGGATAAAGCTAATTTAATTTTCAAATTATTGGCATAGAAGTTGTATACAGTAGTCTTATATGCATATCAATTTCTCCCATATGATAGTTTCCTTTCTCATTCTTAATATTTAAAATCTTTTTTTCTCCTTATCACACTTGCCAAAACTTTTGTTTTTATTGGTCTTTTCCTAAAACCAGCTTTCACTCTAGATCTAACTACTAGTTTATAGAAAGTAGAGGAGACAGAGGAACATGTTAACCCATTGGAGATAAAATCTGCAAAAACAGACTGTTTTCCTCTACATGACAATCTGGACTCTTTAACAATTAAATTACATGAAAAATAAAAGACAGGAAGGCAGAACCTCAAGATACTTGTGAAAACAGTCTAAATGTAGTAATTGGTCTGTTTGGGGTCCTGACTTGAATTCACCTATTGGAAAATTTTTAAGGTATAGAAATGTCTAATCACTGTTGCCAACTATAATTAAAATTCAAATTTAAAAAATGTTAAGAAACAATTAAGGAAATTTGAATGCTGACTGGATATTTGATAACATTAGGAAATGATTGTTGTTCGTTTTTAGGTGTAACAATAGTATGTGATTATGTATTTTTTTTAAAAAGTCACTTTGAACTATATACTCAAATATTTAGATGGAAAGTCATGTCAGAGATTTGCTTCAAAACAATCTAGTGATGGTGGTGGTGGGTGGGGGGAGTAGAGATGAAACAAGATCGGCCCCGAGATGATCATTTTTGAAGCTGGCTGATGATTACATGCAGGTCTATTATACTAATTTACTTTAGGATATGTTTTAAATTTTCCATTATGAAGAACATAAAAGAAAAAAAGGTCCCGATTATACTAACCAAGTTTGCTTTGCTTTTCATTTCAACGATTTGTGCTTTGGTCTTTATAAAAAATTTTCTTCTTTGGTTTTATTTTACTTCTTCTAGGTGGTCCTTGTAGTACTTCTTTTGTGTATTTTTCATTTTTTTCTTGTTTTATAGTAAGTGCATTTAGGCTATAAATACTCCTCTAAGAACCACTTTGGCCGCACAGCATAAGTTTTCATGTGTATATTCTCCTGTTCATTTCCAAACAGGCTGTGAATTGTTTACAACTTGTTATATTTTAGTGACAGAGAAATAATCCAGTTATCAAGAGATTGAGGACAATAAACGTCTACAGCAAAGCTGAAGAACTAGGAGGAAGCTGTTGTAATACAATTTTTTCAACTACAGCTGACATTCAATATTAGTTTTAGGTGTACAGCATAGTGGTCAGACATTTATATAAGTTACAAAGTGACCCTCCCTTTAGCCATTATTAATTTTTCATTGATTGTTTTCTATGTTTTGTTTTGTTTTGTTTTTAAATCTAGGAAGACCTTTCCTACCAAAGTTTCTCTTTATCCAACATTCTAATTCCGAGGCAGAATTCTCTATTCCCTTTCAGGTTGCTAGAGTCTTTGGCTTAAAGAGCACCCAGATGAAGCTGAAAGAAGGGTCGTTTCTGTGGTACCTCTACCTGGACAAACTGTACTGCTTATTATCCGTGAGGAACGTGAAGGCCCTGGTGGAGTATTTTCACCTTCTTGATGTTCACCACAACAACACGTTGAATGGTCAGTACCTTCAGAAATGTTTCCTCTGAGTCATTACCTGGTTTTTAATCACCAACTGAGACCTGAGGCTGTTCAGTAAGGAGAATAACATTTCTGACCTAGGAAGACCAGGTGCTATAGGCATAAAAAATTAAAAATAAGGGATTGTAAACTGACAAGCTCCTTGCAATCTGTGAGGTCAACCAAGGGTTGCCTCGCCTAAAAAATAAATAGATAAGATTGCTGGCTCTGGGGTTAAATCCTGGCTCCACCCATTATTCTTTGGTGATTTGGAGAACACATCATCACCCTCCTTAAGTCTCATTTTCTTCATCTGTAAATGAGGATTCTAATAATGGAGTCCATCTCATACTTGGGAAAAAAAATTAAATGAGATAATGTATGGAAAATTCTTAGCCCATCGTAAGGACTTAATGTTTGTTATTAGAATTATTCCTGGGGGCTGAGCCCCACTCCGGCGTTAACCCTGAAGACCCCCCTCAGCCAAGACTTCTCTTTTTTCAAATGAGAAGTTTGAATCAGATAGATGAGCTGCAAGATCTCTTCTAATTCTTGGTACTTATGACTGACCAAAAAGTATGGATGATCTCAACCTTGCTTTTGAATGCACAAACTAACAGAAGACCAATTAAAATACTTCAGTTTTTTGGGGGGTGGACTGGGTATAAATAAGGTATCCTATCCATCCATTGTGACCTGAGAGACATAAATGTCATTTGTGAATAAGGGGTTTCTTCCATAAAGATTTTTAAGAGTTCATTCAATCTTTAAAAACTAAGACACCATTTTCTCACAATTTCATGCCTGTTTTTCTCTTTACGTATAGATTTACACAGGGTATGACACCAAATCTTTGTAATAACCTGGCCATAGATAAGGCAACTGTAGGGCTCCTAACCGTAAAGAGAAAAAAAAGCTGGAACTGAAAGCCACAGCTTTCTGACTCCAAAACCCACACCCTGAGTCTCACCGGAATGTTTGCGAAGAAGAGTCTGGTCTCCCTAGTAACAGAATCACCCCCTGATGATGCAATCAATACCCAAGAGGTAGTCGTGCTCATGTCTTCTGGTCACCAAGGGATTGGAGAGTGACCTGAAAAAGCAAAGGCACAGCCTGAAGCTTTTTTGCCTTCCAGGGAGGCTCCATGACTTAAAGCCTTAGGGACCTGAGTAGGCCAGAGCCAGCTGGTTAAAAACAGTATTTGTTACGTAGCTACTAAGTCCACACTAAAACATTTCTCAAAGACCGACTACACAAACGTCACTGTGTATATGTGACATGGTGTGTGGTCCCCACATGCTCATACCTGGTGGGGCATACAGAAGGAACATCAAGAAACCACCAGAAGTCCCCACATCATGACATTGTGACAATTGGTTCACTGTGCTCTTGGCTAGCTTTAACTGGGACTCCAAACTACATGGATGTTTTATGTATTTAGTGGAGCCATATCTTATGCAGGAGATAGCTTCCGTAACTAGCGGGCAAAGGGAAAGCAGGTATAGACAAAGTTACACATGAAAATTTCTTAAGCAACTATGGGCAATTAGTATATACAACTGTATGAATGTTTTCTTCACATTTGTTTCTTCCATCCTATGAGACAGATGATTAGTAAGTGGAATTTCAGGTAAAACCTTCCCTGTCCTTTAAATCACAGTATTTTTTCTTCTTAGTATACGATTGACTGCATTAACTAATGCCCTTTTCACCATGGGAAGAGCAAGGCTGTAGAGTCAGGCAGACCACATTTAGATCCCAGCTCTGCCACTCAAAGCCTGGTCACAGCAGCCACATCTCCTAGGAGCTTGTTAGAAATGCAGACTCAGTCCCAAGCCAGATTTCCTGAATCAGAGCCTGCATTTTTACAAGATCCTCAAGTAATCAGTATACCTATTACAGTTCAAGCAGCATTAAAACAGACTAGTTACTATCCAAGGCGCATTATAAAATGGTGTGATGCCGCTTTCTCTGAAGGGTTGTGCCATTTAAAGTGACTAGCACTTAAGGTGCTCAATAAAATTGTTTCTTTTCTCATAGCCAAATGCATTCACTTTAATCCAAGCATGAGGAATACTGAGACGTTCGTAGAAGAGAAACGATTTTTTAATTTCTCGTTTTCACCATTATTTCTACAAGTGAAAGCCCCAGGTGAAATGTCAGCTTCTCCAAGTTTCCTCAGTCTCTAGTGAGAATTAAGCTTCTTTCTTCCAGGTACGACAGCGGTCCCCAACCTTTTTGGCACCAGGGACCAGTGTTCCTATGAGAATCTAACGCCTGATGATCTGAAGTGGAGCTGAGGCGGTGATGCTGGCGCTGGGGAGCGGCTGCAAATGCAGATGAAGCTTCGCTCACCCACCCGCTGCTTACCTCTTGCTGTGTGGCCCGGTTCCTAACAGGCTGTGGATTGGTACCAATCCGCAGGCCAGGGCTTGGGGACCGGATGTACAAGAAGCACACTGTGGCTTTTATTGGTTACCTATACACACTTGTCCGTGCCATCGAGTGTGTGAGCTGGGGTCAGGAACAAGCCCTTCGCACCCTCATTATCCACAATTCCAGGCACAGTGCTTCTTCCACAAAGCTCAAGGGCAGTTAAGGTCTGAGGAATCATGGAAGGTATAGTGGCGAGGCCAGAAATTATCATTATTACTATTCCCCGGTCACAAGCTCCCAATACCACAACCATTTATGTGGCTCCCAGTTATCTGGCACTGTGGAACTGTTTGAGAATAATCCACGTCCTGTCTCCCACCATTATAGATGTGCTGTTCTATCACTTCCTTCATCACGTGACTAATTTGAACCGGAGACAGATCATGATTGTGTTTAACATGTTGGACTGGAATGCTATGGGCGAGATTGCTTTTGACCAGTTCTACATGTTAGTTTGCATCCTGCTGGCACAACAGGTGAGTACAACCTACCCAGGTGCCCAGTGAGAATTAAGTCAGGGTGTGGGGCAGAGGACGCCAAGCTTGGCAGCTGCCACCATCTTGCTGGAGGTAGCACTGAATTAAGAATATACCAGAATGTTCTTCCTTTCACTCGAAACAGGAAGAAAAAAACTCAGGGAAGAGTTACTTTTGGTTCTTGAATGTTCCATCTATAGCCTATGCTCCCTTGCTGCCTGTGCCCATCTTCAGCTCTCCGCCGCTGCCTTTCTAAATAGATGCCACCCTGCCACGTCTGCCCATGGCATGCCCTTCCTTGCCTGTTCTAGCTCATGATAAAGAATCACCAGTAATCCCATGCACCTCACTGCAATGATCCTCTTTCTCTCAGAGAACTTTCTGGAGGAGAGGAATGATGGAGATGACAGACAGCTGGCTCTTCCTTGGGTCCCACCTTACCTTATATGTACCTTCGGTATGCATTTAGCCATTTGCCATTCCTTGTCTTCATTTTATCACCAGTGCTGCGATGTTTCAAGCGTAGATTTTTGCTGAACGTAAGGAAACGCGTTCTAGTGACCAGATTTCAGTCTAGCAGAACTAATCACTGCAGGTGGCATAAGTCCCCCTTGAAGGCAGATGCTAAAGCAGGACCTTTTCAACCCTGAGCTTCCATGATTTTGCCTTTCGCTTCTGGCTCTCTCGGGAATGGACTAGGGAATGTAGGAGTCTTGATGTAGCAAGTTTAGAAGTAGCACCAAGAGCACTGTTTCTTGTCTTGCATCTTTCTCTCAAAATAGAACCACTTGGAAGAGCAATTTATCTTCCGCCACTCCCGGCCTGTTTTTGAGCTGCTTGACCTGGATGGGGAGATGAAAATTGGTCCAGAAAACTTCCACATGTACAACTTCCTCTTCAATATTAAAAAGCAGGAACTCAGAGAGCTCTACAGTGACTTTGACGTGACAGGTGACTGTGTAAGTGCAGATCCCTAAAGTGGGGCCTGGCAGCCTCTCTGTCCAAAGGCAGAGGACAATGTCCTGCTACGTACAGTAGAGATCAGGGAAGAGATGGGTGGGGAAAACCTGCTTGAGTGTGGTACGGAGCTAGGATCAGGAAAAACCGGAGAGATATACAGGCCTGTGGAAGAGACAGGACTGAATAACTAAGTGGTACATCACATAATGCAGATACGAAATTACAAAAGCTTAGAGAAGAAAATTTTGCTTAAAAGTTGTTTAGAGAAGGAACTATACTAATTCGGCAGGAGTTGGTGTTGGGGAAGGGCATATACATCTGAATAAGTAGAAAGGAAGAAATTCTATAATGGGAACGCACGAGCAAAATCCCGAGAGACAACTGTGGTGAAGATAATGAATTCTACCTAAAGAGGAAGCAAGTGGGAGCTAAGGTGGGAAAAGACGGCTCACCCTGTGAGGAACCTCAGATGCCAGCCTCAAGTGTGTGGACTTGACACTGTAGAAGTAAAAGTGACCCTTGGTTCCTTTAGAGTCTACGACAGACTCTGTTCTTGGCTCCTAGACTACAATCAGATAACAATTTTGTCCTAATTACTGAGCCTCTTTTAAGTTTCCAAGTTTTAAAATGAGAAATGATTACAACCCTGCTGTCATCTGAAAGTATCGAGTCCTTCCTGAAATAATTTTTCTTTTCTCCCCCCAACAAAAGCGTCTTAATTACAAGGAATTTAAGCTGTTTACTATCTTCACCATGGACAAATACCAGGAGATGAAGAAAGCAGAGAAAGAAAAAGAGAAAGAAAGAGAAGACTCTGCTTAAAAAGAAAATGAAGTTACATGAATGAAGTTAATGTGAGTCAAAAAGAGTCTTCTTGGAATAAATCAATCTGAAAGAATATAAGTAATTACAACTATTAACATGTCCAAATATAAACTTGGAGCACCAAAGCGGACATCTTTACACTGACTGTGATATACGAAGGGTTCAAATGAGTGCTCCTCAGGCAGCAGGTTAACTCTAAACATCTTCTGACCTCACAATAATGTGATGTGCAATAACCATTTTCTCTTTGTCCACATGTCCCAATTCTGCTTCTCCTTTTCAGATCAACCCCTTTCATTAGGTCCCTGTGTCTCCACATAATCACCAGCCCTTATTGGAGCTAAGCAGTTGAAAGGTAATGCATTCTCAATATTTGTCACTAGTGGTCTGATACTTTTAGAATCCTTTCTATTCTCCCAGTCCTTAAACTAAACCTACCTGGATGCAAGATACTTCAAACTGGCAAATGGTGAAGTGTCTCAAACCATAAGGGAAACGGACTTTTAAGAACATGGGGGCTGTGGCTGTGTTCTTCTTAGAACCTGAATTACTCTCACGAGTTAGGTGCTTAAGCAAATGGACCAGATCTACTAGGGTAAAATAATTACTACGTTCCCTGAGTTTAATTTTTTATATAATGCCTTGAATAATTTTTAAATGTGTTTAACACAGGACTTGTGAATGCTCCCTGATTGTGCTGTCATGCTGATGATGATAAAGACCACTCAGTAAGCACTTGTTACGGGTCAGGCAGGTGCTTTAAATGCGTGACTCATAATCCTCTGAATTCGGTGTTACCCTCGATTTACAGATGAGGAAACTGAGGCCTATAGAGAGTAAGCACCTTACCCGAGAACATATGGCCCACTAGTGGTAGGACCGGGATTCAAATTCAAGGTCAATTAGATGGATGCCTGTGCTTAGAGCAAGTGATCCGAGTAACTCGTTTTCGCAGATTCCGTTTAAATCTTAAGTTTCGTTTCACTGGCTCAGAAATTCATCCACATCTAATGTGCTAATGACCACATCTCCTCCTATCATGAATTTCTGAGGAACGAGTTTAGCAATTAAAGAAATACAGCTTGCTTACTATAAACGAAGTATTTCTTAAGTATACATTACGCAACATAACTGACCTTAAGGCATTCAAGTTCAAGAGGATAGTCATCATCAAGGATCAGTGTCAATTGCAACAGATAATGCTTGTCTAAGATTGTCATTCTTGCTCTAGAAGACATGGGATTGTGGTAACATGCTTATGACCATTAGTAATATTTAGCAGCCAAATCACCTCCCTCTTCCCCGAAATGGTGCTACAAAAACTGAACGGAGCTAGCAAAACAAAACAAAACAAAAACGAATCAACAAGTCATTTGACTTCTCATGTCTGATTTAGACATGGAAATTGTGAAATCAAAAAGTTGCAAAGCATCTCACTTAGAACAGTGTTCTCCCCGTCCTCTGATTTGGTGATAAGTCTGCAGTTATTCTCTAAGAACACCTTCTGGCAAAAAGGTTTGGACGCTACTACACTTACACAGAGTATTGGACCGAGAGACTAGTACAATCTGGCTGGAAAATGTCAGCTAGAGATCATGTGTCGTTTCAAAGGGTCTTACCACTAAGCTTATTTTGGGACAGGTTTCTGCTTCTTTTGTGGCAGTCTACATGGCTTTTGCTACCAGACAGCCTTAGGATCCAGGCGTAGTTCTGGAAGGAGAAACTGCAACGTCTTAGGAAGACTTCTTTCCCGTTTTCCAATGGGAACAATCCCGAGATATGTAAAGGGTAACCACAGCATATGTTTTTTCAGACATGGTCTCTAAGGCAATGAAGGTACTATATAATCTATTGTTTCAGAATGGGGGCAGTGAGAAAGGAGGGAGAGCCAAAGATAATAGGTATAGGATTTAATTTGGGGTAAATTTTAAACTAAAATTTAAATGTTTAAATTATTTATTTCAAATTAATTGAAAATAAGTTAATATAAATTTAAGAAGTGGAGTTTGAGACATGACCAGGGAGTATAGTTTTCCCCTCATTCCTAGATATGAACCGGGTGACTATAAAAGTACCCTGATCCAACTGTCAGGTTCCTGTCAAGAGCATTTTTATCATCTGTGTGGTCCCAGAACGGAATCAGGAAACTGAGCATTTGCTTCTGCTGAGCCCCAACTGAAACTCGGTGTGAAAACTAAAATTCAATCACCTGTAAAGTGGCACTCTTTTGGGACTAGGAGCACAACAAAGCAATCTGTCAATGTTCATTTTAGGACTTTTTTTTCCTCGTTTATATTATGTGACTTAAAATGTGTTTGTGGGTATACTTAAATTAAGTTTCGTTATGTCCACACTGAGTCAAACTACTGTGATTTCAAGGGTACAGCTTAACAGACCAAGTACATTTGGGTACGTTTTGCATAGCAATAACACTAGATTATTACTGTCACATTCACGTTAGACTTATTTGGTCAACAAAGCATGTGCTTTGCTTGTTCAGGGGCCTAAGCAGATGGGGAGGAGCCGCACTTGCAGGGGCAGGTGACAGGCAGGTGACGGGAAGGCTTGACTGAAGAGATGACTACAGTTCCAGCCCAGGGCCAGGGGACGGGATCCTCCACGATCTCTATCCAGCTACAAAGAGGAAAGAAATTTAGGGGAAGCTAACTATGCAAAGTGAAATCGCTTTTTTTCTACCAGTCCTTAGTTCTCACGCATTATCATCACAGGCCTCATGCCAAAAACAAAGATTAGAAAAAGGCCAAACCAAATAGGCTGAGATGGGGGTTTACCAATGTGAGCAGCCCGTGCTGGGCCAGAGAACAGAAACCACAGGGGACTGGCCACAAAGGAGTTCTCAGCCACACTCCTCATCTCTCTTTTAAATCAGTAAAAATACCAAATCACAGCATTTGAGAGTTGGACACAAGGTGTATTTGCTCATTTTTCCAATTAATAAGAAAAGACCATTAAAAAAGTATAGTCTTAAAGTGTCATAGAGTGATTTTTTTCACTTCAGTGGGAAACAGATGAAAATGATTCAATAAGTAGTATCAGGAAAAGGGAGGTGGGCAGCTGGAGGAAAGTAAATCTGGGCTGCTACTCTGTTCCCTGCACCAAAAGAAACTCCATATAATGGAACTATTTAAAAAAATACATGAGGAAAAACTTTTTAGACTCTCAGAGTGGGTAAGACCTACAAGACTGATAGATCTCACCATACAAAACTTAAAGTTTGCACGTGATAACTTACACAAAAACAAAAACAAATGATAACACATGATGGAAAATGACTAATTTCCTTAATATCGAAAGAATATTTACAAATCAAGAGGAAGAAGACCATAATGCACTAGGAAGTGGGCAAACATAAACAGAATTCACAGGGGAAAAAAATACCAATGGCCTTAAAAATATACAGTAAGAGGCTAAACTTCACTCAAAGGAAAAACACTCAGTAAAAACCACAGGACACAGATTTTTCACTTAGATTGTTAAAGATCAAAAGGTTGGTCGGAAATCAGGGCAGTCACACTGCTATGGTATTAAACTGGTAAAATCTGTTTGGAAGGCGATTCAGCAGCTACTGTCTAAGCGTAGCTACTGTCTGACCTGGCAGCCCGCCCTCTTCAGGAGTGCGTGCGGTAGATGCACAGAGTCGCTAAGATGCAGCTATGGAGAAGGACGTTTCATGGCTGCACCGTTTACAGTAGTAAGACTGGAAACGGCTAAACTGACCAGCGGTAAGTCTGAAATAACTACGGTGCTCCAGGACAATGGAATATTACTGCAGCACGAGGCGGAATGAAGCAGAGCTAACTCTACTTCTGTGAAACAATCTAAGAATCACCATTTTAGAGAAAAATGAAAGGTGTAGAGTATACGAATTTATGGAAAACACGGTAGGGTGGGTGAATATACATACTCACATACACTAGCTCAGTGGTTCTCATGTGGGATTCCCAGGCCAGCAAGAGCAGCATCTGGAAACTTTTAGAAATGCAAAATTATTGGGCTCCACTCAGATCTACTAACTTGGTACTTCTGGGGGAAAAGATCCAGCAATCTGTGTTTTAATAACCCTCTAAGTAATCCTGATGCATGCTCAAGTTTGAGAACTATTATGCTATCTTTAAAGATACCCAGAAAACTGGTAACAGCTGTTACTCTGGAGAAAAGAAACAGGAGATAAGGAATAGAATGAGGGAGAGACTTTTCGCTTGGTACGTTGGCCCTTCTTCTCCATGCATATGTGTCACCTATTTTAAATAAAAAATTAACAATCAGAACCTGCCACTTTGATCCAAAATGAACAGGAAATGAGCTCAGTGCTTCTGAAAAACTGAATTAGGTTTTGGTTTACAGCACGATTCTTAAAAGAAATAATGACCTATTTCAGACCAAGATTTCAATGCAGAAGATAAAGCATATCTATAAATGACCATGTACGGTTTGGCATAGCAGAGCCTAAGTCTGGTGATAATGAATTTGTTTTTTATTGAACTGAGGTTTTATAAAGGAGGAAAACCTTTTTAGAGGTTTTATTCATATGAGGCAGATTACCCTAATTGTAGAGAGTAATAACAATTAAAAACCCAAAATAAAGGCAAAGACAAAGGGAAAAATTGAACATTTTTTTTTAAAAAAAGCACAAAAACCCTACATACTAAAATTGTACACATCAAGTATTGGTCCAATCTTATACCAATCTATTTACAATTAAACAGCACCATGGTTTTCTTACCTAGGTTAGTTAAACATGCCCAGAAAATTGTTATTATTCAAAGTATATGTTCCTTAAAATAAACTCTTGAGAGCTCAAATCCTCGACAGACAAAAAGACCTTTTATCAACCATAAATTACTTATATAGCCAAATTTACTTAAGAAAAATAGATTTGAACACTTTTTTCCAGTTAACAAACTTTGAGAGATGTTGCTATTCGATGTGACACACAAATTAACAAAAGCTTTTTGATGAAAGGGCATTATATTGAAATACCCTCATACACCTCCACCTCCATATATAAAAATACTCCTTTGGAATTAATGCTGCTTTATCCTCTTGAATTTAGATTTAATCGTCATCAAACCTAAATTAAATGTAGCCACAATCTTTAAAACAATTGCGTGAATAGGCGACGTAGTTAAAGCTCTCAGAAAAATGGTGTTACAATTATAAATATTGAATCTAACAGGCTATAGGAAGTGTAATACCGTTTTAAACATTACATTTAAACTAATTAGCAACTTCATTTTGCTATTTAAATTAATAATGGTGCTTCACATCCAAATAGGTATGGAGGTTTGATAATTTCCCAACTGCAAACAGTGGTAAGTGCCTTCCTCCTCTACTTTTCCATCTCATGGACAATCAGGGGTACGGGGATCATGTGGCAGCCCACCTCTTATGGAACCGAACCAACCTTGAAAAGGCTCCAAATTAAATATCCTCAGTAGCTTGACTCCAGTCACAGTACAAAAGAATCAGGTTATCTTACCAGATTTTTCAGTCCTCTATAAATGAATTTGCAGATGGTTCTTAATTTGCCTCTTTGCTAGGAAAGATGAGAGAGGAAAATTATCATCCACCATACCTACGGTAACCGTGAACTGGAAAGCACTGAAGTATCAAGCAACATTTCACCATTTGGTTTCACGGCTGATGTCTAAGTGATGTCAGTAAATCTTTCACCTTAGTAAATTACGAGTTGAAATTTTCTCTAGCAGACTGAAAATAGGCACAATTCTCCCAGGCACAGAATGGTTTTCCTCACACACTTGCTGCAGATTAGGGAGAAGAGAGAATTACTTTATTATGCAACAGCGGGAGTGGCCGTGCGTGATCCCTCGCGCTTCCTGGCCCAGTGTTCATTCATTTGGGGGCACAGTTAGCTGAAACGTTCCAAGCAGAGTAGGGAGAACTAAGGCTTATATAGTACTGACCTTCTAAGCCTGGACGTGAAAAGAGCTTCGTTATTTAGACATTTCAAAATGCCTACGCAGTAAGAGGACAAGAGACTTTTCAACTGAATACCAGCTGAAATCAGAGATCTGATTGCATTGACTACATTATTGCCTAGTGTTCCAGAAGGGGGCCTGCCACCAACGTGTGGCAAGGCACCGAAACTTGGTGTGAATGTAAATAAAGAGCTCGACATGTGGGGATGGGGAAAGCAATACTGAGACAGAATCTGCCGGTCTCTGATCCGTTACGGCTAAATACTAACTGAGCAAAGAAGTAAGACCAGAGTAGAAGTGAACCTCAAATACTGCTCCTTCCAGTTTCCATTTCAGAAAGCTCAAGTTTTATGACTGTTATTGATGATTTCTGGAAATTAAATTTATTTTTATAAAAATTTTGTATTCACAAGGTGCTTGGTGCTGTTTTTCATGGATGCAATGTTCTATTTACAGTCCAAATCATTTAAATACAGCCATTACATAGTTGCTGGGTGTTTTAAAATAAATGGTTATCTATTTCTTAACTGCCCCTCGAATCAGAAATTATAATTACATGAGTCTCAAAGGCTAGCTCTTTGTGTTTTATTAATTATTTTTGTTGGTCTCCATCACAGATGGAATTTTTCACTGGTAATTCCTCAGAATGAAACCCATTCATACGGAATTCAGAGCAGTAAAAATAAATTTCACGCCACAGAGTAGGCAATGACAATAAAAAGGAGTGGGAGGGGTCTGGAAACCCGCCAACAGGACCAGCTCAGTTCTCGACTGGTGTCGGGTTTTGCAGAGGTTGGCTCATTATAACCTGTACGACATAGTCCTTTGGGATCTTCAGCTCCTCCAACTTCATTTTGTCAGTGAGAGGTCTGCCGGAAAAGAACCACCGCTGACCACTCGGCTCCACTCCTTCCGCTGCGTGGAGCCGCCTCTTCATGTGGTACACTGTGTCTGTGCTGCGGACCCCAAGTTTGAGGTCTCTGCCAGTGGAGAGGCGCAAACGCAGCTGACATTCATACCCAGAATTGGGAGGTGGCTCAGGAATATCCAGAGTCTCTATGTCGCTCTTTTCTTCTATCATGTTGATTGGTGGTGCCAAGCAGTAGACGGGGAGCTGGTATCTGTTTCCCAGTTCATCGTAGCACTCGGTCAGTGCACCTTCAGGAAGAAGATATGATTGAGAGTTTTATCTAAACGAATGCACTGTTGTTTACCCCTTGCAAAATGTTCAAGCATCTCTTGCTAGCTTGCCACTGTAGAGAAAAAGATTAAAATAAGGCCGATCACTGCCAACTGACCATCGATAATGATCGCTAAGGCCCATGACCAATTATTTGAGTGTTCATCTAATTTCACATTAACCAGGACCCTAGCTCCTCACCCTCACCTCTTCTAAGCCATTTCATATCTAATTCACATTCATTAAAAGAAAGCACACAAAATTCAAATTTACAAATATCACTAATGCTTAGACCAAATTAAGGGAAGATTCAAACTGCATTGGGATCTTTTTAAGAATCGGCTTCCTTAAAAAAAGCAAAAAACTATCTCTTAAGGCCAACTTCCCACAACGTAGTGGTCTAGAGCAGTTTTCATAGTGCCCAGACTTTCTAAGCTGAAGTACTTGGCCAGAGTCTTAGTTCAAGGAGAACACAACCTAGAGATGCCTCTGGATCACGGTTTATAAGAACTTCATTTGCACAATTACTCAGAAATGAGTGAGGTGTTTCATTTAACCCCCATCAGTCATTCTGTTACAGAAAAGCTATGGGTTAAAAAGAAAGAACAAGTCACCAGGGATGCACATGCACAGAGAAAAGGCCTCAGAATGAAAAAAACCCTGCCGACACCTTGATCTTGGACTTCTAGCCCCTAGAACTGTGAGAAAGAAATGTCTGTTGTTTAAAAAAAGTGGGGGGAGAGACAAAAGGGCTGTATGAAGGGCTCAGAGGAAGGAGAAACGCATTTATGGTTTAAAAGAAGGTATTAATAACTACGGTTTTAATAAAGCATTAACTGCATTATAATCACCAGGATTTCCCCCTGGGAAGCTTGAAAGCATACTTAATGAACGTTTTTTTATAAGGTTATTCATAATGTGTCCTTTGCTCAAGCTAGAACATTAAGGTCAGCTGATTTTCAGTTTGGATAAAACACAAAAACATCTACCATATTCAAAAACACTTAAACGTGGCCTAATAAATATGGGGAGCGGGACACTGAGAAACGCTTACCAATGAACAAATAAGTTAATCAACTGATCTCTGTGGTCATTATCAACAGGCTGAAAATACAAAGCATCGGAAATGAGACCGGAACCGTGGGTTCGATCAGGTACACCTTCTAGGTACATAATAGGGGCTGTGCTGAGAGCTAAGTCACGAAGCATAACACACGTGAAGCATAACACATGTGAAGCTCCCCGCTCCTGTTTCAAGATACTGCTCAGCCCAGGCTGTTCACTAATTAATCTGAACGCTGCCATGGCACTGGAGAAATGGATATAGTTGTGAGCAGCAGCAGTTTGCCACACTAGTAACCATCACACTGCAGTCCCAACATTATTTATAAAAAGAGGTGGAGTCATTTGTGTCAACTTCACTGTTTATATACTGTATTAGCCTAGTCCTGAGGCACAGAAAGCTACCAGTGCCTTTCAGATGGGCTGGCCATCGGGAGAACAGGAAGAGAAAGTGGAGAGTTCACTAAAGACATCTTCAGATACATATCCCAAAGACCGGGGGCCACGGCAGGCTGACAGGTTTGAGAGCATACTTACATAACTGTGCTGCTAGAAAACCATTCTCTTAGAGAGGCCTCATTCCAAATCATTACTTTTGGAATCAGGAAACCAAGATGAAATTCCAAATCTTGTTATTAACTAGCTGTACAGCCTTAAGCAAGATTCTTTAATCTGAAATACCCTTCTCAATCAGCAAAATGAGGCAGGGTCAAATTGACCTCTAAAGTGGTGTCCAGGTCACACAGATGCTTCTTCATTTTCATGTACCGTGACAGAAAACAGCAGGACTGCAAACCATAGCAGTCCAAGTGCAGGCAGAAAGGTGTCTTTACACGCGTAGGCTCGCTAGAAACCAGGGTGAGGTGTCACGGCAGTCTGTGCACTGTGCTCACACAGTAGTGCATGCCAATCTCAACACGCACATACAATCTAATAGGCACTGGGCTCTTCCTAGATCTGAATGCTCACTCCTCCAGCACAATGAAAAGCCTACTCTTTCCTTCTGCCCTTCAGCCCAGCAAGGCAGGGGTTCAGTTTTCACATCTCAAATGGGTGAGAATAAAAACTCCAAGGAACAGGTACAGCCAGACAGCTTATCTTCTTATTCCAGCTCAGGTAGAGCTCCCATCTATCTATAATGCTGGAAATAAGCTATCCAGCATCCGTATTACTTAGAAGCTCTCATATTTCATTTAACAAAGTTTTCTGGTTTATGTACTCATCCTTACTTCTGCCTGTCGAATTATAATCTGAGTTATAAATATGCTCTAGTTTTAAAGTAAAAATTAAACAGGGAAAAAATCCAGACCATGAAGCATGATTTAATTACATTTTTGGGCTATAGTTTTAAATATCTGGGAACATAAGGTATCAATAAAAATGAGCTCTGCTTACAACATAGCCCATAGCTGAATATACTCCAGAATTATATATTCAGAGCGGAATGGCTCCTTTGTAGGCCCAACCTCTTTTTAATAATATACTCCCAACTTCCTACTATCTACTGGCTCCATATCTCTTTATTAAAGAAAAAACTGCTCCACTGATAGTGACCTCCATCACACCACCTCTTTAGGACTTCACAAAGATCTCCAGGAAACAATCCTCACATTCCACAGAATCGCTGCACGAACATTTATTAAACACCTAGAATCGTACAGGGCATATCACTGGCACTGAGGGGAGGTTGTCCTTGAGCCCCAGGAAATGAAAATCAAGGTGAGCAGACACAACAGACCCACCGAAGATTTAAGTACAAATTTGATATGCTAAAAATCAAATGTAGAAGCTGAGGTATCACACACGTGACTAGAGCTGGTACAGTCAAGGAGAAGTTCTGTAGAAATCGTGTGTTCTGGGCATGACACAGAACACAAATGAAAGACATCCCAAGAAATATGAATGATAAGGAAATGAGAACGAGTACAACCTGAGTAGAGAACAGCAAGTGGCTTTGTTGAGGGGGAACATAGATTCGATGATGTAAAATTGCTAACTAGACAGCAATAGTGAGAACCTGACAGCAGAGTTCAGGAGCTGAGGCTGAACACGACGAGAGCTGACCAGAGGCAGCCGATGCAGGTGCACGAGTCGCACGTCCAGTAAATACTGAGGGCCCATCACGTGCCAAGCAATGTTCCAAGAAATAAGGTTATGTTAATGAACAAGACAAAGCCTGGAGATGATTTTATCATCTGTGTGAAGAGAGAATGACTGACTAGGTATCAGGGGACCTGCTCAAATGTTTGCCTGACTATGGCAATGGAAGGAGATGGACCTGAGGGGATCAATGGTAACTGGCAGGACCTAATGATAGGTTATGCGTGATGGAAAACAAAAAAGAAAGAATCACCTAAATAACAATGAGTGACAGAGAACTGAAGTTACTAGTCTTTGCTTACTGTCACCTGTGTCAGGTTGTGAGGTAACCTCGGTTGAATTATCTGCGGGTAACTGAAGAAGCATAGTCCTGGGAAAAGGGTAAAAGCAGTTTGTAGAGGAATAATTTCAAATGAAGAAGTTTAAACATAAAAGCAAACACTTAAGAGCGCTGACTACTGAATCTGTATGAGATGATGGGTGTTAAATAAGCTTCTTGTGATAACCATTTCACAATGTATGTAAGTCAGACCATCACGCTGTACACCTTAAACTTACAGAGTGATACAAGTCAATTATATCTTAATAAAACTGAAAAAGAAGAGATTACTAGCTGCAGCTGTCTAAGCACTTTACATACATTAACATTTAATCCTCGCAACAGCCCTATAAGTTAAGTCTTTATACTCCTTTTATAAATGGGAAAATCGGAGCAGAAAGAAGTAACTTGTCCAGGGTCACAGACGGTAAGTGACAGAGTGAAATAGTCTGAGTCCTGAAGAAGTAAATGTATAACAGAGGGATGAGACTACAGAGCTTGGCTCCCGGGTGAGTGATATGGTTAATGAAAAGGAGGAAATGCGATTGGAAAATTAAAAAAGGCAGATGACAAATACAAGAGGAATGATAAACCAAATATGAATGACAAGGAGCAAACAAGCAACAGTCCAAATGCAGCCCAACAACATATTTGCCAGTGATGTCAGCAACAGGTCAAAGAAAGGGGACCTGGAAGATGAGGCAAAAGAAAATGGTGACTAAGAGAAGCTTCAGTGCTGTGAGGCCACCACATGTAATGACAAATGGACATGCTACTGTTATTGTTTCGTCTACGATATTTATGAAGAATGTGCAAAAAACAGGGCGAGTTTAAAGATGGAGAGTTTTGCTTTAATGAAACCCTGATTTTAAGCACAAAGGGAAAGGAACGACTCTAAAAGATGGTAACGTGGGGATTTTTCCACCTTTCCAAAATCACTTTCCTCTGAGTTTTCATTCGCAATTTATAAAAGGTTTCGGTCATCCCCACCGGCCACTCAGGGAGCATCAGAGTTCATTCAGCGAGTCTTCACTAGCTCTAAAGGCATCCTAGCCAGGCCTGCTCACACTGCTCACCAAACATCCCCAGTGGAAGGACACTCTCTTGGCTTTTTTTTCCCTACTTCTCACAGACCCACCGTAGACCTTGAGACCCGGCAGAGACAGATGGCCACCGGGACAGATGACTGCCAGGGCACCGCCTCCCAGGGCAGGAAGCCCTGAACGCTCCCCAAGGTAGGGAGAAAGCTGCCAAGACTCCACCTTCTGTTCTGGTTTCATACATAACTTCCTGCAGTTGCTTTTATTTATCTTCTGTCTATATGACTGGCTGGCTCAGAGGTTCTATTTTCCTTGGTCAACTGTTTTATATGGCTCTTTTTAATTAGGCTGCAAAATACTTTACAAGAGTATAAAGATAAAACTAAATTACATGCCAAATAATAAAAATACCTTTACTAAATGCCAGAAAGTCTAACACTTTACTCTTTCTCAAGCATTCTTTCAAGTTAAAAAGAAAAATTGCTTTTTGCGGATTCAAAGGCCTCACCCCTTATTTCTCTGTTCAGTCCTATAAGAGTACAGCTCAGTCTTTTAAAATTTTCACCACATGAGATTTGTACAGCTCCATGAACAAATTTGTAGAAGTTAAAAACCAATTTTTGCTTAAGAAAGCTTCTGGGGATATGAAAATATTGTGGTGGTTTCACAAATTACACATGTCAAAGTTGATCCAATGCACACTTCAAATACATGCTGTTTTGCATACTTCAGTATATCTCAATACAGATGAAAATTTTAGTATTTAAAATACATGGGCAATCTCGTATTGAAAACTGCCTTCCCAAAATTAAGCGAGTAGCGTCCTGGAACCGTAAGGCTTTTGTCACATTGAGGGTTTCTTCCAAAGCCTATGGAAATGTCACCTTTATTCCTGACTTTCTTTTCTAACTGACCCAGAAGGCATGAACTCTTTCTCCTATGGCAGAAGAAAAGAAGGCCTAAGCACACTGAGTTGGACACAGTTAAAAAAGACAAGAACACAAAAAAAAGAATGGAAGGAGCGGAAGAGAGGTTAGACCTGTCATTCAGACAACCCCTGATGGAAGAACAGCGACTGGAGGAGCAGTGACTGTGGGAAGGAGCGGTGGCTTTGGAGTCAATCACGCCCAGACTGTAATTTAGATCCTAATTTTGGACAAATTCACTCTGTTTCCTTGAGGATTACAGTATCTACCTCAGAAAGTTTTTCTAAGGATTACATAAGAATACACATGCAAAATTGCCTAATATATAATAAATACAGCAAAAATCCTCAATAATGTCGCTTCCCTTGTCCCACAAGTTTTAAACCTCAGAACCAGGCTCATGCGGGAGAGCTCGCCACTAGGAATATCACAAAGGATCAAAGTTGCGTAAAGTCTGAGGCCGCTGCATTCTGCTTCATGGGATTCTCTACGAACCTGAATAACAATAACGTCCCAAGGGCCATAAGTACCCTTCATCCTGATCTCATGAGCAGTCTTTCAGGATGAACAAAGTACAGACTCTCTCATGCAAACGCTTTGCTGGGAACGATATGAGGCTTCTATCTGGTCGTCAAGCTTTAGGAGAAGAAAGTTTAGCTCTCTAGTTCCACCAAATTGGCCGTTAAGACTAGCATTCAAAAGCACAAAACTGGCCGTCTCCTCCAGCAAGCGGAGGTACGAAGCGGCTTAGCTTGTGTGTACTGCTACAGTCATATGACGGTTAGACCATGATTAAGAGCTTAGGAAACATTTTGCCACATTTCTAAGGGGACACTGATCTTTAATTCCAGCTCTTTAAAAGGGACAGAGGAACAGACCAGAAGCACTTGGACACGGTGGTTTATTTAAAGCTGACCTGGCTTTACAGAAGGGGGTGGAACATACCTCCTGGGACCAGGTCAGAAGCCCTGCTCTCCCTCCAGCCCCCGCGCCCAGAGGCAGAGGAAGGAGGCCTTCTGCAGAGACCAGCCTGTGACTCAGGGGCGGCCCCCACCTCAGCTATTTCAGGGCCTTTGTTCCTCCAACTGAAGAAAAACGGTGACGGCAGCAGAGGAGTGGATAACTTCACATTTTATAATCTCAAATCACTTTTGTTTCTTTGGGGAGAGGAAAAAGATATAATAATTAATTTATGATTACTCAGTCACCAGATCCTTTGCTAAGGCTCAGTTTCATGTTTAAATACAACAGTCTGGTGAAAATCCTGTCTACCATGTATGTGAAATACATCTTCATCTTTCGTTCCTAAGCTTTACGTTCATGAGTTAATTTACCAATTATCAAATGACAAATTTTTATAGGGACCTTTAAAGAAACCAGAATTCATGGCCTGCTTCTTCATAGGCCCTCTAACACACCTGAGGGAAACAGAAACAAGGCCTATACAAATGCATTTCCTGCCTATACCTGTCTCAGAGAATCCTTGTTTCTCTTTAGTATTAACAAAAGATATATCATTTTAAAGTACAGTTGACCCTTGGACAACGTGGAGGTTAGGGGCACCAATCCCCTCACCCCACACCGCCATGCAGTCAAAAATCCACGTTATTTGACACCTCAAAAGTTTTACTAATAGCTTACTGTTGACATAGTCTATTAACACATATTTTACATGTCATATGTACTATATACTAGTTTCTTACAATAAACTAAAGAAAATGTTAAGAAAATCACAAATGAAAATACATTTAAAGTATTTATTGAAAAAAATCTATATATAAATGCACCTGTGCAGTTCGAACCTATGTTGTTCAAGGGTCAACAATATTCTATATTCTATATAGCAGCGGTCCCCAACCTTTGTGGCACCAGGGTGCTCCTATGAAATCTAACTAATGCCTGATGATCTGAGGCGGAGCTGAGGCGGTGATGCTGGCGCTGGGGAGCGGCTGCAGATACAGATGAAGCTTCGCTCCCTCACCCGCCGCTCACCTCCTGCTATGCGGCCTGGTTCCTACCAGGCCACCAACTGGTACCGGCCTGGGGGCTGGGAACCCCTGCTATATAGTGTGGGAGGGACCTAAAATTAACATTAGACATAAAATTAACCTTGAAGATTACTTGTGCAGTCACTTCACAGAAAACAAACATGAAATGTTTAAGCTGCTTTCGTTAGATTCAGGACTTCAGTTCAAAATCCCGATTCCATGACTTACACCTTAGAAAAATGACGTAATCTCTCTGTGCTTCAGTTTTTTCATCTGTTTCAAAGGGGGGCTGTTGGAGCTCATTATTACAGGCATGAGAATTAAATAACATCTATTCAAACATGAATTATTAGTATCTTATTATTTTTGATTCTCAGTCCAACTTAAGTGTTCTTTCATCATGTTGGCTCCCTTATACATAAAAATGCCCTATTTATGCTATTTATAAGTCCCTTCGTTTTTAAAATCTTAAATTAACATAGTTTAATTTAGTCACATTTGATATTTTGAGATAAGACCAGGAAGAAAAGTGGGGAGGAATTCTGGGCAATGCCTATTCCACCTATATTTTGAAGGTGATTAAAAAAAATGTTGAGTTTTTAATAATTACCTTTTTCTACCTCCCGTATTCCTCAGCATGAAAAGGGACAAAAGAAACAGGCCTTGAAAAGCCCAAATGATGAACCGCCAGTGTTTACCCACAAGAAGTAAACAGAATAATGTTGGAGTTAAGTCTTCAAGTATGAGAAAAGTAAGTAATAGCGAGCAGCTACTCCTCCTATACGAGGAAGGATAAGAGGGGGCGGCTTTTACATTTGAATTGCAGGGAGATGGAAAACACATTAATTGTAGATGCTAAAGGAATAAGAACAACACTTCTTAAAAATTAGAAGGTAGGTAAAGGGAGCAGACAATTTTTAAAATCTTTTTTATCTTCTATGTAGTAATTCTAAAAAGGATTAAATCTGCATCTTTAAAAGATAAAACAGATACTGGGTTTCAACAAGTTTTAACTGAAAATTACTGAAACAGTTACCATGAACCAAACTCTGTGAAACTGAAAATAACTACCACTTTTTTTTACCCTGTTCATGCTAATTTGGGCAAGTCTTCATCTATAACCTGGTGTCACTGGGAAAACATATTTAGGAATTTTTTTAAGGATTTTTAGGTAATGGCAAAATAACAATCATAGAAAAAGGAAATAAGTTCTTTAAGAAATTTAAGACCATGAGTAAAAAAATGCTGTGTAAATCATGAAAAATAAAGCTCTTCTAGGACAGGGAGGCTGTGCAAAAGCGGTACCAGATATCCAATAAAATCATCCAGGAAGCTTTTTCCAAAGTGAAAATATATGCACATGTATGAAATTACTAGGTAGTTATGACACCAACTTCGCTCTTAATCCCTATTGCCATTTGAGAATAATGAACTAAAGAATTATTATTGATAGTCATTGAGGGAGATAATTAAAAAGTACACAATTATTTTGTGCTTGGACAAGGCAGGACTATAATGAGTATGACCTCATGACTGGAACTGAGACAAAAACATAATTATCAATGGAACCACTATAAAAAAAAGAAAAGGAGGAGGAAACACGGGGAAAGGGGTGTTTTGGTTGTTTCCTTTATCATCACATAGGCAAAACGGCCATTGACAAATACATAATTTTTGTGTATGTCACACTGATACTAAATACGATTTAAACCAAAAAGGACATAATTCTTACTTATTTTGAGCACATGATCTAAAATAACAGATGACACAGATAGTACAAGACATATACAAACACAAAGACATTTTCAGAGTCTTCAAACTTTAAAGAGCTTTTTATAGTATGTATATTAGTGAAGATAATATAAATAAGGTTGAGATAATAAAAAGATTATAGGAAGAGGATGAGATGAAAACAAGAAAGGACACTTGACTGAAGAAAGCTTAGAAAGGAATATACATCCCAGGATCTCTTCAGATTGTAAATCTATGATCAATTCAATCCTCTTATGGATAATGCTGACAGATGTAGATAAAGAGGTTAAGGATGGATCAGGTATGGGAGTGATGCTAAACTATGTCCTCACTGTTCTGATGTCTATTAATAAATCTACTACTACTGTTGACATTGAATCAACACAGTCTCAAAACTCCATTAGGCATATGCCCGAGGCAGAGTCCCCTAAAAGCCAAGGATGTTACCAGTAGACAATACATCCAAGAAATGATCAAAATTTATAATTAAAGATTTTGGTGCAAGGAATTTACTTGTTAATGTCAGAATTCAAGACATATAATCATCAGCACTATTTATTGTTTTTGGACTATGATAAGCAATTTACATGTGTTATTATCACATTTAATACATACAACCACCCTATAAGGTAGGCGGTTATAATCCATATTTTACAGATGAGAGAACTGAGGCTTATAAGTGATTTGCCTAAAGTCACATAGCTGTAAGAAATACGGTAGAGGCAGGAAGTAAGGCTAGGTCTGATATGAAAGCCTGAGCTAAACCACCGCTAAAGTCTATGCAACATTTTAAACTAAAAATAGTTAAGTACTTTGGGATGTTTAGAGAGTAACACAAAATGTGTCCCAAGTAAAATTTCAGATATGTAATTACACCGAAAAGATGGAAGGGATCAAGATCACTGAGTAGGTGTGGGTAAAAGCACATAACTAAATAGTTAAGTTAGAGTAGATATAGAACACAATTCAAAAGTCCACCTAAGAAATACTATTGATAAGTTTCAGGTGTGAACAAGAGAATTCAATCAAGAGACCCAATAACAATAATATTAATACCCAGAAAATGATTATAGAGCTTTGAAAGATGAAAGCTCAGACGTGTTTCACGCTAATGCAGAAAATAGTCCTTAAACACAGAAGGAGACTCTTCCCGTAAGCGGCCTGAGGTGACCTCCGAAAATGGTTCGCTATTCACTTGACCCAGAAAATCCCGCAAAATTATGCAAATCAAGAGGTTCAAATCTTTGCGTTCACTTTAAGAACGCTTGTGAAACTGCCCAGGTCATCAAGGGTATGCATATCCAAAACGCCACCAAGTATCTGTCACTTTACAGAAGCAATGTGTGCCAGTCCGCTCTTACAATGGTGCAGTTGGTAGGTGTGCCCAGGACAAACGATAGGGCTGGACGCAGGGTTGGTGGCCTAAAGAGAGTGCTGAATTTCTGCTACACATGCTTAAAAATAGAGAGTAATGCTGGACTTAAGGTTTAGATGTACATTCTCTGGTCACATCCAGGTGAACGAAACCCCCAAGACGCAGCACAGAACTTACAGAGCTCATGGGCGGACGAACCCCCTACATGAGTTCTCCCTGCCACACTGAGATGATCCTCTCTGAAAAAGAGCAGACTTTTCCTAAACCAGAAGAAGAGCTTGCACAGAATAAGATCTCCCAGAAGAAACTGAAGAAAGAAAAACTTATGACCTGGAAGTAAATTTAGCATTAAATAAATGCTAATAAAAGTAAAAGCAGGGAAAAAAAAACATGGAAGGGAAGCAGAAGATTATCCAAAGCTCTCAAATTTCCAAGAGTAAGTCTCCCTAACCTGTGAGCTGGTGGGGCTGCCACCAACGTTACTTTCCTTGGCAGGTCACAAAGATAAGCAGAAATGAGGGGCTGGAGTCTTTGGAAATCTGAGCCCACATCCAGTAGGAAATGCATGGACTCCGCCTTCCATGAAACAGCTACTTTGCCTACATGAACTTGTAAACGAGGCCACAATTTACAACACAACCAGACATTCCTATAGGTAACTATGGTAAGTAGAAAGTAATGAAGACAAAGTTGCAAGGTTCTGGACCTCAGGCTTCTAAATAAGACAATCTCAGATCAACGACTCTTCTGCTCCCCCCCGACCCCCACTCCCAAGTGCAGGTCTACACACATATATTCTGCTTTAAAAAATACAGGATCTAGGCATTAAAAAGAGGATGATAATGCTCGTTTCAGCAGCACATATACTAAAAAGAGGATGATAAAACTATTTGTAAAGGAAGGCCCTTCCCTTTATATTATACAAAGTTAGTATTTGGAGACAAATTATAGAACCGAAAAAAGGTAATGGAGCAGGATGATGTCCACCCCAATCATATGAGAGGTAAAGCATTCAGAGACTATCCATGAAAACAGGGTCTAGAGTCATACCGAAATAGGATTCCGTTACACATTTTTTAGTGTGGAAGGGATCCTTTTTATACTTGTGTAGAAAAAGTGATCTATATACGGTGGGGGTTCAATATATACTAACAAAAGCCATGCTAATAAGCTTTCATAATAAAGAACAAGACAGCTATGAAATATATTTTTTAAAAAGTTTCTTGGAAGCACAGTTAATTCTGAAAATTAATAGAGATTGGAAAATTGACTTTTATTTGAAAAAGAGTCAAAAGACATAAAGCAGATGATTAAACAGTGAAAAGCACTATTCCTCTGAAAATGTGACAGACTGAAAAAGAAACAATGAAGGTATGATAATGAATAGAAAACAATGAATGCACACAGGTGAATATATAGGGGGCTAACAAGACAACTGAGAAAAATATTAGCTTGAAAAATTGAAGAGAAAAATAAATTTATAAATACAGTAACCACAAGAACAAAGAATATAAAGTTAACACCTAAATCTCAGTATAGCATGAAAATTTTGTATGTGTGTCTAATAAGGAGACCAAGCTGGAGGACGTGCATGGGTCCAGCATACACGTCTCCCTGGAAACAGTCAAAGCGTACGGTGGTCTGCAGGGTCACATACCTAAGCAAAGGAGAGAGGCTTCTAATAACGCTCAAGGCTACGATCAGAAAACTGGCCTTAAGAACCCTTGAGACTCACTCCTGAGTTTAGGTTTGTTCGTTAAGCTAAAAATGGGCTTGATGGGAAAGTATAACAACTGAAGGGGCATCCACTGAGTCTCTACAGCTTCTGAGATCTAAATTGGGGACCACCTCTCTAGTGCTGGGAGGAACCAGTGAAGTAGAAGCTCTAAAAGAATGGGGAGGAACCTTAACGGAGAACTAGGTTATACAGAAATTAGAAAACACAGGTTAACAAGAGCTCTCTTTCTTGAGATTAAAAATATTTTAAAAACATAATAAAATACAGACATACAAAGTAAACCCATCTCCAGCTGAAAGCTATAGAAAGAAGCAAAGGGAAATGTTCCTCTTTGCTACATTAAAAAGAAAAAGAGGTAGAATAATGCAGAGCAACAAAAATGAACATTTCCCATTTGGTTTCTTGCCATTAGAAACGAGCTGATAGCGTTCCCCTTTGTCCTCGAGGACCACCTACCATGTGGTAATGTTATGTTTGCACCATCAATGATTGCTTGTGCCAGTTCATGATCATTGCTCTCAAAAGCATGTGCTGCAGCCTTCAAGGCATCCCAAATCTCTTTACGGCCTTCAAAAGCTGGTGCAGTATCCCAAAATTCGTCCCTCTTGCTGCGCAATTGTCCATCTGTCATGGGATAATCGCTTTTCCATTTGGGTTTCTCCTTTTTCAAAGGCTGGTTACGACCTAAAGCAACTGAGAAGAAAAATAAAAGGCTGACATCAAGACCAAAATTTACAAAAGATGTATTAAATATTATCTGGTCATTCTTCTTTGATTTTCATCAAAATTATGGCTAGAAGTTTGCCTACTAGCTAATTTTTGCATTCCGAAATTCCCCTAGCCTATTTCAGAACTCCAAGAACACGTGAGACAGTAGATGGCTCTATCCGAAACTTCCAGTGACATGTTAACAGTTCTTTTCCACTTCTCCAAAGGGTGATTTAAAAATTTACCTAGAAAAATAGTAATGTGTTTCACCAGACAATGATGACAGGATTTCAAAAGAGTCAAAGAATGCCATAAAAGAGCTACTTTAACAGGTGAGATACTAGGAAAAACCAAATGGCCACAGTAGCTTGAATCTCATGACCCTTGGACATATGAAGCTAGAAAGTAGGAACTGAGAAATGCCAGACTGAAGACGCTCTGCAGCGTCCAGAGAACAGCTAACTGCCAGCCCCGCCCTCGAGGAAACCGGATGATAGGAAGGCTTCCTCTTGCATCTCCCTCTGCATTTTGGTCAAGGAACTGTGAATGAATGCCTTTATCTAAAACTGAAACAGGAGCTCATTTAGGAAGGGGTGCGGGAGAGGGATAGGATCAGTGCTTCATTCTTTGGAGAAACTAGGATTGGAACAGGTGACCCTGATACTAGGCCAAGGGAGAAGCTCCCGACCACAAGGAGCAGAAAACCACAACACCTGACTCTACTTTCAATCCAGGAGGAGAAGGAAAAAGAGGGCAAGAGTCCACTCCTGTTTTGCCCTAAGTAACAGCATGGCTCCTTAGATAATGTCACGTAGTGGTAGAGCTAGAAGTCGGATGCGGCTTCTTTGCATCCAGATACTTACCTGGCACATAATCACTGATCTCATACTGACACACAGAGCCGTTCTCATCTAATACAGTGCCATAGAAAAGAAATAGTTTGATAGATGGAAGAATAGGCAAAAAGAAAATCGAAGCTCGATAGAATGTTGGGCAAGAGTGGGTGGGAAGTAAATGACAGAGCAGGTGGGAAGGAGAGGGTGTGCGTCAAAATTCAATGTTCTATATTTAATTGTAGGAAGAACACTAATTTAAAAGAAATGACTCCCAAAATGGTTCTAAAGAATCCATGATATTAACCACGCCTTCACTGGCCCAGGGCCAAATAAAATTTGAGCTTTTCATCACAGAAATAAAATGAAATGATTCCAGCCCTGGGCGATCTCTACGTTCCCAGATGACGAGACCAACTAACGCTGCGATGTGTATCTGGTTCGACACCTGGATAGACCCGTGCTCCCTTCACCCCATCTGGCCAGTTCATCTCAAGAAGTGCACATCGGGTCCCATCCTCTCGCCGTCAGAGCAGCCCACCATGCCACCGCCAGCTGTTTTTCTCTTAAAACACTCAGTATTTTGACTCACTGTACTTTTTGGCTAACTTGTCCTAGTGACATGCAAACCAGTTGAGCTCTTAAAGGGTATAGATAGCAGAGTGAGAAAACTGTCTATTTAGTAGCCGAGCTAGAAATAAACCCAAGTCTCCCTATTTAAAAATATTTACTGAGTGTCCACACTAGAGATCTGCATATCAGGTTTAATTCAAATGCAAGAAACACAATCTATACTAATGACTTTTAACTGCATCTTCCAAATAATACAGATGAATGCAGATAATTATTCTCCAAAACGTGTTCAGAATATGTCAGATAATCACTGTCCACCCCCTACTAATTCCACCAGCAAGGCAAAAATGAAAGGTAAATTTCATTTTCTGCTACATTAACCTTTAGATGAGTCAGAAATAGTACAGGGACAACACTCAGTTTACTGGGCAGGGAGTGGTAGACAGGACATGATACGTAGACACCTATTTGAACATAGTTTTGGGTCTACCTGAACAGTTCCAGAGAACTGTCTAGCGTCATATATATTAAATGTACGAGAGAGATAACTTGGTATAATTCTATCACTGTGAGAGAATCACAAGGCAAAGTCTCCACAATATGAGTACTTAAAACAAAGAAATTGGAAGAGGCCCTCAAACAAAGGAACCCAACAGTAAAATCTCACAATAAAATTAGAAAATACTTTGGAAAAAGAGCACCTTCCATACAAATATGAGGTAGCTTTTTTCCATCTCTCTCCATCTGCAGAAGGCAGAAGAACAAAGTCCCATTAAAAACGATAAGATGATACATTATGCTATATAGAGATAATCACCTACCTTCAAATCTACATGCTCTCAAAAGTTCCAAAGTAATTACTTTTTGCAAAAGTAAATAAGACAAAATAAATGCCTATGACATGAAGTAAGCTGTCTAGGTCTTTATTATTTTTCCCTGTATCACAAACATATGTAATACAGAATATCTATCAAATGCCCATTATTAAAATACTTAAAACTTTACAACATGAAATATTATTTTTGTAAAACCACTGGGCAGTGCAGAATTTTCACCACAAAATGAGGTTATTAAAGAAACTAAGTGCAGTTTATTGAATAACTTATTTTTACTAAATGAACTGGGAAAAATGGACTAAATTTAGCAAAAGCATTTAAACTATGCTCCCATGAAAACAAATATTTAGTGTTGTTATGATAACGTAATAAGATAGTATTTATAAAGAACTTACAGTAATGACTGGTATATAAAACTACAAATCAGTGATTAAGTAAACCTTCATTTTAAAAAGAATTATTCTATGATTGTCATGTACTTCCTGTGCATTTATCGGAGTATATTTTCTAGAAATTAGCTCACCACATCTCGTGCTTTGATTTTAGCTGATATCAAAATCCGTATTTCTGAAAATACCTGAACACAGAAATCCTAGTAGCTATTTTTGCACTAAGTCAACTGTTTTCAATTATGAAGAAATAGATGTAAAATGTGTACTCAATTAGATTACATTTTATACTCTGAAACTTGCAGATTTATCTGTCTCACACATCTTCTGACTCCTGAGACCAAGAGATGCCCAGTATCACTCATGTATCTGGGACTAAGTACTATGCTCTAACAATGTATTCAAAGACAGGAAACAGTTTTATTCCATGGTTTAACATATAAGAAACAAAAGATTAAAGAAATCTAATTTTAAAAAGCAATCTAAGTTACTTCGGAAAATACTTTAACAACAACCCACACTTACTTTTAAAACTGTGCCAAAAACTCACCTTCTTCCCAGAAGCCTCAGTCACATTCATCTACTCCTATGTTTTCTTGTAACCTTTCAACACTTCTTCCTGCTCTGTGACAAATAAATAGCTCTAACATGGGGAAAAGCCAAGAAAGGTTTGCTTCTCGGATCTAAAGAGCAACATAATCTTAAACATGTTTATTCTACAATTGAATGCACTTTGCAGAAAAACTATTTTGACATTTTATTGGAAAAACAATGATTTTCAAAATGAAGTAGGTTTATAGTTGTTTTCCTGCTTTGGGTTCCTCTCTGAAAACCCTGATTTAGTAATCAGACTCTTCAAATGAAGAAAGAGGACATAACACACAGATAAGGTAAATATCAAGAGATGACTCAAGTAATAACAGCTTTAACAGACTGAAAACTGAAAGCATCGGTTTCCCTAACACAACAGCCCAAAAGGAAAAAACTGAATATTTACAGAGATCATCATCAAAGGACAAAACGTTTCAAAGAATTCTGAAGACTTTAAAGCAGCAACAAATAGGACTGGGATAATGCTCCTGTATTAGAAGAGTCTTAAGATCCTGAAAATGAAAGGGAAATTTTCCTGTCACTCTAAGAGTTAAGAATAGATCCGACAGAACCATTCCATAACAAATTGTGCTAGCCTACAGGATACTCGTAAAGGATGTTCTAAGGATAGCCTAAAGGATATTCTCATGTAAATTTAGAATGTACTATATATACATACACACATACATAATACATATATTCCCTTTACCTTAACGACTGCCAAAATAAAGAGGGATATTAGAATTAAAATGCCTAAAATAAGAGCATTAACATGCCAACAGTCTACACTATGCTCACATCTTCTCTATTGTCTGAGAATTTAGAGGTGACGACGGTACAATCCAACCTATTATTTTACAGAAAGGAAAAGTAAAACCTAACAAAGATAAAAGACTTGCTCGAGATTAAAAAGAGCTGGGATTAGAACCCAGATGACAAGACTCAAAGTCCAGAGCTCTCTTTCCCTTCCAGTACTCCATGTTTGCCTGGGAATGTGTTTTCTTCTACGTATCAAATCAATTACAAAGGTTCACTCAGAAGAAAGCATGTGTTGAATTTTTTCTAGTAGCACTGATCCATCTTTCCCAGCTTCATTACAACCAATGTAGTAGCTGGCTGGAACAAAGGGAATACTCAGTGAGCAGCAGCACCAGCTCCCCAACCCCATGCAATCTATCACCCAATTCATTTCTTTGGAGATACCATGCTCACCAATGAGGAATCCTATGATAATGCAGGAGGAGGTAATGCAGTTTTCTGGTCTGTCAGCTTTAACTTGTAAGTGCTCAGTATCTATACCAGATTAGCTACTAAAGATCACATGTATGCATAATTACCCAAGTTACATGTGGCATCTGTAATTCTGTTTTATAATAAATAGAAATGAGTACTTTGACTATGCTTCTATCCTAAAGTTTATAAAAATTAAGCAGTGAAAGTGTAATTTTAAAGGCATATACATAATTTCTAGTGTTGTTTGAGCTAGTATTGAAGGGAGAAAAAAACATAATTATCTCATAATGCCTTCCTGACCCTGTTTCTCAGAATATAAGTCTATTTACCAACGGCCTGAGCATACAAACAGGTAACAGGAAAGCCTACCTGCAACATATGTCCAAGGACTTTTCTTAATGGGTGAGTCTTATTTAAAATGTTACAAAAACATATAACTAAATCCCACGAACACCCACTCAAAACAACTTTATTAAGAAGAACAACATTATATAAAATTGGGACTATGAATACGGTCACCTAACACTAGCCACTGTACCTTTTAATTATTACATTAAACTCTCAGATGGTTCATTCTGTGGGGTAGGGGAAATGGCTTCATCCAGAGTTACATTCTTTGGAATATAGGAGCCTTTTCTTTCCTTAATTTATAGGCAGTTCCAGGGAGGAGGGCACACAAATCGGTAACGCCCAACATCTCCACTACTATTTACCGCAGTAGTGAAAATGTTAGCCAGCAATCAAGCAGAACAAAACAATCGGAAGTATAAGAACCAGGGAGGAAGAAGAAGAACCATCTTTTGGAGATGATATGATAGTATGACTGGAAAATACAAGAAAATCAGAGCTAAAATTAAATGACAGGAGAAATGAATATGGTAGCAGGATATAAAATTTAAGCCGCTTTACATACATAAAACACGGAGCCAAACAATATAATGAAAGAAAAAGTCCCATTTATAATAGCAACAGAAAAAACACTTGGAATTCAACGCCTATATCAGGAAAAACATTTTAAACTCCGGAAAGTCGTAAAAGTAGGCATGATCAAAATGAAGATATCTCTTGGACTTTAACATTATCAAAACAGATCAACTTCCTAAGTTGATCTCTACATTTAATGATTTCAATAAAAAATTTTTAAAAACTTTCTGAAGCTAGATGAGCTGATTCTAAAAATATATCTAGAAAAACACCAGCAATAACAGTTAAGAGATTCCTGAGAAAGAAGCGTAACAAGGGAGTTGGTCCTACAAATATTAAAACATAAAACCATTACAATTAAAAGTGTGTAAGGCACATGAATATTTAGATCAATCAAACAGAAATGAAGTTCAAAAAAAATCTATATACACATAAACATTTAGTACATGAGAAAGGTTGTAGCTTAGGTCCTTGGAGAAAAATGGGATAGTCATTTGGAAAAAGATTAAATTGGGTGGATACTTTATTTAAACTGTACACCAGAATAAATTTCACACTAATCAAAGATCTAAATGTAAAAACCCAGAAGAAATAAGAATTTATTTTTATGTACGCAGTTGACCCTTGAACAATGTAGAGGTTAGTGCTACCAACCCCCCGTGCAGTTGAAAATCCGCGCACGACCTTTGACTCCCCCAAAACTTAACTACTAAATAGCCTACTGTTAACTGGAAGCCTTGCTGATTACATAAAGTCAATTAACACATATTTTGTAAGTTGTATGCATTGTATTTCTTACAATTAAGCTAAAGAAGACATTATTAAGAAAATCAAGGAAGAGAAAATACATTTACATTATTTATTGAAAAAAAAAAAAAATCCATGTATAAGCTGACCTTCACAGTTCAAACGCATGCTGTTCAAGAGTTAACTGTATACTTTTGGTTATCTAAAATCAAAAGCACACTAGAAGGATTAACCAGAAACTTATAAAAACGGGCATCCACAAGGGCTATACAGAGATGGAAGCAAGACTTCTGAATGTGGCCTTTCATATAGATTTGACTTTTGAAAAGTTGGAAATGTTTTGCATATTCAAAACAAAATCAAACCAAAAAAGGAAGAAGCAAATCCTAAGACTGAACACAGAAATGAATGAACTTAACTGTATATCAAGTGTTAAAATAACCAAAGAAAATAATTATTTCAAATTAATTTTGAACATGATATTCTGACTTCATTTTTTAGTGGGAAAAATTCTAAGGAACAAAAAACTGCAAAGACATCTTAAACTTCACTCAGTAGGCTGAATTCACATAGAATACTAATTACAGTAATTCTAAGCGTTTGATGTTTACTGTAGGATAAAACAAATAGGGAACTACATTAACATCAATAGGGACGAAGATTTTTAATAAGAAAAACAAATGTAAAATAAAAAGATAGAGAAAGAAATAGGTTATTTTTGAGGTGGAAGTATCAGTATGAGTTCATGATTTTAAGATGAAAAGTATTTTATAGCTCTGTTGATTGACAGGGCTTAGAAACAATGACAACTCAATAGCAATGGGCATACGGAGCTCCCAGATCTTAATTCTGAAAAACTATTCCCTACTAATAGGTCCTAGGGCCACTTGGAGAAACGGCTAGTTCTATCTATGACCAGGGCTGGGAAAATTAAAAGCAGGCCTAGGACATCTGGTTGTGCCAAGAGAGCAAGAAAGTGCTCAGAAGACTAGTGAGGTCACCTCGAAGGCTCAAAAGAGACACTCTGAAGGAGACAACATCTGCATCAAGTTTAGAGCACCAAAAATAATGATCGGAATTGATTTTAATATACTGAATAAACACTAAAAGGGGGAGATGAGAGAAGAAAGGCTCTTCCTTACTGAAGAATGCCAATAATAAAGCTAGAAAAGAATGACATATTTAAAAGATATTCTTTTACAACCCTCTAACTGATTCAGGTAGGATCATTAATAGATATACTAAAGCATCGCGATCACCCTATATATTGCTAACTGTCAAAAAGAAATCACAGTGTAAATATCTAACGTCCATTACCTTAACCGAATGACCAAACTTATTCTCCTGGTGTGCTGCAAAATGAAGTATGCCATACAAACACGAAGCATTCTTAAGAAACCCAAAATATTTAACTTGATCTACCTAAGCCTGTAAGTAGCTTCTTAGGAAACAGAAAGGATAAAGGAAAAAGTTTAAACATCTTTAGACACTACCAAATATTCTCTGTGGGCAAAAATGAGAACCACTGTTCAATACTGAAAGAGACAAAACATGAACTCTGGGACCCGGTATGGAAAAATGTTATAACAGATATTTGGGGACGACTGGATAAATCTGAATAAGACTAGAAAAATGTCATTAAATTAAAAAAGAAAAAGACCTGCGGCCTGCTGATAATCCCTGGGATATAGATTCGGGTTTGAGGGAGCAATATTATTATATATTATGATATTAACATAAATCTCACTTGGCCCCAAAGATCCAGGACACCTGTTTGCGTCTGGACAGTTAGACCGTTTGAGGCTTTCCTTGATAAACTCAAAATTCTTCAGGAATGTCCCTGTAAGCATTTAGAAGACCTCACAGGTAATGACCCCTACCACGCTGACTGTTGCATCATGGGTAAAGAAAGGAGCACTCTGCCACAAGATGTTGCTGTTCTCAGGAAAAATAATAATCAATAATCAACAGGGAATGCTTATTGTGGTCCAGCCACTGTGCAGAGTGGTATCTATATATGTCTCACTGAATCTGCTCTGTAACTCCATCATAAAATAAGGAAACAAACTTCAAAAGCTAAAGTACCTGGCTGGGGAAGAGAATGACAATGGTAATAAATCTACTTCATACGATCATTACAAACATTTAATGAGGTAATACTTCTCACACAATTAGAACAGTGCCTAGCACATAAAAAACAATACTTAAATGTCTGTTAAGTGAATAAAAATTTTTAAAAATCTCCCAAAGATCATACAGCTAAAAACAGCCAGGATTCAAACCCAGACTGCCTCCAAGGTTCATATTCTTAGCCACCAGGCCTACACTGCTCATGGCTTTAAGAGTGACTAGAACCAATTTTCGACATGATCCTAGACTTTGATCCACCCTCCCAAAGTGAAATTGCATAATCAACCCATCTGTAAGGTCTTGAGGCTCCAGTTGGTTTCAAAGGTGTGAACCCATGCTTAGGATGGCATACCAAGGTGGCACTGACCCTAAGTGCCCCAACAATACAGTGGTTCCCAGATAGCACACACCAATTACCAAAAGCATGCTGGGGCCAGCCCCAATCCCCTGCCACAGGAGTACTAAGTGTTTCTCAAGAAAGATATCAGCGGTCCATACGACTCTTTATTCAAGGTGGCCTCCCTTTTCAATCTGAAGTCTCTGCTGCTTGAGAAATTCTAATGTTTGTTAAGAGCCTGATAAAAAAAAAGTAGGTAAACACATTTTACTTGAAATTTTGTTCCTTTGCCAAGTCCTCCTCCTTGAATGGGACTTCTAAGTGCAGTCAAAGCTCTCTTGCTTTCAAGAACAAGAAAGAAATCAGAGTAGGTTCAACAAAACCATAGAACATAATGGTATTTTTGGCCTGTCCAAGATTTTGACACAGAATGCAGAGCGGAATTGGGACTCGAACTTCAAATTCTCTATCTCCCTACCAAATCATAAAGAAAGTGAAATTTGATGCAAAGTAATAGAAAAACTACTAGAAACCCAATGCCTTTGGGTTGTTTTGATGCAAAGTAACAGAAAAACTACTACAACCCAATGCCTTTGGGTTGTACTCATGGGAAAAGAGAGAGATATCTTGGATGTCATCTAATCCTTTTAAATTTCATCTGTTAATTATCACCATTACAAAAACCTTACTTTTAGGTTAACTGTACTGCTCAGAAGGAAGTCTTCTCAATAACAGTAAGAAATACTATATTCTTGCAAAGTACCTACATGATAGCCTTCGGAAACCTGCCCAATTATAGTGAGGTATTCCCTTTGCTCTAGTTTACACTGCATTTCTTCGGATTAAATCATGGAATGTGCATCTCTCACATCGTTGTGTTGACTCCACTAATTCCTAACTTTTAAAACAGAAGGCCAGGTCAATTTTAGAAAAAATACTGACCATCCCTCTAAAAATGAAAAGCTAATAATGACAATCCCTTGACATCTCAAAGCAACAACATCAGTTAAAGCCAAACTGCTCTAGAAGCCATAGCTGCAATGACCTCGAAAAGCATTTCGCACTTCTCTGAACATATGAACCCTTTTTTGTTCACTCTCTCATACACACAAGCATATACCCTGAGCCTGAAAGGATGTTTACGTTAGATGGCAGGATAAATGTGATTTACTTCTTCTTAAATAGGCTATTTGACTTTTTCAGTTTTTAAAAAGCTTTAAAATGAACACAAATATAGTAAAACGTTTAGTTCTAAGTCCTCATATAAAACAAGAGATTATAAATAATAATGAATATATAATATGTATATGTATATATGTGTATGTATATATATGTTGTATGTCTGTATATACAGTAAAAATGTTGTATATACAGTACATATAATGAACACAATATATATATAAAAGTATGTGTGTGTTATTTGTATAGGAATCAAAAGCTTTAATTATTCTCTTTTCTTACCTAGAAAGCAAAAAGTTATCTTACAAGTGCTCCATTCTGAATTTCTGATGGGGTACTTATTTAGTTTAGCAATGTTCTAAGTAGCTTTTAGATTCCATCAGGAGTAAATGCAAAGGTATCATTAAATCAATACTTTCGTATCTATTAAAATTATATAGCATTTCTCCCTCCCAAGATTTTACTACAAAAATAACTTCCTAATGTGTTTTATACTTTATTAAATCAGATTTACCAATGGAAACAATTTTACTCTATATTTTAATTTTCTTTAATCTGCCTCAATGTTTCATGTGAAAATTTCTTTTCCTCCTCTGACAAATGGTGAAACTTCCTACACTTAAGACTTTCAGTATTCATTCTTGACTCAAATTTAAATACCTACCTTTAACATTGAAACTCAAGATCTGTCCCTATTTACTATCCCCTTATTAAAATGCTGAAGGATTATCTGGTACAGAAAAAAATTATCTTTTCAGTCATTTACTTGCCCTATGCACCTACATCGTTAACTTCCAGTCAGTACATTTAGTGTCAGTATGTAGAAAACAAAAATACAAACTTGCACAAGGTCCTGTTTTCTACCCCATGATCCATCCAATGTAAAAAAAGGTAAGTCTCCTTGCTTCTAAGAGTATCACATTTCATTCAATAACAGATAAGCAATTCTCCTCTCCCCATTCTCAGAGCTCTTGTTACAGCTTAGGAGTGTCTTAAGAATTCAATATTCATTCCAGAAGTATTGGGTATCATTTTGTGGTTTCTCAAGCTACTTTTCAGTATGTCCTTCTTGTTATAAGTAGTGGCGAATCTCACTTTTTCACTTCAAAATTATGAGAATTTAAAGGGCATCTAAACTACTCTGAGTCACTTAGGAAGAGAAAAATATCTGTGACATGATGTAACCATCGTAAACCCAGAGCAGCAAAAGCCAATTTCACATAAGGGTTTGTTCAATAGGCCTTCTGTGTTAATTTTTGGCAACAAAACAATGATCGAAGGCCCAAAAGCTTTTTAATCACCAAGTTAAAATTATTATCTCCACGGTAACTGAAGTCCGTGGCAGAAATGTATTGGTGACTGCCAGAAAAAGCACAAGGTATGACAGTGAAACTATATTATGGGACCACCATAGGTTCCCCCCCCGCCTTTTGAGTGAAACTCCCCAGGAGAGAGATGGTCTCTGCTCCTTTAATCAACTATAAAAACAGGAGGTGGCTCCAAAGGTCCATATGCTGATGTTATAAGTACAGACCTATCCTCATTCACTTCTGGGTTCCAGTCCCCATCCTGTAACTGCTGGATATAGCAATCATGTAACCTCCTTCAACTCGCCCCTCAGGACAATCATGACTTTGATTCGAGGCAGATGGCTTTTATAATATTCGCTAAGGGTGATTTAAGAGCACAAGCCTAGAAAAACTTTAGTAAGCTTTCTCCAGATCAGACAAAGTCTTCCTTTCTTGTACTTTGAGGAACTTGTTTCCCTACACATTTCAACTGCTAAATTCAAGTCAAGCTTGAATAAACTGAGTTTGCAGATCAAAACATTCAGTCTGGGATAGGCAGCACAGGTAATGATGGAAAGCAAGATAACTGAGTAAAGGGACACGAAAGAAGACGAGCAAGGTTACTTTTTTCCATTTGATCTAGATAATTAAGATCTTAGTTCAAAATTTCTATCTTGTAAAATGTAATATAATTTGTTGACTAAGATCAAAGACAATTACCCACATCATTTTTTACTGCTGCCACCTCCATTTTGTAGTATGGGCACAAGTCCTAAGAACCGCATTCCATCAACTTCAACTCAACTGTGTTTACTGCAGTGAAGGAAAACACTCACACACACTCCTGCTGCAAGGAGAGGAAAGTCAACCGAAAGCCCTCGCCATCTGTGGAGAGAATACTGAATGAGAAAACAGAAGACAGTTTGGGCTACTCTTTTTAGTCCTTATTCAGATCCAAACTTCTGTGTCTCAGTTTCCTCTCCTGTAATATGGTAATATTAATATCAGCCTTTCTTAAAGTCAAAGGGTCCTAAGAATCAAGAAAAAGTATGTGAAGATTTTTTTAAAAACCAAAAAGTACAACAAAAAACGTATCCCAATCATGGTTCTTTTCACATATTTGTTAATTGTATTTGTAAACCTTAAGTGACTGAAGCCATTACTTAATGACTTCAATAAGATCCACTTATTCAACAAATATTATGTACCTATTACTTATAAGCCACTGTGCTAGGCCCTGTTGAGGTATTTACATGTAGGTTCAAGTATGCCATGCAGGTATACTCAATGTATGTTTGTTGTGCAAATATAGGGAGATTTTAATAAGTAAAAAAGGAAAAGTGTGAAATATATTTGCATTACTAAATATCTCATAAGACATGTTATAAAGTTATACATGTTAGTCATATTTGCATAATTGAATAATAAATTTCCCCAAAAAACACAATGCTCTTTATAGTTTTTATATGGAGGAATGGGGTTTGGAAGATAAAGGATGGATAGTGCTGACCTCAAAGTGAGATCAGTCTTTCGTAAAGCGCTTCAAAGGCCCTGAAATGGGAAGAAACAAAATCTACTCACTAGATGCAAAGATCGTCTATTGACATCCCTTCTATGTTTCATCTTCATATAGTCCATTTTTTGAAAGCAATAGTCAGACTTTAACAAACGGCAGACACCAGACCTCACCTAACACATCCTTCTCAGCATCTCAACTGATGGTGGTTCCTCCTTCATAAGCCACAGTCAAAACAAATCTTTCAAACACAAGATCTCATCCATCGACCCCTTTTTCATGATGCACTTCCTGTCCGAACTTCCAAAGATTAAACACAAGTCTGCCCCAATTGTAGGCAAAGAGCTAAAATATTTTATGCCCAAGATAAAAATGAAAAAAAGTGAAGCCATATCAGAAGTAGGAAGAGCAGGCCTACCCAGTACCAACATGCATTTCCAGCCACAAATGGGCTGAGAGGTAAAGTTCTCATCTTAAATAAGGAAACGCCTTTGCTTACGGAGTGCATCAGGAAGCCAAAAGACCACCTGCAGGAGAAAGCCCACCTGAGGGCTTGTTGCCCAACCTTTTAATTTCCGGACACTGCGAATCAACTGGGAGGAGTAAACAAACTTCCAGATGTGTAACCAGACTTCAGTTAGTGACACAGCCACAACGATCACCACCTCGCTGAGTCCTCTATTTTTAACGTTTTATCTTTTGTTTGCTCTTAGTTTTCTTAGCATTAAAATTAATTTGGGTAGCATTATATTTCCCTAAATTGTATGAACTTCTTAATAAAGTACTATTCTTTCAGGAATTCCTTTAAACTCCAAATATCTAATACTATGTCCAACACAGTACACCTATCCTGAGTAGAAAAAATTGAATGAAATTATGTATGTTAGGTAAAGGTTTTCCTTAGGATCTAGTCACCTGATTTTTAAAACTGGTTCCAAAGAACTCTAGGAAGCAAAAGAAACATCTGCTTCAGAGTTCCGCTAGTATAATTCAAATTATCTTGTAAAATATATTTTTTGCCATTTTTAAGAACAATAATAAAAAGTACCACATATCAAATGTTAAATTTCAAACATAAAGACCATCATAAAACATGTTAGCCTGTGCTACAGGATCAAAATGATCGTGAAGACACTGGAATGAAGCTCTCGTCATCTCTCTGCATATGTGAAACTTAAGGAACTTCTTGGAAATTTGTCACTGCCTGGGAAAACCACAGCTCTCCATGGTGCCTTCTGTTAGTACAAGCATATACACGTCCACTCATGTAACACTGTGCCAGTGAACACACTAGTACAGTACACGGATATCTGGGCTCCAGTAAATGTCACAGCAAGCTCAGATGCATCTGCTCAAGATATGCTCTCATCGCAAAAAGTAACTGAACAATGTTTAGCGAAAATATAAGGCATGTTACTGCGAGACATGTTAGTATTTGTTTTAAATATAGATGATATCAATAGTGATTCAAATTTAAAAATATCTCCTACAGAACTTTATGACTCTAAACCATTTATTTTAATTTTTCAGTGGCTGTATAATCAAAATTAAAGGAAATCAAATATTGAGGCGGATGTGTTAGTGGTCAATACAAGATATACCTAAAAAAGAAGGTTCAACTGTTAAAAACGTCTGAGTCTACTGATCTCATGCAACATGCTAATTTACAGATGAGAAAAAGAAAAAAGAAAAAAAGAAACCAGGAAGTCAACTGACATATTTAAGGTCACGGATATAAAGGCAAAGGTGGAACTAGAACTCAAGGGTTTTGACTCCCATGTCTTTTCCTTACTCTATATGGTCCTATTTAACAAAGTTCTGGTCCTAGAATTCAGTTTCTATTAGGGGACTATTACTTGCTCACTAACATCATTAAAAAGTCAAAGATGTGTTTCACACAATCGTTAATTGAGCCTAAAGTATTATGAGAGAACCGAAGTCGCTCTCCCAGGTCCAATGTAGCTTAAATTCTGGGAATATACAAAAATAACCATGATATAAGATTTCTGTAAAAATGGGAGAAGGGGGGGATGTAGATCAAAGGGTACAAACTTTCAGTTACAATGAGCATTAGGTTCTAAGGACCTACTGTACAGTATAGTGACAACAGTTAATAATATAGTATTGTATAACTGAAACTTGCTGAGTGAGAATAGATCTTAAACATTCTCCACTATGTACAAAAAGAGTTAACTATGTGAGGTGATAAATGTGCTAATTATCTTGATCTTGGCAACAGTTCCACAATGTATATCAAATCATGACACTGTACATTTTAAATATATACAATTATGTTTGTCAATTACTCTTCAATAAAGTTAGGGGGAAAAAATGGGAGA
Source organism: Pteropus medius (assembly GCF_902729225.1). Taxonomy (NCBI): domain Eukaryota; kingdom Metazoa; phylum Chordata; class Mammalia; order Chiroptera; family Pteropodidae; genus Pteropus; species Pteropus medius. The sequence continues at coordinate 10,687,946 of NW_024340699.1, forward strand.
AGGGCAATAAATATTCTAAGAATCGTACTATGGAGCTCAGAGGTTGGCAGTATTATTTCTGAGTGGGAAAATGAAAAAAGGCTCAGACTTATTCAGTAATAGAAGATTATCCCAGTGTTGGAAATTAACAGAAAAGAACTAGGAAAAGTCTGGATTTTGGATCCACTATACTCTTGGAAATAATCACATTATGTTAGAATTAGATCTACCTGATTTCCAGTTTAAAGAAAATACAGAGCTGTAGCAATATACTAAATGATACCACAGAGGAACGAGCAGACAAATCCAGAATGTGGTACATTCTACAAGACTCTCCAAAAAGTCAATGTCATAGAGAAAAAAGCGGGGAAGGATGGTTCCAGATTTAAAAAGATTAGAGAGACCAACAGATGCAATGTCTAAATGGTGATTAGATCCTAGTTTGACAGTTATAAAACATTTTTGGGATGATGGGGGGATTCTGATTGTGGACTAGACCTTAGAAAATAACAATTAATCTTAGGCGTGATATGGTATTATTGCTATAAGAACGATTTTTTCTAATGGATGCATGTTGGAAGTGCCATGATGTCCATACTCACTTTTAAACAGTTAAGCAAATGTATGTGTGTATTTGTTTAATCTAGGTGATGAGTATTCAAGGGTTTCTTTTACTAGTCTTCTAACTTTTCAATATATTTGAAAACTGTCATTAAAAATGTTTCAAAAAAGAATTAGATATAATCTTGATAAAGATGATCTAATCCATTTTCTTTTTCCAAAACTGGAAGAAACTGAGCTTAAAGTACCACAGCTGATGCAGGCCTTTTCTCAATACAGATTAAAACTCTGGCAGGTCTGCAGAATCCTGACCTAAACTCTTTCCATATGTCAGAAAACTAGGACTCAAGAGACAAAGACTGACCTGGGACAAACACATACATGTGCATGTAAAAAATACACGCATTTCTTATGCTTAAAATGTGACAATATCATTAAAATTACAAAAGAATAAAGATCTGTTAAAAGACTATAACAACCTAGTACTTCAGAAATTTGTATCAAATAACCTCGGAACGCAACAGTGAATGGGAATTAGTTTAACTGTTAGATGCACAAAAAGCAAAAAAAAAATTTTTAAACCACTTAACTAGTATCACCTACAATACTGTCTCAAAACTTGGTTTGATTATGGTAATTATGCCTTCTAAAATCTGACGACATACATTAACAACTTCATATTTCACCTATCCCCTCCACAAGCTTCTTGCCAGTCCCTTAAAAGGTCGTGTTTTTTCATATTTCTATACAATTCCCTCTGCATACAGAATGTCCATCTGCCTCTTCATCTACTATCTTTCAAGATCAGCTTCTTATGCCACCTCTTCAGTGAAGCTTTCTGACTCGGCTCTACTACTCCTTGAACTTCTTCTATACTACTTTTTTCATTGTTATAGAGACTTTTAAAACTTTTCCTAATTATTTAAATGTATGATTCCTCTATTAGACCACAAACTACTTGATATCACAGCAGGCTTTACTTACCTCTCTACTTCTAGTTAGCTTTAAGTGCTGGCAGGCAGAAATAATGGAGGCTGGCTATTTTTAAAAGTTTCAGAAGAACCGTCTTAACTCACCTAAAAAATAAAGTGTTTGCCCAGAGTTGAAAGTAATAGTTTATCAAGAAGCAGATTTGTAACTTAAATGACCAGATTTGTAACTTAAATGATCTAGACTATTTGTTACTCTGCCCCTTTGATACTATTGTCACATAGCACAATCTGGAAACTATCTGAACCAACACAAAGAAGCAGGCTGACCTTGCTTAAACCTACAAGCCAATTACAATAAATGCAACAAATTATCTGAAGAGTTTCCTGTGAGGTTAAGAACTTAATCAGAGAAGCTCAAAAGTCACTAATTCATTACTTAGTCTTCAGCAAATGTATATCAAGACCCCACGCTCAAGTAAAATGCATTTAGATGACTTTTACAGTTTTTCTTAGAAATTTCATTACTGAAAACAAGCTATAATGGAAACTTCTAAAAGTTCTATTGCAAGCGTGCAAAAATAAGGCATTACAACACCCAATGTATACTCAGCAATATTTAACCTCTCAGCTCAATATATGGATGGAATATATTAAGAAACAAACTTAAGTCTTGCTGACTGCAAGTCAAAGAAGCTGATGCAAAACAAACACGTGCTGATTGTTCTCCGCCAACACACATGCATCTTTCAGCACATACGTGTTAGTAAAGTCTCAACCTACGGTCCTCGAACTACCAGTTAATCAAGAGGAGCTTGCTGGTCAAGCCTAGTACTGCCAGATAAGCAGGAGCAGAAAGCTGGGTAGGGATGGTGAGGGGCGGTGGAAGCAATCAGGTGAAATGGTCCAAATGAAGATAAACCATTCAGGTGGTCTGCAGTAAGGAAAAATGAGAGAATCACTAAATCAGCAAATCGATCATCATGCCCAATTACGATGATCATGGTGCTAACCAAATCAATCTAATGCTTTTTTCTTGCAAGAGAAGACTGTTTTTGTCAAAAGCCAGGAGAGAGAAAACTAATCATTAACATAAAGGCAAAAGTTCGTTACTAGTGATTAACATTCAATAATCATTCTTACTAGAAGACTGACCTGGGTATAGTACTAACGAGGTGCTGCCCAAGTTCTGGATTTGCAGTAAGAAGATCAGATAGATTTAAAAACAAAATCTATTAAGATTTCTCCGTAAGAGACGTGTTATGGACTAGTGCTATCAAAAATCAGAATAAAGATTCCTATCATTTTTAATGGCTTAAAGCTTCTTTCCATTGTATACAGCACCGGCAACTGATTCCTAAATAAAATCAGAGATGAAAAACAGCCGATTTAATGTGAAAATAGGGAGACTCCTCTTTAAAAATGCCTTTCCGACATAAATTCCAAGATAATCTTGACAGGGAAAAAATTTCAACCCTTATGTTGAAAATGTAAATATGTTTATATGCAAGCATATTACATTATACGGAAAATATAGGAATACAAATATTTCTATAATTATAGGAAATATGAGTACTAATTTTTTTAGTAGAAAATGGGAAACAGAGTGAGACTAGCCCAATGAAGGTAGCTAATTAGGCAGGAGCTACAACATCCCACGTCAATTTTTAATGTAAACTCAAGGGCTTAAATATCTTCCTAAAGAGGATTCAGCTTTCCCCATATCCCAGTATTTTCCAGCTCTAGCTCCCCTGACCTAAATTCAGTTCTCATGTCTACCAGACCTACCCACCCAGAGTATCACTGTATTTCCAACCTATACCCACTTGCTGCCAATTTTCCTTTTGGTCCGCTCCCCACAACTCCACTCCGAGTAAAATCAGCCACCCTGTTTTACATCGAGTAAATGGCTCGTATTTCACAGATGTCTCCCTCCGATTGGTATGAAACTGTATGCATCACTCTCATAAAGCCCCAGAGCTCACCAACCCAGAAATTCTGAAAGTTTTACTTCCCCTGTTGCACTGATAAAAGGAGACTAAATCTTCAGTCCCCCTCCTGCTCAATTCTGCTTCATTTTTTATTATAGGCACAGGCCTAAGAGTAGAAGCATAAGAAAACTCAATGAAGAACCAAGTTAGATGACATATAGAATATATGGGACACCATAGATACATAAGAAAGACATGTGCATGATAGTCTTGATGAAGAAAGTAACTGATTTCTTGTAGAGAATGTATTTCTTTGAAGCACACCAACCTCAATCAAAAGGGCTGCTGGTATATTCTGGAGTTGGATGCCCAAGAAGTCTATCTTGTGTTCAGATGCTAACAAACCACAGCTAGAATTTCTGCGAATACCACACGATAATGAAAAGTTAACAAACCAAATTATTTTCTGAAATCGTAAGGATGGTCTGTTCAAATACATCAGATCTATTAGTTTCACAGGCAGACCTGTTTTCTTATGTTTGCCAATAATTTAACTAACTTCAGCATACTAGGCACCTACTACGGTCAGGCCTTGAGAGGTAGGTGATTTCTCATTTCTCCACCTTTTGTGAAATTTTCATCACTCAATTCTAAGTTTCTTCCTTTTCTTTTCGCCTAGTCATTCACTTTTACACCTTTAATCGACCTCCTCCAGCTGACTCCAAAATCCACATGCGCAATCCTGACCATCTAGGTGTTCCATATCTGAACTTCTGCACCATCTTAAGTAATGTTTCACCTTAAAAACTCTTCTGTCAATTAGTCCTTAACATACTGAAAGGTGAACTACGGCTTTCCCCAGATAGCGCTTTCTCAGTCCTCAAAACCTGCCAAGCTCCCTTAATATTCCTGGTCACCTGGGTTCGCAACAAGGATTATTTTTCTGTATCCCGACATCCAATAAATCACCAACTCATGCCATTTTTTCCCCTAATGGATTCCTCACACTAGTCTCTTCCCACTGTAAGCAATCCTATACCAGTGCTTCTGAAACTAAGATGCATAGAAATCACTGGGGAGTCTGGTTAAAATGCAGAATAGCATTCAGGAGGGGGCCGGCCCGAGATTCTGCATTCCTAACACTCGCAGGTGATGCTAATGCTGCTGGCTGAAAGACCACATCTCATACCTTTGAGCAGCTGAGATGTTCTGTTTTCCTTTACACCCTCAGCGCTTGCACAATTTATCCTATGGTATTTTTATACATTTACACAGTTTTATAATTGTTTCTTATGTGCATATTCTATTAGGCTTTCCTAAAAAAAGATTTTGACATACTCAAGAAACAGGATCATGATTCCTTTTTTTTTTTTTTGGGAACAAAAGCAACCAACAGAACATTGGGCACATTGTGGATATTCAATACTTGTTGATTGTAAAATGCTTCCCTAGAAAATACAACAATCATCTCTTAAGAAGTTGAAGTGGGTTTATCAATCACCTCTGTCAACTTTTTAAGAACCATTTCACTGCTAATCAACCTTTTCACCACATTAGACAGAGGAATTAAACTTAAAGCAGCTTTCTATTCAGAGTTAAGAAAGCAAATGTTAGTTATAAGATTTGTGAATTATTGGTTATAGAATTTTTGTCTCCATCAGTGAAGGATGAAATATATACTTAGAACGGAAACTAGAAGTACGACAAAAGAAAAAATAAATTGGACTTCATTAAAATTAAAAACTTCTGTGCATCAAAGGACACCATCAAGGAAACCTACGAGAGAAAATATTTGCAAATCATATTTCTGATAAGGTTTAATATACAGAATATATGAAGAACTACAACTCAATAAATAAAAACAATTTGAAAATAGGCAAAGAACTTAGAAATTTCTCCAAAAAAGATATATGAATGTCCAAAAAGCGCATTGAAAGATGTTCAATATCACTAGTCATTAGAGAAGTACAAACCAAAACTACAATGGGATACGACTTTACAACCACTAGAATGAGTATAATTTAAAAAATGGGAAATAACAAATGTTGCTGAAGATGTGAAGAAAATGGAACCCTTGTACATTTCTGGTAGGAATGTAAAATGGTGCAGCCATCCTGGGACAGTCTGGCAGTTCCTCCAAGATGTAAACATAGAATTACCATATGACGTAGCAATTCCACACCTAGGTATATTTCCAAAAGAAATGAAAACAGACTCAAATAGCTATTTGTACACCGAAGTTCATAGCTGCATTATTCACAATAGCCAAGAAGTGGAAACAACCCAAATGTCCATCAACAGATGAATAAACAAAATGTGGTATATACGTATAATGGAACAGTATTCAGCCAAAAAAAGGATGAAGTGCTGATACTTGCAACAACAGGATGAACCTGGAAGATATGGTAAGTGAAATATACCACAAACAAAAGGATAAATGTTGCATGAGTCTACTTGTACGAAATATCTAGAATAGGCAAATAGAAAAAACAAATTAGAGGTTACTGTGGGGTGGGAGGAGGGAGGAGCAGAGATATTAATTATTGGATTCAGAGTTTCTGTTTAGAGTGATGAAAATTTTTGGAAATACATAGTGGTGATGGTTTCACATTGTGAATATAATTAATGCCACTGAATTATATACTTAAAAATGGTTAAAATATATTTTACATGTATTTTACTACAATTAAAAAATTAAACTAGAAAAAAGAAACTGTTATAGCCTTGAGTTCAAGTTCTGACTGCCATTTATATGCCATGCCATATTAAGCAATTTATTTAATTTCTCCTGGCTTCAACCTATCTATAAAAGAGAGACATTATCCACCTCCCAGAGTTGTTGAATATGAAATTAGAGAGCACAATCACTTAGCACCGTACCTGTTACATAATAAATACTGGTTGGCTGTTATTCAGAAACCATCGTTACTCATCAAGTAGGTGTCTGTAAGGCTGCAAGGTGTCTGATAAATGGATATCCTAGAGAACTCCATGATATTCTCAGAAATGAATTTCCAGCATTCAGTTCCCTCATATAAACCTGGAAACTTGTGACCAACAGGGTCAGTCCCCTGGGGATATCACTGAGTGTATGGAATAAACGACAAACCCAGAAAGTGAGAGATTGCTTTGTACATCGCTTGGTCATTAAAGAGATGAACAAAATAAATAGTTGGCTGCCTTCAATTAATTTCATTATTTTATCCTACATATTTCTTATTTAAAAAAAAAAAAATCACAAGAGATTTAATTCCTCAGCAAATGCCATGGCCTAAAGCCTGCCTAGAGGTTCTAAGTGCCAAACCAAGCATCACACTGTCATCGTAAGGCCGAGAACCATGCAGAACATGCTATCTAAAAATGTCAGAACGACTGGAAATCCCAGGAGTATGGAATTTTAGAGACAACAGTTAAATAATCTACTTCTATAATATACCTGTCTTGATTAAAATTAGGCATTAAAAAATAGTCAAAGCAGCTGAAATTCAAAAACTGAATTCTAGGCAAGGTATGCCAGAGAAAGATACAACAAATGATTCCAAAAGAACAGATAACACAAATCTTATAATGTGAATTAAGTCATTTCCACATTTTAGTCTTTTGTAAAATAATTTCCCAAAACTCTTCAAAGAAGTAATTCATCTGGTAACTAAGTTTTTCTCGATATATACACAAAGTGGGCAAAGGTCATTTAAGGAGCAATTAATTTGTGATGCTTGCACAACATTGTGAATATAATTGAATGTCATGAAAACCATCAGAAAGACTGTATTTTACTCCATGTTGATAAAAGAATTTTTCGCAACCCAGTATGTCCAGATTAAAGCTACTAACCACCATTGTATATTTGAAATGCAAAGGATCTGTGCCAACACCCTTAGGAAAAATAGTCTTCCCCTTCCCAACAAAAACCTATTGTAATAAGCAAGAACTACTTAACATGTTAACCTGAAACACTCACCTGGGCTAATTCCTTTAAACCATAATTAACTCTTAAGTATCATGATAATGGAAAGTAAAACTTCCAAAATTAAATTCCGGAAATAATCCTTTTATCCCACAGAGCTCCTTCCTCTGCCTTGGTGACATCAAGGCCATGTCTTCACTCCAGAAGTAAATAAAGAGGTTTGGTGGTTGATGTTCCTTTTTTCTGAACTTTAATTTAGAAAGGTATAACACGGCTGAAGGTCCAGAGAACTCAGTTCTCAAGAAACTGATACTGTAGCTAACTAGATGTAGCCACTACCACTAGTTATAAATTACCGAAAGCTAAGATTTCACGCTTTCAAAAGTCCATGCTAATAACGCCTGGCTGGTCACAAGTCACACTACCAAAAGACTTAAATTGGCTCAAGTTCATTACCAAAAAGAGAAAAATGTTTATTAGAATTTTAAAATGCGTGAAGTTTCATTAAAACTACACCGCCTACAACAAATATTAATATACTTGAGTACCATTAATGATCACCTAAATGGCAAGGAGAATCATCATGACTCCCTATTTGACCTTGACCCAAGGCTGTTTTAAATCACACCCTTTTTATCTTCCTGCTTTGTTGTCACTCATTATATGCAACCAAGTAATAATGTTAGGACTTAAAATGCACTATACAGTTGAGTTTCTATGGACGATTTTTTTCAAGAAACACTTCACTGAGCTCTCAAACTATTTGCCCAGGATTTAGTCATTCGGGATACCCATAGATTCTAATGAAGTGGCAAGGTCAAACATAATGTAATTCAGGAAAGCCATCAGCCAAAAGTTAGGTGTACATGGTTTATAGATGGAGCTGAAGTGACAGGACAAGCAATAGCTGTTAGTATACTAAGAAAAAGTTGTAAGCCCTTTAATCCCCAACCGATTTAGTTTAAGAACTTATAAATAAGCCCCGCATTTTGAGATATCTGACATAAGGTTGCAACAAAACCAACACTGTCATCTTTGCTATGCCTGGAAGCTGTTTAAAATTCTAAGCTGCACACAAGGTACAGATTAAATTGGGCAAAGGTCATTTAAGGTGCAATTAATTTTATTATGCTCTATACTACAACACCTACTAAAATACTTTCCCCCAGCAAACTGCTATTTATAATAAAGTGCGTTCCGTGTTAGAAAACTTTTAAAGGACTGATACTAGTGGGAAGTTGGACTCATGTATTTGTACTTTTATCCTACATATTTTCCTTTACGTAAGACAGATAGGAATCTGACAAGCCCACCCCGACAGCAAGCTGGCCCAGCACCCGCACGCTGCAGCGAGGAGCCACGTTCTACTCCGGCAGGCCGTTTCCCCACCCCTCGTTAAAACAACGCCTGTGGCCACTTGAGACTTCCCCGACCGAGCTCCAGAAACTTGCAGGTTTAAATGGCCAAATTGGAACCAACCAGGGCAGCTGTCATCTGAAACTCGGGAAAGCTGAGCCCAGCCAACTCTGCTGAACAAGGAAGGGTGCGGAGAGATGTGGCGGGGCCCGACGGAGGGAATGCATTAGGCTCCCCTCCCCAACCCCCCGTCAATTCGCTGTTCTGCAGCCCCGGCGCCGCCATCCTGTTCCTGAATAATTAAACGGGCTGGAGAGGGAGCGAGGTGGCCAGGGAGGCAGTTTCTGGACCGAGTTTCGCGAGCAGGGGCGGCGGGGTCAGGAGGCGGAGGGCTACATGCCCGGTGCGCGGAGGACTTTTCTCGGGGGCCGGGGGACACGGGCACGACCCCCCGGCCGGCGGGGCGGCCGGAAGCAGGGCGGGGGGGAGTGACGCGAAGGAGGGGATGACAAAGGGGCGCGGGGGCTCCGGCCGCGTTCCCCGCGGGCCCGCGGGGGCCGGGACAGGTGGCCGGGCCTGGCCAAGAACAATGGGGGGCCGAGGCTGCCCCCTGGCGCTCACCTACCTCCGGTGCCCTCCGAGTTCTCGTTGAGGCTGCCCGAGGAGTCGTGCTGGGCGCCCACACACCCGCCCATGGGGGCCCCCGGCGCCTCGTCCGCCACCTCCGGGCGCTCGTCCGGGCCCGCCGCCGCCTCAGCCTCCTCCGGCGCCGCCGAGCTCCGGACAGGCGCGCCGCTCCGCTCGCCCGCCGCGGCCCAGCCTCCGCCCCCCTCGCCGCTCCACCCACCGCCTTGGCTCGGCCCCTTCCTCCGCGCCCACTTCTACCTCAGCCCCCGGGCCGCCCGCCCCGCAGGCCTGGCCCGCGCGCCGCCCTCGCCTCCGGCTCGGCCCCGCCAGGCCCGGGCTGGCCCATCCCGGGTGGGCCGCAGCGCCCGCCTCGCCCGCTCACAGCCCTGCGCGCCCGCGTCCCGGCGAGCCCCGCGCCCGCGCCGCCCGTCCGCCAGGTCCCATCGGCCCCCGCCCCGCGGCGCCGCCCTCCGCACCCGCCGCCCGGGCTCCGCCGGGCCCGCCCGGAACCGCCGGGGGGCGGGGCCGCGGGAGGCCGCGCGCTGATTGGCTGCGGCGGAGGCTGCGAGCGGAGGGGGGAGGGGCGGGGAGCTGAGGGAGGCGGGGGAAGGTGAGGGGCGCTGGGAACCGGAGCCACCGAGGCGAAAGGGGGGATCTGTCCGGGAAAAGAGGCAGGGGAGGGAGTCGCGGAGGCGGGAGAGGGGAAGATGCGAAGAAGAAAGGAAAGAGAAGAAGAGAGAGCGAGCGAGTAGGAAGGGAAGAACAAAAGTGAGAACGAAGTAATGAAGTGGAGAAGGGCGCTGTCGAGTTTCTGGCTCCCCCTAGGGTGGGAGGGGGACACAGAGAAGTACTAATGGAAGACTCGTCGGCGGGGACCGGGAGTTCCCAAGTAACTGGCCAAAGGGTCCTGGCCGAAGGTTGAGATCCCAGCACCTTTTGGACTTGTGGAGGTTCAGTGGCTTAGTACCCACTTGCCTGCCCCACCCCGTGCCCCGTAAAATCACTGTACCCCATTATTAGACATAGAGGCGGTCTTTGTGGTTGCCAGCTGAACTCGGATTACCAAGGCGAGGCATCCCGTGTGGGGAGAGATAAGCGCTGACCGTAGTTCAAGGGGCGTGGGTTCGTTCCATTTTCAGGAGATTGATTATTCAGACACAATGCAACTTCCCCTCCCTTTAGGTATCTTACATCGTCTTTAGAACATCGTGAAGTGTAAATAAATAAAATAACCAGCTTTTTCTAAACTAGAATTTGGTACATTGACCACGCCCGACATTCTTGGCGGCTGCTGTCCCCATCTAAGCCAAATTATTAATGGTCCCTTCAGAATTGTGCTTCTTGCTATGACGCCTTAAAATTTTTATCATCCTGCTTGGACCTTGCTAAAGCTTATTTCTGCCGAAGAGCTGTTTTAACTATCCGCTCCATTTTTTATATCAGACTTTCTTTTTTTAACATCCTGGGTCAGTTTTTGCTTAGCATTAAAAAAAAAATCTTTTTTAAGTGAAATACCTAAGAAAGACTCTCTGAGGCTCAGAATTTGCATTTAAATATATTTTCATACACTGCTGGTGGGAGTGTAAATTGGTTCAATCTTTTTGCAAAGCAATTTGGCAACGAGGTTCAAGAGCCTTTAAAAATGTTAACACACTTTGACTTAGGATTATTTCACATGTGGGAATCTAACTCAGAAAATTCCAAACTGCGGGGATTTGGTCCTTGTATTATTTTTTTGATAATCAGATAAATATGAGGGCTCAACAAACAAATCCTATACTTACATTAAAGCAGAAATGTCTTGTGAGAAACAGAAGTCTGCTATGTTAAATTTATCCTGATGAATTGGTGGTGTCCTGGGTAGCTGTGAACATTCAAAAGAGCTTGGATGTAGACGTTTTTCTGAGTTTGCAGAGGTTGCTCTGAGATTCAGGCAGTGTCACAGAGCCTTCTAGCTGATCGTTCTCAGCTGAGTATTCACGTAGGCAGACAGACATCACTTCCCTGAAGGAGAGAAGGCGCATGCTGAATATCTTCAAAGGGATTGCGTTGTCCTGAATTTTGCTGTAGAAATTGCTGAAACCAAGACTTCCACGATGTCTATTAAACAGATGGTAGGCACCCAAGTGATGAGTGCTTTCTGATGAGCACTGTGGAGTTGGCACTAGGAAGAGAGAGCAATCTCACTGAGAGAGTCTCGGCTTTGGGTATTCTCCATCCTGCCTTTATCTTAGAGCAGAGAGAGACAAGTTTCTGGGAGACGGAGTAATGGGGGCAGTTAAGGGCTCCAGCTCTATCAATTTCTCAGGTTGGATTCTGGCTTCCATCCTGTTCTAGCCGTATGACCTTAAATTTCTATATAGCTCAGTTTCTCATCTGTAAAATTAGGCGGTAACAATGCTCCAAACTCTGCAGGGGCTCTTTATGTCCAGCTTCACCGATCTAAACTTACTGCGCAGGCCTAACCCACTGAAGGCCTTCTGTGGAAAAGTGCCTTCTTTGTGCGTGGGTGTGTGTGTGCTTTTCTATTTTTTACATCTTTATTAAGATATAATTCGTATGCCATACGTTTCACCAATTTAAAGTGTACAATGGTTTTTAGTATATTCACAATCAATTTCAGAACATTTTCACTGCCCCGAAAAGAAACCTCATTCCTATTAACAGTCACTCTCCCCATTTCCTCCCAACCCCCTATCCCCAGCCCTAATCTGTTTTTTGTCTCTATAGATCTGCCCATTCTGGACACTTTATTTAAAAAGAATCCTGTGTGGTCTTTTACGACTGGCTTCTTTCACATAGCATCAGGTTTTCAAGGTTCATCCATGTTGTAGCATGTATGAGTCCTTCATCTCTTTTTTTTTTTCCTTCATCCCTTTTTATGGCTGAATAATATTCCACTTTGTGGCTAGACCACATTTGGTTTATCCATTCTTCAGTTGATGGACATTCCAGTTGTTTCTACTTTTTGGCTATCATGAATAAAGCTGTCACGAACATTCATGTACAAGGTTTTGTGTGGATGTATGTTTTGGGTATATACTTAGGAGCAGAACTGCTTGGTCACATGGTACCTCTGTGTTTAACTCTCTGAGGAATTGGCACGCTGTTTTCCAAAACTGCTGCACTATTTTATATTCCCACTAACTATGAGTAAGGGAATAGAAAATCGTGCAGCCATTTTAGATATGTAGGGTGTCTCGTTGTGGTTTTGACTTGCATGTCTTGATGACTAATAATGTTGAATGTCTTTTCCTGTGCTTATTGACAGGACTGACATCTCTTTTTGGACATATGTCTACTTAGATCCTTTGCCTATTTTTAAATAGGATCTTTTTTTATATATATTGTTGTAAGGGTTCTTAATATACTCTGATTACAAGCTCCTTAGCAGGTATATGATTTGCAAATACTTTTTTCTATTCTGGTTTGTCTTTTAACTTTCTTGATAGTACCCTTTGAAGCATGAAAGTTTTTAATTTTGATAAAGTCCATTTACCTATTTTTCTTTGGGTCATTTGTGCTTTGGGGCTCATATCTAAGAAATCATTATTTAATCCAAGGTTACAAAGATGTATGCCTGTTTTTCTTTACAAGTTTTATAGTTTTTGCTCTGACTTTTAGGTCTTTAATCCACTTTGAATTAATTTTTGTACATGGTGTGAGGTAGGGATCCAATTTCATTCTTTTGCATGTGGATTTCCAGTATTCCAGCATTTGTTGAAAAGACTAGTCTTTCCCCGCATTGAATTGTCTTGGCACCCTTGCTGAAAATCAATTAGCTATAAATGTTAGAGTTTATTTCTGGACTCACAATTCTGTTCCACTGGTCTTTATGTCTCTCCTCATGCCAGAACCATACTATCCAGATTTCTGTAGTTTTATAGTAAGTTTTGAAGTCAGGAAGTATGAGTCCCCCAACTTTGTTCTCCTTTTCAAGATTATTTTGGCTATCTGGGTCCCTTACATTCCCACATGAATTTTATCAGCTTGCCCATTTCTGAAAAAAAACAAAACAAAAAAAACAACAACAATACGCACAACTGGAATTTTGACGGGAACTGTGTTGAGTCATCTACTGGGAGTTGTAGATTAATTTGGTAAGTATTACATTCTTAACTATTAAACCTTCCAATCAGGAACATGGATGTATTTCCATTTATGTCTCAAATTCTTTTCGATGATATTTTGTACTTTTCTGTGTATGAGACTTTACGCTTTTGTTAAATTTATTCGCATTTTATTCTTTTCCATGCTATTATAAATAGCATAACTTGCTATTTGTAACTAGATTTGTTTCTTCTCTTTCAGATTGTTCATTACAAGTGTATAGAAATAAATTGATTTTTGTATATTGATCAGATATTCTGTAACCTTGCTGAACTCACTTATTAGCTCCAATAGTTTTTGCTTCATGTATTTTGGGGCTTTGTTGTTAGGTGTTATGTAGTCATAACTGTTATATCTCCAAAACCTTCTTCACTTAGCTAATTACCCAGAGAGAATTAGCAAGGGAGAAAGGAAGGAGAAGAAATCGGAAAGAGGGAAAAGAGAAGGGAGAATCAAGTCCAGTAGCTATTAAACTCTAGATTTCAGTCACTTGGAGAGCCTGTTAAAATCAGTTTCCCAGAGATTCTAATTCACTGGGTCTGGAGGGAGTCCAGGAACCAGCATTTTTAACTCCCATTTCAGGCATTTCCTGGTGCAATCTGAGCCACAGATAGAACACAGGTCCTTGACAAAAGTCAATTCTCCACACTCCGACCTGTTTTTACCTTAGTCTTTTTCATCCTCCACTAATGGCACCATAGTTCATCCAATTGCTCAAATCTCAAACCTAAAAGTTATTGGTAATTTCTCCATCTTCTTCACCTCCCACACCCAATCCATCATCATGTCTTCTTTATGCTATCCATTAAATACATTGAGCCTCTCTACTTTTTCTCAGTCTCTACTGCCACCACCATCTCTCACCTTGGCGATTGTAATACTTTCCTAACTAGCCTTCCTGCATCCTTTCCTGCCTCCTCCTACAATACATTCCCCAGCCAGCAACCAGCATGACTTTTTAATAATTTAATACACTACACTGCACACACACATAAAGTATACCTTTATCAATCTGACATATGTATACACCTGCGAAACTATCGCCACAATCAAGATAACAAATGCATCCATCATCCCAAAAAGTTTTCTCATGCCGCTTCTTAATCTCTACTGTACCTCCTCAGTCTCCCGTCCCCAGACAACCACTGATCTGTTTTGTGTCACTATAGATTACTTCGTATTTTCTAAAAATTTCTGTAAATGAAACCGTACAGTATGTACTCTTTTTGGTATGGCTTCTTTCACTCAGCCTAATTATTTTGAGATTCATTCACATTACAGCGTTTATTCTTTTTAGTTACTGAGTCGCTTTCCATTGTATGGATACACCAGTTTGTCCAATCACTTGTTGAACACATGCTATGTTCCAGTTTTTCATGCTTACAAGGAAAGTTGCTATGAACATTTGTGTACCAGTCTATATATGGGCACATGCCTCCCTTTCTCCTGGGTAGCATACATGCCTAGTGGAATGGATGAATCCTATGGTAGTTTTTTTTTTTTTTTTAAGAAACTGCCAAACTATTTTCCGAAGTGGTCTTAACGTTTACATTCCCACCAGTATTGCATGAAAACTCCAGTCCCTCCACTTCCTCACCGACACTTGGTTTGGGTTAGTTTTTAACATTAGCCATTCTAATAGGTGTATTTGGAATCTCTCTGTAGTTTGAATTTTCATTTCCCTAATGACTGATGATGTTGAACATCTTTTTCTGTGCTTATTTGCCATTCGTATATCTTCTCTGGTGAAGTATAGGTTCAAATCTTTTGCCCATTTATAAACTGGGTTGTTTGCTCTATTATCGAGTTTGGAGCGTTGTTTATGTTTTCTGAATACAACTCTTTGATATGATGTGCAGATACTGACTCCCAGTCTTTCCCTTGTCTTTTAATTCTCTTCATAATGTCTTTCAAAATGGCAGAATTTAAAATTTTCGATGCGGTCCAATTCGTTAGTATGTTCTTTTATGGATATTGTATTTGATGTTATATATAAAAAATCTGCCAGATCCAAAGTCAGAAAGGCTTTTGTCTATGTTTTCTTGGAGCTCTATCGTTTTGGGTTTTACAGTTAGGTGTATTATCCGTTTGGGGTTAATTTTTGTATATGGTGCGAGGTATGGATCAAAGTTTGTTTTTTGTGTTTATGTTTTTGAATATAGATATCCATTTGGTCAGCAACATTTGTTGAAAGACTATCTCTTCTCCACTCAACTGCTTTTGCATCTTTGCAAAGCAAAAAAAAGAGTTGTCCCTATATGTGTAGGCCTATTTCTGGACTCTTTACCCTATTTCATTGATCTATTTGTATTTTTTTATGCCAACACTACATTTTTTTGATTACTGTAGCTTTATAACAAGTCTTGAAATCGGGTTGTATTAATCCTCCATCTTTGTTCTTTTTCAAAGTAGTTTTGAAAACTAGGTTCTTTGCATTTCTATGTGAATTCTAGAATTATCTTTTCAATTTCTACAAAAAAAAAAAAAACCTGCTGAGAGTTTGATTGAGATTACATTGAGTCTATAGATAAATTTGGGAAAATTGTCATATTAACAATATTGAATCTTCCAACCCATGAACGCAGTATATCTCTATTTACAGCTTTAATTTCTCTCAGTAATGCTTTCTAGTTTTAAGTGCACAGGTCTTACATATATCTTTTATCGAATGCATCCCTAAGGACTTCATTTTTCGATGCTATCGAAAATGGTATTGTTTTTGTAATTCCAATTACTGCTTATTTGTTGCTAGCACAAAGAAATACAATTGATTTTCGTGTGTTGATCTTGTATCCTGTAACCTTGCTAAATCGTTTATTAGTTCTAGTAGCTCTTTGAGATTCCATTGAATTTTCTAAATAGATGATCATTTGTCTGTGAATAAAGAGAATTTTACATATTATTTATTAATATAAAGAGAATTACTATTATTACTACAACTATCCCCACCTTATTGAGTATTAGTGGTATCTCATTGTGGTGTTCATTTGCATTTCCCTAATGACTAATAACTTTGAGCATGTGCATGTTGGCCCTTTGTATCTCTTCTTTGGAGAAGTGTCTATTCAAGACCTTTGCCCATTTTTTAACTGGCTTTTTTTGTCGTTGTGTTGTTAGAGTTAGCTGTAGCTCTTTATAGATGTCATTTACTAGACTGAGAAATTTCCCTTCCATTCTTAGTTTACTGAAAGTTGTTTTTTTTTTTTTTTTTTTACTCAAAAATGGATTTGGATTTTGTCAGTGCTTTTTCGCATCTACTGAGATGGTCATACGGTTTTTCCTTTTTAGTTTGTTATTATAATGAATCACACTGATTTTCAAATATTAAACCAAGCTTGAATTCCTTGGATAAACCTGACTTGATCATGACGTTTGTCCTTTTTAATACACTGTTGGATTCCATTTGCTAAAGTTCTATTCAGCATGTTTGCTTCTACATTTACAAGAGATATTTTTCTATAGTTTTTTTCTCTTTATCTGATATTTCAATTTTATAAGAGGGGAAAGGGAACTCTAAAGAATAGAGGACACTGACTAAGAAGAAGCCATGCCTCTATGGCTGAGATAGTACACGTAAAGAAGAGAACCTCCTAGGGTTAAGAGCCAGATCTTCTCAAAGAGGACAAGGCCCTGGTTTAGTGAATAGTACAGAGGTGTTGTGACATATCACTGAAGTTGCTGGAAATCTGTCCTATAGGAAAGCTGTTTATAGGAGGTATCTCACCACAGTGATTCTGCTATGAAACTACCCGAGGGGGAATGGCTGGGAAACGGCTGCTTGATAGGTGTTGTTGGCTCTTGTGTCTTACAGGAGTTGGGCCTTGGAGGAGCCGCTGCCACTGCAAGAGCCTGGTGCTGCAGCAGCCATGCGTCCTGAAGGTGCTGCATGAAAGAAGTTGTCTGTGCCGCAGGAGCTAGGCAATGCACACATCCCAGGAGCCTGGCCCTGGAGAAGCTACCCAATGCTGTGGGAGCCTACCGAGTGAATGGCAGTTCCTCCCACAGTGTCTCTCCAGTGCCCTCTACTGTCAAAGCTAAACATTGTGCCAACTGGCAAAGGCACAATATTTAAAGGGCCCATATCCATTTTCGCAGAGCAGGCAATGAAGAGTGGGTTTAGATCTGAAGAAACTGTTGGAGTTGGAAAATCATCACTTTTCAATTATAATAGTTGTTATGGATCAAATGTTCGTGTCCCCCCGCTGCCCCAAATTCATATGGTAAAGCCCTGATGTGATAGTGTTTGGAGGTGGTGCTGTTGGGAGGTAATTCTGTCATGAGAGTAGAGCCCCCATGATGAGATGAGTGTCCTTACAGGAAGAGAGCTAGCCCTGTCACGTGAGGATACAAAGAGAAAAGGGCTCTCACCAAAACCTGAGAAGCTATTCTAGATTACAGGAGACCAAAGAAATATGATCCTATAAAGGATATTATTGGTCAGTTAATAAAATTGGAATAAGAATGGTGAAGTGGATAAAAATATTGTCAATGTGAAATTTCCTGCAGTTAATAACTGCTGCAATCATGAAAGAGAATGTTTTTATTCTTAAGTAAAACACACTGATGGATTTAGGGGTAAAAAGATATGATGTATGTAACTTACTCTCAAGTGTTTCAGAAAAAAAAAAACTACATATAAGAAGGGAAAATGATGAAGCAAATTGGGCAAAATGTTAACAAAGAAGTAAATCCAAATAAAGATGTTCTTTAGATTACTCTTGCAACTTTTCTACATGTTGGAAACTTATCTCCAAATAATTTATGGCTCCCCATGCGTCTTCGGGTCGGCTGGGGCTAGCAAATATCAGTTGGGGTCAAGTAGACTTCTCTCCAGGCTGAAGATTGAGTTAAGGTTTATCTCCAGTGTCTCTCATTCTCCTTGGAACGATATGCCTAAACAGGGTATATTCTCCTCATGGCTAAGGCAGAGGTGCAAGAAGGCACAGCCCACTTCACAAACACAGGTTGAGGCCTCTGCTTCCATCACATCTTGTAACCTGACTCAGTCCATATGGTTCTGATGGAGCCTGCTTCATCCCCTCCTCCAGGGTGGTCCTGAGACCCAGACTTGAGCCAGTCAGTGTATTCTAAACCTGTGATGCGTTTAGGATGGGCATGTGATCCAATTTGGGCTTTTTCTTTTTTTTACAACTGTTTAAAGAATATCTATTTTTCTGAAAATGAATTTGGGAGGAAAGAAATTTGGAGCCTCGATAAGGAGAAAAATTGGGGCCACTTTCCAATAGAAGTGATCCCCAAAGGGAAGTCAACAAAGAGGAAAATACAGCTGAGAAAGAGGAAAAAACCATGCCCTGAAAATCATCTAAACTGGATCCAGTGATACCCAAATCTGTTCCTTGAAATTTTCAGCTCCATAAGTCAATACATTTTAATTTTAATCTCTGTAAGCCCGTTTGAGTTGGGTTTCTCTTGCTTGAGGGTAGGAAACCGGTTTATTTATCTTTGCCTCCCAAGCATCTATAGGACAATGCTTGGCACTCTTGCGAAGAACCGTGTGCCCAGTTAAAGGGTTTAGACTTGATCCTGGGAAGTTGAGTAGTAACGGTAGGGCTTTAAGCAGCAAAGATACATTTGTGTATCAAAGCTATAGGTGAGTGCTGCTGCTGCTTTTAAAAGCAAGAAGCAGCGAAAGTAATACCCTTGCCTCATGGCCCACCTAGCTGAAATTACATACCTTTTGATGACAGGAAGGTGGAGCTGGAACTCTTATATGCTCCCTCTATAGATATGTGAGGGATAGGGCTTCTGCTTGGTAGTTGCCCAAATGCTTCCCCATCACTGCCTCCAGCTGTACAGAAGAGACTTCTGGGTGTCCACGAGGCAACACTACCCAATAGAAAAGAATTCCTTTTCCTCACTATCTCTGCAAAGGTCCCAAGACTAATTCTCATTGGCTTGGCTTGGGTCATGTGCCCATTACTGAGCCAATTGGAGCCAGGAGTCTGGGCTGCCCTGATTGGCCGGGTGTGGGTCATGTGCTTGTTGTTGCCACCAATGAGTGAAACCTGCCTCCTCCAAATCACATGGATTGAGAGCAGGGGAAAAGTGGTTCTCCCAAGAAAATGAGGGCAATACTACTTGGAGAAAGGAAAATAGATTATAGACAGCAAAAACTCAGTGTCCACTATACACAAACATTTGATAACTTGTGTGTGTAATTCTACCAATAACAACAGTAACAATGATAGCTACCAACAACTGAGTATTTACTATTGCTTGCACCGGTCTAATTACTTTACATATAGTCATTTAATCCTTAACACCAACTCCGTGAGGCAGGTGCTGTTACTATCCTCACTTTACAAGGAGAATTCAGTTCTCTCTAAAGTCAAATTAATTGCCATGCTACATTGTCTCACATTGAGAAAACATAAGTCAGATGCATATCAGGGTATTTGATTTTTTCCTTCCCCTCCCACCACCCTACAGATTGGGCATTCTCACAGCGAACACTGAGTCCTAAAACGACTCCCTGAGTCTTCCCCACATACTCAGGAGGCAGAGAAAAGTAACAGGAGATCCCTTCCCAGTGGAGTCTCAGTCTAGCGGGGAGACAGACACATAAACACAGGACGACCGTGCAATGTGCTAAGTGTTATAGCAACCTTCTCAACCACACAAAGAGTTTTAAAAATCGCACCATAATTCAATAGTGTTATGAAAAGAGGATCAAAGAATTTCAATGAAAATTAAAATTATTGCTACCATGGACCTCAATGAGCATTATTAGATCCAGGAAAGGGTGATCAAATGGGGGTGGTTCTGATCACATTTCACTTTGCAGTTATGAAAATGTCCTACTGCTCCCCAGCTTCCAGAGTGCCATGTTTACTCTTTCACATTTCTCCCATCGCCTCTAGTCTGTGTTCTGGTTAAATTGTCCCACGTCCCCTAGACCTAACAGAAGCATTCAAGTTTATCCAGTACTTTTAATACTGTATTTAATCCAGCATTTTAAAGCATGGGAAAGGCAATCTAGGTGGTATTTTCACATGCATGAAATGACACTGAATTAGTGTGCAAGTTGTTACCATTTTCTGTATTCTTGCGAGTCTTTCGCTTATAGAAGTATAAAATCTCAGTTTGGTGTTGGCTTGTCTTTAACAGCTCCCAAACACATGCTAATCTTCTTGTGACAGAGACCAAGCAGGTCTCAGGGTCAGAACTTTTAATAGCGAACTAACTGGACCTAGCTGGAACTCAATGACACCATTTCGCTGTCATTCATTACTTTTAGAGTTACCTTCTATTTATGGAAAACTACGCAGGTTTTCCAATTATTGTCATAATATAAAGCTTCTCTTTAAAAAACATATTTAACTTTTGAGTTAATCAAGTAAAATATTAGGTAAGTGAGATGTGGACATGGCGACATTTGTGAGAGTGCTACTCAAACAACTTGTTTCCCAAACGCTGCCCTCACCTTCGGGGTCCCCTGTTTGTGGCCTTTCGGGTGGCTCTTCATAACTCTCACCCCAGGCAAGTTTCCCTTCCCACTCCGTGCCGCTCCAACATTTTGTGTAGCTGTTCTCTTATAATTCTCCCCGGAGTTACCTGTAGTTGTTTGTAGGTCACTCTTTCTGGCTAGATGAAACTGCTCTTAGTCATCTCTCTGTCCTTAGCCCCCAGCACCAAGCCTGGCGCAGAGCAGGCCCCAGGGTTTGGGCAGTGGTTTCTGTGCTCTCATACATGAAGATGGAGGTTTCAGGACTGTCTTTGCAGGCTCTAAACTCAGTTCTCTTGTGCCAGGGCCATTCTGTCCCTTGGAAGTCTGTCATGGGTCTGCCAGAGCCAACGTAGGTGTCTGCAGAGGAACTCAGGAAAGGCACGTTGGAGTCACAACTGGCATGAGTGGCAAGAGAACCCCACAGCCCAGTGTGTGTTCTTGGCTGATGTTACTGACGCACTATAGGGGGTTAGGAGTGGACTCTGGCTCTAAAGGGGACATATTGCCCGTATAGGCTGACAGAGAGCAGTCTGCAAGGGGATGCTGGCTCCCTCTTCTCCCTGCCATCAAAGCTACTTGCTGGCCTAACCCTGGGTAGCTCTCTTTCAGCCCACACAGAAGGGACACTAATTGATGTTGGAACTTCCCGCTTTTGATGATGAGTGATAAGCACAGAGGTGGGAGCCCTTGTCCTGTTCACTGACTTGTGTCTGTGAGTGGATAGGGAAAAGCAGGAGATGGAGAGGTAGCACCCGAACATCCAGCTGGGTCTTGTATGAGTCCTGAGTCCTAATTCTGACTATCTGAGGTGTATCTTCGGAATTCAGGAGTTCCCTTTCCACCCCTCCCTCCACCCCAAACTTGTACTTCTTAGTTGAAAACTACCAAGTGGTGTTTTTTTAAAAAGGTAATTAAATACAAGCGGAACGGAAAATAGGCACTCCCCCTTATGCAACCAGAAGATCTTAGAGAGTTTTGAAAAGCAAGAGGTTCTCAGAAGCACTTGCATTTAAAAACAAGCCTACACTTAACACACTAAGGTGGAGTGTATTTCTGAGAATCTCTACAGCTCATCTCCCACGGGGCATTTGGTTTTGGTTG